>NW_003303752.1:1176341-1262875 GCF_000142945.1 Phytophthora infestans T30-4
ACAGCCCAAGATGCCAGAAGCGATGATCCCAGCGACGAAGGTTTTCCTGTTCCGGACGACTCAATGCAATCGCATCAAAGATCGTGAGCGTAGACGCGGTTTCGTCAGTCTGAGACTCGATCTCGACGGTCTTGAAACCTGCTTCGTCATCGACAGCTCGGCTACTAGCTCGTCGTGCTACGCTCGGATGATAGTCCTCATCACCAACTGACGCTGCTTCTGCCTCTTCTTGAGCCTTTCCCTCTTGAATCGTGTACAGCTTCCGGTAGATACCTTCTTTAATCGCAACCAATCCTGCCTTCCTCCACTACATGACCAGCATTCACCACCACAATCTTGTCAGCTTTGCGGATTGAGCTCAGCCGATGAGCGATCACCAGCGTCGTCAGCCGAGTTTTGTCCATCAGATCGTTCAAAGCAGATCGAACTATACGCTCAATCTCTGCATCAAGTGCACTTGTCGCCTCGTCCAGCACCAGAATCTTCGGTTCATGCACAATCGCTCGGGCGATGGCTACACGCTGCTTCTGACCGCCTGACAACGACACACCCTTCTCACCTACCAGTGTGTCATACTGCTCTGGTAACGACATGATGAACGTGTGTGCATTCGCCAGCTTCGCCGCGGCCACAATCTGGTCACGAGTGATGCCATTCCCACCCGCTGCGATGTTCTCCAAGATGGTAGTAGCGAACAGTACAGGCTCCTGAGAGACAAGACCGATCTGTGACCGTAGCCATTTCACGTTCAGCGTCTTCACCTCTCTTCCATCCAGTAGGATGGTACCGTCTTGAGGATCATAGAAGCGTTCAAGCAGCGAGATGAGCGTACTCTTGCCACCTCCACTCGCACCTACAAAGGCGACAGTCTGACCAGCCTCGATGGTGACGTTGTAGTCGTGTAGAATCTGCACATCCGGTCGACTCGGGTACGTGAAATTTACGCCAACAGCCTGGATACGACTAACGCAAGAGTCAGGTCTTTCTCCAGCTTCTTCATTCGAGGCATCAATTGCAGACGCAGTGTCCAGAATCTTGTATATATGTGCAGCAGCGCCCTTGGCTTCAGCTATAGCTGACATAATGGGCTTGATCTGACCAAGCGAAAGCGTCCCCATGAGTACACCAAAGAACGCTTGAAACACGTCTGAGGGCGAAGTCTTATCACGCGCTACCTTGGACCCACCGTACCATAGACCGATAGCGTACATGAGCCAGATACACCCCATGAAGAACGCGCGACGAGAGTTTCCCCACTTGGATGTTAGTCTCTTCGGCAGCCAAAGCACGTTCGTTGTACTTGTCGATCGCTCTCTTCTCGGCGTTAAGAGACGACACAGTGCGAATAGATCCGAGTGTCTCCTCCGCAACAGCTCCAGCCTCTGCATACATCTGCTGGGAATGCACCGCTCGTTTCTGCATGATCTTGAGCAGCGCACCCATCGATCCGGCCATGAATGGCATCAAACAGGACATCAACAGTGCGATATCCCACCCACGTACAAGACCGATGATGTATCCAGAAAAGAACTGACAGATGAAACGAGCGGCGTCTCCGAACTTCTGGCCCATTCCGTCTTTGATCTTGACGATATCACCCGTCATTCGACTTGACAGTTGCAACGGATCGATCTTGTCGTACCAACTGATGTCGAGATACAGCAAATGTTTCAACATCTCGGTACGCAACTCTTTCATCTGCCGCTCCGCAGTGTAGGCGAACAGCACTCCGGACGAATAGTCGGTCACGAAAAGTGCAATGGAGATAAGAAAAAAATCCAAAGCTGCAGAGTTCACTGCATCTCGATCCACTCCACCGTCTGGCTGAGCGAAGGAATTGATGGCGTCACCGAACACAAGAGCCATACACGGGAACAGTGCACCGCCGATTCCGGACATGGTGAAGCCCAGAGCGAGTAGAGCCTTGTCCATGGGTGTGGCGTACCGGTACAATTGCGAGAACGCAACAGTCTCAATTGGTTCGTCATCTTTGGGCTTCGATGAGTTATCGTTGGAATCTTGCGGGTCGTTTTTGAAGTCGTTTGGTGTTTTGGCAGTCGACATGGGGGTCACAACTTGGCGGTAGTCCGTACTTGGAGCTTCGACGTCGTCCGTCTTGACTGGTGGAGGCGCCATGGCGGCCACGTGGGGTGAAGCTTGTAGGAAACTCGACTGGAGGACTTGGCGGTAAGTTTGAGAATGAACTGCCCGAAGGTTTCCCTTGAAAGACAAGAATATGCTGCGATGGTACGATGATTATCCCCAGCACAATGTTTATTCCAATCACACGGTAAAAATGTACTGATATGTATTATGTTTGTGCCGAGCTTGTGGATTACTTCAAGCTCTTTATTTTCTTATATCAGTAAACATAGGTGAAATTTGCATCTGAGTAAGTGATAAAACTAACCGAAGCTAAGTACGCAATTAGCTTCGCTTTCACAACCATTCCTACGTCTACCCAGATACGCAAAACAGATACAGATCTCCCCCTGAATAAGCGTAGCTTGTACTTCATATACCTCTTTATATCGGATAACATGGAATGAGGTACGTTTCGCAAATCAAAAGATAGCCCAGAATTACCTATGAAAATTAATTAGATAACTTACATTAAGTATAATAATATTAATAAGTGAAGTGTATTGTGTTACTGGCGGACCTTGATTCACCTGAACTCTAATACCCATTCTCGCCAGACTAGTCTTGTTCTGCCGAGTTTCCCTGTCTACCTTGGGGTTTATGCCTCTGCTCCCCCTTCTCTTTCCTCATTCTACTTCATCAAAGTCCCTTCATCTCTTCTTCGCTCTTCCCAATGACCGACATCGCTCTGCATGAGGTCTTGGATACTTGTGCTCAGCGGGTGTTCCCCCGCTTCGCCCATTGACATGTAAACTTTGCTCACCGAGTGATCCATTGCGTAGTTTGCCAGCCAGTCTGCCGCTTTATTGTAGCTCCAGTAATGATGCGTCCAGGACTCCACTCTGCACTTATCTGCCAGACGTCGTGCCATTCTGTGCCAGTGCAACAATTTTTTGGCCCTCGGCTGGCTCCGCCGCTTCATTATTCCCAGTATCATGGCGCTGTCTCCTACAATGTGAAGGCCGTACCATTGCATTTCTTGTGCTTTCTTCAACACTCTATGTAGACCGATGAATTCCGCTTGATTGTTGCTGACTTGCTGGTGGCCTAGAGACGTCGCCGCCGCCCAAATCAGCTTCACTGTCTTGCGTAGTCCGTCGTACTCTACAATCACACTCCCACTTCCACCTTTCCCTGGATTACCGCGTGAACCTCCATCAAAGAATCCTATACGGAGGGGGTGATCGGGTTTATTCTCCTCCCCTATAGCCTCTCGTGCCGCTCTACAGTGCTGTACAATGTGACTAGCCGTCTCCAACTTCCACTTGCTTCGCCTTGTGACCGGAAAAAGCGCTGTATGATACCTCTGCAGTGACTCAATAATTGCCTTGCTGGTTTGTCTTAAAAAACCTTCCGCAGTGATCATCGGCCCCTCTGTCTGGTATGCCTGATTTACTCTCCACCTCCATAAGGCGGATATGGCTACTGTACATCCCAAGGCCCACATATCTTCTGCCACTTGATGTATATGGTCCCAACATTCCTCTGGTTGGGTCATTCCCCACTCTGCAAGCCAAGTAGGCAGTCTCGGCAGGTGGAGTGCCAACAGCTCTGAGATCTTCATATTTACTGACTGCTCATATTGATCCCCGTCTCGAATTGGTTTGCTGAAAAGATGGAGCCACTGTCCCCACATGTCCTTGGCATCCGGGCATTCCCAGACTAGGTGAGCTTGTCCCCTGCCTTCTCCTTCCATCTGCTCCGTGCATCTCGCCCCTGAGCATACGTAGCCTTTCTTGTCCGTGGCCCATATCTGTAGCCTCCAGTGTTTCAGCCTCATCAGATTTTGTACCTGATACGGCGTCGCCCCTGTCACCTTGTGCAGTCTGTCCCATCCGAGCAATTGAAGTGCCGAGGCCATTGGTTTGTTCTTTCTGGCCCCTTTTTCGGCTATTTGCTTGAGTTTGTTATGGGCCTTTTGCTTCTTTTGCTTGGTAATCACCTTCTTGTAACCTTTCCTGGTTTGTGCCCAGCGTCTTCTTCCCGCCCATAGTGGTTGCATTCCGGTTAGCCACGGATGTGGCACTATCCAAACCTGCCGCTCATTTGTGTCTAGGGATGCCGCTATTGCTGTGGTCAGTTCCATGTCCTTGGCTACCTTCTGTAGATGCGTACTCCAGCCATGCATGACCTGCTTCCGTGCTCCGCTGTTGTCTACCCAGAATTGATGATGTGGATCATCCAGGCCATGGCTCACTCGTAGCACCTTGTCTTCGGTGGGTTTGTACGCCAGCTCGGGAAATTGGGCTAAGAAGGAGAGGCATAGCTCCCTAAACTTGTGAGCCATACTGCTTGTCATAGGGAGCTGTAGCGACACTGGCGAGAAGGTCACTATTCCCTTTGCTTCCCAGATAATCTGGATTATATCTTTGACTCTGCATCCTTTCGTACCATTTAGTAGTGATCGGTAAGCCGAACCCGGTTTGATGGTTCCGAGTGCGTCTCGCCACTGTATCTTCTGTATCCCTAGGTTCCCTACTGCGTGATGAATATAGTCTCCTCGGGTAAGCCTGCGATGCCTGCGCATCTTCTCCATCGGCCCATTGGCTAAGTCGATAAATTCGCATCTTAAACCTTGGTTCCCCCACCGTGTCTTTAGTCCGTTCCTGTGTCTCAGTAGCTTCCGTAACTCCTGTTCAGTTGGTACTTCGTCGCTTGCCGGAACCTCTTCTGGTCCAAACCAGGTCGTCACCAGTGGTTGCCCAGTGCTCCACATGTCCTCAGTAACTCTCTTGGAGTAGCGCTTACGTATTGGGGTAATATGCGTGTCTTCATTCGTTGCATCCTTTCGCAGCAACATGCCCACACTTCGTTTTGAGCTCGTTTGAGGACATGGACCACTCTCCCACTACCATTGCTGCCATTGCAATGAGTTCCGTGGTGATATTTGGCAATCCTATTCCTCCATCTTTTACTGGGAGCTCAGATATGTCGGCGCTGATCCACCCTTTTGGCGGATTCAGCGGACTCGCGAAACTTGAGTTCCAGACAAAATTCCTCACCCTCCAGTCCGCTTTGCGGATAATCGTTTGCGTCGGCCACGCGTGTCTCGCTACGTACATCATTTTTGGGCATAATAATAGCGGCTGCTATGGTGGCCCTGTCCTAGGCAGTGTTAGTTTTCTTTGCTGCTAGCGCTAGTCTTACTATGAGAGCTGCGAACGCTCTCGCCCATGCTGTCCGCACCATGTTACCCGATCCAACCATATGCCCCAAGTAGCGTGTGCCATCCGTCACTTCGATCCGCTCAGCTGCCTGGCCTGTGCCGTCCCGGATGTGTCCCGCTTCGTCGTTAGCTATCATTGGTCCCAGTCTAATCGCCACGGACTTGTTGATGTTCAGGTGTAAGCCTGACATTCTGGAGAACAGGCCTACCGTGTTCAGGACTTGCTGCTGCATGGTCCTATCTGTGATATACACCGCTGTGTCGTTCGCATATCCAGCTACTCTTAGTTGCAGCCCACCTTTCTCGTCCAGATCGATGCCGTGGAGGTCTTGTGTGGCCCAGATGGCATCGTATAGTATATCCACAGCGATGATGAACAGTAGAGGTGCAAGTGGGCATCCCTGCCGTATTCCCCTTCTGACTGTTACGGGACTGGACAGGTCTCCATTCGCCATAAACCGAGCCGTGGTTTTTTTGATGTGTGACCTTCACGATCCGCACAAATTTGGGTGGAAAACCTCTCGCTTCTAGTACTGCGTATAAAAATTCTCTATCCAATGAGTCGTAAGCCTTAGCGAAGTCGAGCAATAATGCTTGTGCATGGCTAAGCTCCGGTGTTCCGTTTGCGATGACTTTTGCAGCCTCGAGTAGATCAATACAGTCATGGATGTTCCGTCCTGGGACGACTCCGAATTGTCTTTGATGTACCAGAAGCATTATGTGCTTGCGTACCCGCCACGCAAGAATGCGTGTGAGGATCTTGTAATCAGTGTTGAATAAGGCTATTGGTCTGTTCACTTTTGTCGCCTCCCTTTGAGATGCTGAAGATGTAGGACTCTTGGAATGATGGCGGGATCACTCCTGAGCTCAGACAAATAAAATAAAGGCGGGTGAGGAGAGGGACCAGGCGAGTACTGTGATCCCTGTACCATTCATTCCCCAGTCCGTCCGGGCCGCATGCCTTCCCCGCTTTGCACCTCGTGATGGCCTTGCTGACCTCCTCTTCTGTGATTGGTTCATCTATCTCCATTAGGTCCGTTTTGCTCTTGGATGTTGTCATAGTGTCCACGTAATTCCTAATGTCGTCTAAAGGCGCCGATGTTCCATCAAAGACCTTGGACCAGGCATCGGCGAAGGTATTGGCTTTGTCATGGCAGGATCTCTGCCTGACACCTTGCTCTCCTCGGAGCAGTGGAATCGTATTGTCTCCCATTTTCGTCGATATGCGTTTGAAGAAGAACTTGGTCGACGCTGTCGAGCTCCAGGCGGTTTGGTTTTGTAGGTTTCGTCTCTTGATTGCTCGATGCTGTGCCTGAATTGCGTTGAGCTGTATGATCAGGCGTTTTCGCTCCCCCTCTTCTTGCCGTTCGTCTCCAAAACCTATGTTAAGTCTTTTCTTCAGTCGTCTAATTCGCTGTCGATACCCAGACGTTGTCCGCTGTCTGGCGGTCTTTTTGAGTGCTATCATCTCCTTGCATATGTTCTTTTTGAACCGTTCCCAGTGTTGAGGCACCTGGTTATCCGGGCATGCTGCTGTTTCGAACGCGTGGCTCTCTAAAGGTTTCTCTATCAAATCCTGCGTTGCGGCTTGAACATATCTCGGACATGGATACGGCACACTGCGCTTCCGTATCCTGATTGCTCCCATCGGGTAGTGGAGCTCTAGTAGTACTCCGCGATGATCTGTTGGGCATGGGGCCGTTTCGGTCGCTATTCCTCTTAGTTGCTTCCACATTGATCCACTAATGTACCACCTATCTAATCGCGATGATCCCCGTTGCTCCTTGCCTATTTAATAACGATAGGTATGATGCTTACGCGCATAGTCGACCTTTTCTGATATAGTCGTCGAGGCTGGGTAGTTGTAGCCTCCTGCGTCTACCAGTTCTGCATGTTGTATGAACTGCTCCAACTCGGTTGCACCTGTCTCTATCCTGCTTGCTCCACCTCTTCTGTCTAGCTCTCCTTGCAGCACGCAATTGAAGTCCCCGCCGCAGATTATCTTGATGTTATCTGGGAAAACGATGCTTCTTAATTGTCTGAAGAACTGCACCCGTGAGGGCCCGTGGGACGGCGCATAGATATTGATGTACAGGTATCGTACGCTCTCAATTTCTCCTGTTGCCATGATTAGGTACTCGCTCCATAGATTCTCCTGCCACGGTTTCATATTCTTGATTGACCCATACGGGTTCAGCAGGATCGCCACCCCTGCGCTTCGTTGGGCGCCTGACGACCATAGAGACAGGTCACTCCCAAATTGTCTCTTAAAACCCCACATTGCCGCATACTGTGTAGCCGCCAAGATGTGCTCCTCCTCATTTAAATGCGTCTCCTGGACAAAGATGATGTCTCTCTGTCCTCGCTCATATTTCTCTTTGATTCCTTGAAGGTAAGTGCTCACCTTTAGGATATGCGTCGCAAGGCCTCTCACGTTGTAAGTGGCGCATCCAATTGTTTTGTCTAGCCTATGTTGAGGCACTTGTAGCTTGGTCTTCCGTTTTGTGTTCGTTTTTGTTATTCTTGCGTGTTTTTGTCTTAAGGTTTTAAATTCCGCTTCTGTCTGTTTTTTCTTCTGCTGTTGTGTTACCGTGTCAAAGTATCCTTGAAGTGACCGTGAGCCTTTACCCTTCCGCTGCTCGTCCTCCTCCTCTTGACAAGTCCCTTGCTTAATGCTTCCTCTCATGGGATCGATCTGGCTTGGGGGCGGCTATATGTCTCTCTGCCCCGTCTTCTGTATTATATTGCTCTTCTCTTTCAGTGTATTGCAATGAAGCGCCTTTCACCTTGGGCTTAATTGATGGATCGGGAGGGTAGTGGGCTCGATGAGTCAGAACACGCTGCTCTGTCGTTCTCTGGCTTGTCGCTGTCTGGAGCGATTGCTGGACTGTCTTGTACACCTCCTCCTTCGTTGCCACTTCGTTCAGTGTTGTTGTGCTTGATGCGTTTCCTTTCAGCTCCTTCTGCACCAGTGTTTCGGCGTGCATGCCTTCCTCGGTGGTCATCTTTTGGACCTGCATGTCACTGGATTGACGGTTCTCTCCGGCTGTGTCTCGCTCCTCTCTCCCTATCTGACTCTGTAACGTCCGCCTGCTGAGTTTTGCTGCCTTTCTGATACGCTTTAGCTCTTGTGCCGCAGCCTGCGTTGTCTTCTGTACATCAAATGGGTGTGGATCGAGTGAACTGCCTCCGTACTGTTTTAGTACGTCGCTACGTGACCCCGCCAGCTCCTCCCATCTTTTGCAGTACTCTGTGAATCTTGCTTGGTCGTAGGTTATCGCTTGGTAGTGGTTACCGGTGCTTCTGTATCTTAGAATCATGACTACTGGGAGGGTACCTGCCCTGACTAGGTCTTTGAGTAAGTGACTACCCAATTCCATTGGTCGTGCCTCCGTCGTGCCCGTTTCCACCGTTGTCCCGTCGTCGTGTGTCATCTCATGATACGCATAACCCTGAAGCCTGGCGTTATCATCTTCACTCCCATCCAGTACAAACACCATTTCTCGCGCATGCATTGCCATGGCCTTGATATGTGAGGATCGCACCCAGTAGTCATCGCAACCGTGGTCTTGCCCAAATTCGCACGTTGCTCCACATAATGATCCACCAGTATCTGCAGTTTTTCTTCATCAGTGGGACTGTTTGTTTGGACCTTCCCTGTTGCCTCCAGATCCGCCCGAAAGTCTTCCAGGTGCAGCCGTCTTTCATCTGCCGCGTTTGCAATCATCCCATTTAGAATTTGCTTTTTTAGGGCGTTCACTTCCTCCACTCTCTCTGACGTGATCGGAAATAGGTCTCCCTCCATATTGTGCAGGGCCGAGTGGAATGCGAGCCATCCACATTGTCCAGTAGCTGGGACGTCAGTAACTCTTCCATCCAGAATGTTCAGCCATGTGTGTAATGGTTGCCCGATGTCTGTGGCGTCCGTCCCTCCAGTGATCATGTAGCCATGTGACTCCCATGTTGTTGCTGGGCGTTCTTCTGACTTTCCTTCCCTGCTGACGTAGTCCACTGGATCTCCTACCTGCTTCAAATACTGATGCATGTACTGCTGCGTTACGTGTTTCCCTTGTTTCTCACACATGGTAGCATCGCTCGTCTTGCTCTGTCTCGCATAGACGGCCACTGCCTCTCTATGCGTCTTCTTGGGTGAGCTACTTGTGGTATCCGAGTCGTGCCCGTCGCCTCTCTTCCAGTCCTCCGGTGCTCTGCGCTTCGGGGATGTTGATCTCGCTCTCGCATTCGTCACTTCGGTGTTGCCGGCAGCCTTTGCGGTAGGACGCCTGGCTGACTGAGGTCTGTCTATCGTTGTCCTTTGGGTTCCCTGCGGGCTGAGGTGGTCTCTCCAGCTAGTGTTGACACCTCGTCCGGTCCTCCTCATGATTAACTTGGGGGACGTCCACCTGGGATAAGGAGTTCTCATGCCACCTAGAGTGCCTATCGTGAACGTACCGCCGTCTGTTTCTTCGGTATCACCTTGTGTTCCCGCTATTGCCTCTGCTAGATCCTCTTCCATCTCCACATCGTTCACCTGTTCATTGCCTTGGTCTGATTGCTGTGCATCTGCCGGCGTTTCCGTGCGTGCAGTGGGGGGGTCCTTCACCTCTCTCTTCCTCCGAATTGCTCTTCCCCCCCGCCTGCTCACTGTGAACCCTCATAGTTGGACTCGGTGAACCGGTTGCCTCGTGGTGGCGTCGTCGAATTTGCTCCCAGTGTCCAGGCAGCTTTGGTCGGTCCTCCCGTGCTGCTGTTCCATTGTGCTTCTTCGTGATGTGAGGAGTCTCTGGGGGCTCGATTCGTTTTTTAACCTCTGCGACGCTTTCGTGTGCAGCTTGTAGCTCACTTTGAATCTTTGCCATCAGCTGGGCCAGAGTAGTGGGGTGTTTGGCCGAGCGATAGGTCCTCCCACTCGTGCCCCGTTGGGACGGGAATTGTGCCTCTATGGTACGCGTGTGCTCCACTTTTTTCCGTTGCTGTTGCTCCACAGCTGTCCTGCAATACTTTGTCGGGTGCTCTGGTGCCCCGCACAGCACACAGGGCCAATTGACGAAAACTGTGTGGTGATGGAACTGGACGATGGAGTCCCCTATCATGATATAAACCATCTGCCTCATTTCCACCGGGCAGGCGCTCGCCGCAATCGTCACTGTCCACTGCTTATCATTAATCCCTGCGCCCTCAATTTCTACATGAGCCATCGTTTTAACCTCTAGATCCAACCTGACCGTCAGTAACCAGAACATGTCCGCTGAGGTCAGTGCGCCTTTTCTGACTGCCGCTGTGAATGTATAGAGATCCAGCGGTACCAATTTGTTGCTCCTCTGCGCTTCCTCTCGCTGTTGCTCGTAGTCCCGTAAAGGAAGCATGCGCATTCCCATCGGCATCTTCCACCCTACCCATTTCTGCGCCGATCTTTTGCCTTTGAATGTGACAATGACCAGACGTCTTTCCGGGTCTATTTCTATTCTAGCAATGGCAGCTTTGAATTCCGCTATCTCCTGCTTTTGGGGTAGAGCTGCCTCGGCCCCCACTTGAATCATTTGCATGATGCTCTGTTTGCCCAACCCAGTACCATATCTCTGGCCCGGTGCCAGATGAGCATAAAGTGGGTATTCAAGCGCCATGAATATGTCGGTGAATGCTGCCAGCTCTCCTACTGTCATCGATTGAACCAGGAATCTCGGGGGTACAGGCACTTCCAGTTGATGATCGAGTATCATCACTAGAGCCTGGTTCTCCTCTTCTGTCCGCTCCCTCAGCTCTCTGACAGGCTCAGCTGGTTTCATACACATGTCATACCATTTCTTTTGATCTGTGGGAGCCATGCCCTCCTTGGTTGATGCGTCCTTCTCGGTGCCCCCCACTGCATCCCTGTAAGACTTACCAGAAGTCGGAGTCCCCTCAATCGTCTTGTTATCTGTTGGATCATGTTGGAAATGGAAAAGTCGTAAGCGCGTTTCCAGCTCGTCTTGTGCCATATTTCCTTGCAGCACCCATTCTCTCATGAGTGTGGCGAATCTCTCTACATGTTCTTCTTGAGCGCAATCTTAATGGCTAACGATACCCTGATATTTCTCGAGCATCTCGGGTGGCACTTCGTTCTTCCATCCTGCTCTCCAGGAGATCCGATCCGTCTCATCGTCATCATGTGCGTGCTCATCCCAGCACCGTTGGCATCGACGATCCTTGGCTAGCTCCGCTAAGCGCAATACCGTGTACAGGATATACTCCGGCGCTGCTTCGTTAACTAGTTAAGTCAGTAGTTGTGCGTACACCACCGTTCCATCACCTTGATCCGGTTCCACTGATCTTGGGTCGCTAATTTTTTTTTCCTTCCGTTGTCCTCGTGGCTCCTTGTTTGTCGCTTTGGATGGCTGCCTGTCCTCCCGTGAACCTTTGGGTGCGTTCGCTGGAGTCATCGAGGGATTTCCTTTTAATTTCCTTTCTGTCTTACTCCGACCCCTTGTGTGGTCTACCACCTGCCAATCCGGACCTCTCTTTCCCTCTGCTGTTGAATCACGTCCCATGCCTCCCAAACTCTGGATCCCCTCTTTTCCAGTGGGTTTCCCTCTCTTCGTTGCCATGATTGAAATCGAGCTGTCTCTGCCTGCCTTCGAGCCTTTGCTGTGCTCTTGTCTGTGTATGCCCTGGGGGTTACGGCGCCCTTCCACGCGCCCCCCAAAGCCTGGTTGCTGCTATTCCTAGTCCCAAGGCCGGAGTCTTGAGCAGTCGCGCGCTAAATTGGAAGTTACTTACATGAAGTAGCGCTTCCATTGACGAAATGTAACCCACGACCTCTTGCGAATATCAACCCTGGATTTACGCGCTTTTATCCCCTTGCACTTCTTCGCGTGCTTTGAGAAGTTCGTGCGAGATATCGATCTCTCACACTTCACGCATTCAAGTTATTTTCCATGGCAATAGTATCGCTGACCAAATGCACTATACGCGCTTCTGTACTCTGCGCGGTCTAAAAAGTTAACCCCTTGGTTACCAACGTCGTAACTTACGACGTAGTGAAAACCTTAAGTCGTAAGTTACGACTTAACTGTCAAGATAAACAGGAAATGGCTCAGATGCGACGATCACATACTTTAATCAAGTCTGTTTCTCTGCAAAAAAATATAAGCTTGGAAAGGTAGTGGCGACAGGGGAGAAAAAGGCTGTAGGTGGATTCACTGTCCCACTATCTCGGGACCGTACGTTTGGTGGACGGTGGATGTCCTCCACCAGTACAGAATTTGCGGACTCAAGCAAAGATGCCGGTCAGAACAAGCAAGCGGACAAAAGCTCAAGCAGAGGCGCTCTCAGCAATCGACGTGCGAGATGTGGATTTTGGTCATCTATGGCGTCAGCTCGTGCGTGTCGGATGGACGTCAAAGAGGCCAACGCGGCTGTCGAATTTGCACTCGTACTACCCACCGAACGCTGCAAAGGAGCTCCACATCGAGGGCGTGAACATGTTTGTCGGTACGTCTGATGTGGTTAGTCTATTGTGAGTGTGTCTAATACGTATTCTGTGCTGTGTATGCGAAGGAGAACATGCGGTAGTAAAGTATGCGTTTGAACAGGGCATCATTGGCGCTGACGAGGGAGGTGCAGGCGACGACAGAGACGACGAGAGTGAAGAAGGTGAACCAGAAGTTCCTGCAGAGTGTGAGAGGGTAACACCGTCTCAGATTGACACGAGTGTTGCTCTCTCAGCGAACACCGTTGAAGCATTGTTTGGATCCGAGAGCGAGGACAGCGAGACACCTGCAGAACTCCCGCTATGCGCCACAAGTCCGCACATAGAGGATGAGAGCTCAAGGGCGTCACAGATAGACACAAGTATTGCGCTTTCAGCAAACACCATAGACGAGATATTTTGTGGAGTTATGAGCGGTGATGAACCGGATGTAGCGCTGTCACTATGCGCCGGTCAAAATGGTGCTGTTGTCGAGCCTGTGACGCCAACAAACTCGAGACGAAACGATGAGCGAACAAACTCGAGAGAAGATCGTGGCTTGCTACAAGAGGACGTGAACATCATGAAGGACGAGGACAATGCAGACGAGTATGAGAGCATGGACTCGGAGTCGGATGGCTTTGGATCAGATGATGATAGTGATATTGTTCAAAGGCAAATTGGTGACGACGTGTCATCTGACGAAGAAGAGGCGCCTCTTATGTATGCAGCATTTATTGATTACTTGGGGGGCTCTCTATATATCGAAGACATAAACCAGATTACACTACGTTCGATGGCGTGGACTCCTGCATCCTCCGAGTATGAAACCGAAAGTAGCGCGTTCAAAGGTATGAAGGATCAAGCGGCTAGGCCTGTGGAAGCACTTCGTGCTAAAAAGGATTCTCCATTGGAATTGCTATTCTATTTTATGCCGGTGAACCTGTGGACATTCATCACGAGCGAGACAAACAGATACAAAAGGTCACACCTCGAGGAAAAGGCGCGCCAAGAGCGTGCACGTCTCGTTCGTGAAGGACGCAGCGTACCAGGTCAAACGCTACGGGATGTTCGCCGCCGCATACGAGTCGAACCTGGTTACGTACCGCGCGAGATTCTTTGTGTCATGGGTCTACTTGTAGCTCATATGCTCAGCCCTACCCGTCCGTTTTCAGATCACTGGGCTATGACCGATGATGGCGCGCTTTCGGCGGGACGGTTTGGCAATTTCATTTCTCGAAATCGCTGTACTTCTATACTACGAGATCTACATTTCTGCAACAATGACACAGCTGACAAGAGAGACAAGTTGTGGAAACTGCGAGCTGTTGTTGACGTACTTCAAATGACATTCCTAGCTGCGTGGATAGTGGCTGCAATCATCTCTTTTGACGAAGGTGTACTTCCTCAAACGTCCAAGCGTAACAGTACCCGTATGTTTATGCCGGACAAGCCGCACCGTTATGGCACCAAGATGTTCATGACGTGCGACGCAGTGTCTGCTTACTGCCACAGGTGCGCATTTTTTTATAAGTGTTGCAAAGTCGTAAGTTATGACTTGATGGTCTGACATTTGCATTATGTTGTCACTTACGACTTTAGATTCGAGATATATGTAGGGAAGCGTCAAAACCATGAAAGTGCAAGTCAGGCGTTTGACCACAAGACAGGAGCAGCCGCTGTAATTCGAAATTTGAAGGCTGTGTTGGATGAGAACGACCCCGGATTTCGTGTCATTGTTGTCGACAGATTCTACACCTCCGTTGCTCTCGCCATTCAACTACTTTCGATGTCGGCCTTCATGATTGGAACAATCATGACGTCAAGGCTGGGTTTCGACAAGCACGTCGTTGAGAGAAGGAAAACACGACCAACCACAGTAGAGCGCGGGTCATTCACGTACTCAAGGTCGGTTGCGGTGCCCACCATGGTTGCATGCCACAGGTGGGACCGCAAGCCGGTGCACTACCTGGCCACTGGGGTGTCAATGGCCGAAGATACCATCAAGAGAAACCTGAAGACGGTGGGGCAGTCGACGTTCAGCTGTCCCAAACTGGTGACCGATTACCAGCGCTGGATGGGCGGAGTTTATGTGCATGATCAACTCCGCCTTCAAACGTTCTCCGTCCAGACTTCTTTCAGGTTCCGAAAGTACTATAAGGGTCTATTCTTAGGTCTGTTTGACTTAGCGCTTGTAAACGCGTACATCACACACAAGGAGGCCTGTCGCCTCGACGGCGTCGCCCCAATGAAGCGCGTGGACTGGTACAAGTTGTTGCACAAGCAGCTCACGCAGCTCAAGGACGAAGACTTCAAAACAGCAGCGCCATCACCATCTCCAAGCGCGCCAAAGCGCCGCATGATGATGGTCAACCTTGCTGCCGCAACTCGACTGCATTGCATGGGCTCGGCTGGGCTTTTAAACCACGACCCACTACACATCTACAGCCTCGTCATCTTCTTCACTGCTCGATTCTTCTTCTTATGTAGGAGGATCCTGTTGGAAATGGAACTTGACCCAATAATCAGGCCTGACCTGTATACGACCTCGTTAAAATTCTACCAAATCTGTACCCGAGGAGCTAGGAGTGTCACTGCCGGAACTTGGTGCGTCAGCAACGAAAACGTCTCGTCGGTCCTCATCGCAGCCAGGAACTTGGAGCAACTGAAGCAAAACTTGAAGGCGCTGTCGGTTGTGGACAAGGTCACGCCGGAGGTCAAGGCCAAGATTGAATCTCTTGTGCCGTTCGTGCCGGAGGTCGCGAAACCCGATGGAACGGAGAAGCGTCGTACCAAGTTTCTGTAGGCTTGTCATGGGTTTACACTGTGGTATGATAGCCCGAACGAAATAATAAAGCAAACCCAAGCTAAGGATATCACTTGAGTGCTGCCTACTCGATAATACAAATCTGCTGAAACGGTGAGCTCATGTTTTCATTATTACTTACGTATTGATTTCTAAGTAGATTGTGCTGTCTGTGTATCCATCTAATGTGTAGACTGGTGCACCAGTTTGGCGTAAATGCCCTTCAACTTGACCAACTCGTGGTGAGTGCCCTGCTCCTCGATCTTCCCACCGCTCACCACACAGATCTTGTCTGCCTTGCGGTTCGTCGACAACCGGTGAGCGATGATGATCGTCGTACGTCGCTTCAGTGCCACCACCTTGTCCAGCGCCTCCTGCACCACCTTCTCACTCTCCGAGTCCAGCGCACTCGTGGCTTCGTCCAGCAGTAAGATGTTGGGGTTCTTCAAGATGGCTCGTGCAATGGCGATACGTTGCTTCTGACCCCCAGAGAGCTGTTCTCCCTTCATGCCCACTTGAGTGCTGTAGCCATCCGGGAATTTGGTGATAAATCCATGCGCATTGGCCATCTTGGCCGCGTCTTCGATCTCCAGCTGAGTGGGTGTATCCGTGAGTCCGTACGCGATGTTCCCCGCGATGGAGCCTATGAAGAGCGTGGGTTCCTGTCCGACGAGTCCAATCTGACTACGTAGCCAGTTGAGGTTGAGCTCCTTCGTGTCAACCCCATCGAGCAATACTTGACCTTCAACGGGATCGTAGAACCTCTCAATAAGCGATACACAAGTGCTCTTACCTCCTCCACTGGGTCCACAGAAAGCCGCAGTCTGTCCAGCTTCAACAGTAAGGTTGTAGTTCTTGAGCACGGTAATTTCAGGCCTCGTCGGGTATCGGAACGTGACGTTCTTAAACTCGATCTTGCCTGGAGCGATATTACTTTCGAGTGCTTTTTTTAGGAAATCGAGTGCACCGTTAGTTTTTTGTTCGAAAGGTGTGAAACCGAGTGTCCCTTGTTCAACTTGAGGGAATGACCGAGTGCACTGCTGAGGTTAAGGCTTGAGCACGGAAGAAGATGCGTCAAGGCTCTGCCTTCATTAGTTCAGACGTAGCTAATGTAAGCTACATGTTGCAGCAACGATAAGCAGGCGTTCGTCTACAAAGCGATCCACGAGCTAGGGTTAGAGTGCTTCCATCGCCAACTTCGCTCGCCAGCTACGCCAGTCCACAGTGTAAGAGCTCCTTTCGTTCAAGCGCTTCTCCGTCAACACGATAAGAGCAAATTCTACGCTCGCCGTACGTTCACCGTAATACTCTAAGTTGCTTCTACTTCATACTCATCTATCCTACCGTGTGCATTTCACATTGTGTTCAGGGCAATGGTGGAGAGCTCCACGGGAGAGCATAGCCCGAGTCGTCCATCGACCAGAGGACGGTACCAACGAATCTCGGTTCATGAAACGATGCAAAGCGCGCAAGTCGCGATTCAGCTCCAAGACGCGTTCAGCTACGTGTTCATGTTCAACACGGGGAAGCGGTTTCATGCCAAGGTCTATAGGTGTGTTGATCACCACAGCTGCAATCGCTACTTCCGCGTAATGGAGATCAACGGGGAAGACGATCGTGATAGTCGCTGTTTTGCAGTCGAAGCTCGTGGTTCGCATTCAACCACACTAAGTGAGCGAAGGCGCCTAGGCATACACCCCACTTTCAAATCGGAGATCGACGCAGCTATCGCAAGTAATGCTGGACCAAGGAAGGTTCTCCAGATGCTCGCACGGCAATACGAAGCCAGACCGGATCTCTTAGCGATCCTTCCTAGCCGGGATCAAGTAAAAAACCGGAAAGCTTACATGATGAATGCGCTCGCTAAGAAGACCGAGGTGGCAAGCTTTGCGGATCTCAGCGAATGGGCTGGCCTGCGCTTGTGTGACTCCGCATTCGACTTCTTCGGTGCTGGTGGTTTTGACAGAACTACTGATGAGACAACGTTTTCGTCGAAGCCGCCTCAGTTTCGAAATGAAACGCTGGTACTCAAGTGTTTTCGCCACTTCTATAATGAAGAAGGGAAGGCCTACGAGTCTTTTGGACTGGTGATGACGACAAGACGCGTTTTTCGAAATGCCCTCTACGCTGTAGAGGGACAGGACCAAGATGGAGTATTTGAACGTACAAGCTCCACTATGGTACGTTTCTTTTAGTGCTCTCGAGTGATGATTGTTGATTAGCAGTTTTTCGATCAATGTTAGGTGGCTGGGTGCTGGTTGCATTTGGAACGTACCAGTCGCACTTCACTGCCGAGAAGAAATACAGCAAGTCTTTCGTGCCCTGGGCGTACATGTTCGTACGAACTGAGCATCAACTCGCTTTCACGACTCTTTTTCGAACCGTCTTGGAGAAAACCCAGATTTGTTTTGGTGTGGATCTCAATGTGCGCTTTGGGAGTCTTGATCATGCCGCATGCATTGCGAATTCATACAAGGAGGTGTGGCCGGACATCACATTGCTTGACTGCTACCCCCACTTGACGCGAAAGAGTCACGAGAAGTGGATTCTGCTGAAGCCCGTGGAGACTTCATCAGCTTATTACCAGGACAATATCAAGGTGAACATTACCCAGATGCATAAGACGAGGACGCCTGCACAATTCGAGGCAGTGTCGAAGCTATGTTTGCAGCGCTGGCGGGCAGATGGGCAGCATGAATATGCGGCTTGGTTCGAGAAAATATACCTGACAGACACGTGGACGCGATGGTACACGACAAGCGGCGCCCCCGGTGTCCTTCCGAATCAAAACCCCCTGGAATCACACAACGCTGTGATTAAAACTTGTGGCGTGACAGCAAAGCGTGCGAAAACAGGCGATGTTCTCAACGACTCAATTCCTGGCGTTTTCTTGTTGATGAGCGCGGAATCACCGACCAGCGCGTTTAGCCACTTCTCCGGAGGTACTCACGGTTACACAGTGAGGTATTGGGACTGATGGCTAATGGATCTATACGTACTCAGGTCCAATTCCAGCCGACACCATTCACCAGGCAGTGCGCCACACTAGCTCATCGATGTACTACAAGAAGACGAAGGTTGTGAACAGAAAGAGGGTGCCACGATCGTTCCTGTTCAACGCAACCGAATACATGGACACAGATACAGATCCTGCATGTGAGGTTACGAAAGTGAGAGGTCCTCCTCATCTTATCTGTTCCATGCGCCTTAATCTTTAGTTAATCTGGCAATTGCGACAGATACCTCGAAGCCAAGGTCGGAAAACTTAGGGAGTCCGATATGGTGGAGGATATCAATGTCCACTATCTCTGTCTTCATGAGGTGGAGATTCTGGACCATTCAGATCGGGCCAAAACATTTCAACTACAGCGCCATCCTGTGATCTCGATGGATAATGTAAGTTTCATGCTACAATGATCTGTTTGTTCTCATCTCATCTCGTAGTGTTGTTGTTGTACAGATCCGTGAAATACGGGCGCTCTTCCGATGCGATTGCAAAATGTTTTGGTCGACAGGGTGGGTTTGTTCGCACGTTCTCGCAGTGATGTCAATCAGGAAGCAATTCGATCTGACTGTCGCCAAGAAAAATCTTCCTACCACGAAACTTTGCGGGGGACAGCGCAAAATCGCTGGTGCACTCTTCATTGATGCACCCGACTGCCGCACGTTTTCGATTCCATCCCTGGAAAAGAAGTTGATGAAGAAACCGCACTATCCTTATGGCTGGCAGATAGCAAAGGATTTTGCCGTTGTCGTCAACGGAGAAGAGGAAGACATCAGCATGATTGGCACAATTCAAGCCTAATCAAGTCGGAATGGTAGATATAGATGGCTTGTCGACTTCGAGGGAGGCAAGCAAGTCTTCCTAGAGTGCCAGGAATTGGTGCAGCTGATCGTAGAATCAAGACGTACTGGTCTCGATGTTACGAAGAGTGCTGCCGCCCACGCAAGCACACACGAATCGCATCCCCGCAGTGTCGACCGTGACGCCGACGACGATCAGGACTTGGACAGCTAAGACGATCAGGAGTGACAGTTGGCATTGAGCATGTGAGCGTAGGACTGGACTAGCGAAGCTCAGCGTACCTTGTGTAGGAAGTGAACCAGGATCCAAGGCTCATTCATGTTTTCTTCTCACAAATACATGTATTTTTCTCCTCTTACATCCTGGCGAGCTCTGCATCCGGCCCCAAGGACAGTGTAGTAAATTCAAACAAGCATGGACCGGACAAGACAAGTATAGAGCCGACGATATCGCCATGTGTTATCTGCACTCGGCATTCCGCCATTTCGTGGCAAAAATGCCTGCACTCGAAAACCCCTCAACGTGCACTCGAATACCATCCGCGGCCATCTTGCCTTCAAGATGGGCAGGACGCAAACCTGATTCGTCAAATGAATCGATAGGAGGCTCCAGGTTCTTGATCGCAACAATCGCCTTGCCAGCCTTCACCGCGTTATCCGAGTCTCCGAGAAAAGATGCCGCTTGTCCAACCCCCTGAGCTGACATCATGATGTACGAATGAGCCTAGAAAACGTAATATCTCCTCCATCGACCAGCTTGCCGCCGTACCAGAAGACAAGAGCGTACGTTGCGAAGACGATAAACGAGCTGAACCCCAGCGCCACGCCATTCAGCCGAGCTTCTAGGCGTCCACTGGCCAGAGGTTCCTCCAGTAAATCGTTGAATGTATCCGTCATATTTGGCTCCAAACCCATGTAAACGACGGTACGGACGTTGGTAAGCGCTTCGGAGGCGTGTGCACCCACATCCGCCAGCTCATCCGATAGGATATTACCCTTACGGACATGTTTCATACGGATAACTTGCCCCATTATAAGAAGAGGGAACACGGCGAGCATCACGAGCGTCAGCAGCCAACAACTACCCGTCGTGAACGAGATAACCAACGCGGCAATAAACGTAAACGCAGCCTGCACCACTCGACCTTGGGAATCTCCGGAAATTATCGCAACTTTTGTCGCATTGGTCGATAAATCGGCTGCAAGAGCTCCAGTAGCGTTCTTCTTTTCGTCAAAGAAGCCGATATTCTGGCGGCATAGCGCCGAGAAGTGAATGTCTCGCAGTCTGGACGTTAGCTTCTCAGCCATGTAGCGGAAACAGAAGTTCTGAGTAGCGTTCGTGAAGAATAACAGTACAGCGCCAGCGATGTAACACACACCATAAATGGAGATATCACTCGAGAGATTATTTAGATACGACTGAAGGCCGAACGTCTGGTAGTCGGTGTACGCTGAAGTCATACTCGCGACCATTTCACTGATTAGTACAGCGGAGTAGGGCATGGAGAAGCCGTTGATACCGGCCGCAACGGGTCCGGTAACGAAGAACTTGCGCTCTGGTCGACTAAACTCCAGCGCGTCTACAATCGTAAATTTTCCTTCTGCTGCGTCCTTTTCGGCCTCCTTTATTGCTGTAACGTCATCCACGCGCTCACTTTTGAGTGAATGGGTGCTTAGTTTGCGATACATGTTCATATCGTGAGCACCAGCTTGAAGTAGAGCTGTTGCCGCAGCCTCCGCTTCCTCCTGAGCCTTTTCCTCTTGAATCCTGTATAAATTCTGGAACAAGCCATGCTCGATCGTCACTAATTCGTCGTGAGACCCTTCCTCCACTACGTGACCAGCATGCACCACCACGATCTTGTCGGCATTTCGAATAGTACTCAAGCGATGCGCAATCACCAGCGTCGTCACGTGAGTTTTGTTCATCAGATCGTTCAAAGCCGCTTGAACTACACGCTCGCTCTCATTATCCAAGGCACTCGTCGCTTCGTCCAGGACCAGAATCTTCGGTTCACGGACAATCGCTCGAGCGATGGCTACACCCTGCTTCTGACCACCCGACAACGACACACCCTTCTCACCTACTAGTGTGTCATACTGCTCTGGTAACGACATGATGAACGTGTGTGCATTCGCCAGCTTTGCCGCGGCTACAACTTGGTCACGAGTGACGCCATTCCCACCCGCTGCAATGTTGTCCAAGATGGTAGTGGCGAACAGTACAGGCTCCTGAGATACGAGCCCGATCTGTGACTGTAGCCATTTCACATTCAGCGTTTTCACATCTCTTCCATCCAGTAAGATAGTTCCTTCTTGAGGATCATAGAAGCGTTCAAGCAGCGAGATGAGCGTACTCTTGCCACCTCCACTCGCACCTACAAAGGCGACAGTCTGACCAGGCTGGATGGTGACGTTGTAGTCGTTCAGAATCTGCACATCCGGTCGACTCGGGTACGTGAAATTCACACCAACAGCTTGAATTCTTCCGACGCAGAAGTCAGGTTTCTCTCCTTCATGCTCTCTAGATGCGTCAATGGCTGACGGGGTGTCCAGGATCTTGTAAATCTCCGCAGCAGCACCTCTCGCTTCAGCGACGGCAGTGATATTAGGCGATATCTGTGAGAGTGAGATCGTCCCCATTAACACACCAAAGAAAGCCTGAAAGACCGTCCCGGGAGACGCCTCCGCTCTTGCCACTTTGGATCCGCCATACCAAAGCCCCGCAGCGTACATGAGCCAGACACTGCCCATCATACAGCCAAACCCACAGGCAGATTTCTTGCTAATTGCAATATTTCCCGTCTCTACGAAAACTGCGCGTTCATTGTATCTGTCGATCGCTCGTTTCTCTCCGTTCAGTGACGCTACTGTTCGTATAGATCCAAGTGTCTCCTCGGCCACAGCACCTGCTTCTGCGTACATTTTCTGTGATAGTAGCACGTTTCCTAAACAACATAATCATATACTTAACCCCTTGGACGCGGAGCCTTGCAATAATGTCTTATGCTGTTCTAAACAGCATAAGAAACACTTGATTTCACTATGGCTTGAAATTCGCAAACTGCCATCGTCGACACTTCCCAAATTGAAAAGGTTTTGATTGGTCCACGTTTTGAAAGCAACGAATTCTATTGGATAACATTTACAGCCGGATTGAAGTACCGAAGTACCGCAGGTAAGAGCCGGACTATATATTTTTCCAAAATATCAAATTTCGGCTCCCCTTTCGTTGTCACCACTCATTCTTCATTCCGAGCCCCATACAGCAAATGGAGTACGTTGTGGATTTCAAAGTTGTGTGGCCGCTACTGCGCGAGGAAGGGTGGACATGGAAACCAGCAAAAGGGTTACAGATACAGTAAGTGTTATGATATTGATGCGGTTAACCCTACTAACTTTGATTATATATTGCTGTAGCTCGAACTATTCGAAGCCTGGCTGCAAGATTCGGGGCGGCAAGCAGGGAGTGGACTTCTTCAACGGCGAAGATGCGTTGCTTGCGCACGTAAAGGCGGACATAGACCTGTGCGTCCGCCTCAATCTCACCAACATCATGGTGCGTCCCAATGCAGCCCCACTCGGTAAGCGTATGCGCACTTCAAACATGTTTCGTGCTTTATGACGACGTTTTGTGTGTTTTTGGTGCAGAGCCTTTACCATCTTCGGTCTCAAGTACACCAAAGACCTCAGCCAAGAGAGCAGATACTACAAGCAGGGAACAACCACCAAAGAAACGTTCAAAGACGGTGGGGCCTTGTAACTCTGCAGACAAGAAGTGTGAAAAAGAAGAAGATGTCACACTACTCTTTCTTGACAACTCTACACAGACAGCTCATTCAGGAGACGGAGTCATCCTTTACGGAGGCAGGAGTTTCGACTGAGCCTACGGCTGTAGTGCGTGAAAAACCTATACCATTCCCTCGTCCAAACTACCGACACCCGTCTAAACAACGGTGTCCATCGTTTGCGCCAAAGGCAATGCAAGGTCTGCTCTTACTACAAGCCGACAGGCAAGAAAAGGGGTGGAACGTCTACATTCTATTGCGCGAAGTGCTCCGAAGGCAAGAAGGGGCAAGTGACACTCCGCAACAAGGTGCGGGGACACCAAGCAAACGAGGGCATGACCTGTGCCCAGATATGGCACATCCTGTGGCAGAATGGCCTGTTCGCTCCAAAAGCAAGTCATATTCGCGATCGTAGCCTAGCTAAGCCGTAGGGAAATACATATAGCTGCATTACAACACATGGTAGCACAAATAAGTCACTCATCTTGCTAAGAAACACCTTCTACGTAGTTGCCAATGCCCCTGTTAGTCTCTCTTGGGGCGCTCTGTCGTGTCCGTCCTGCCAGCCATCGCTATCTTTGTGCTGTGTTGATGCGGTGGTCAATGAGTGGCCTCTCCTGCTGGTCTCTAAATGTCGGAGTTGCATAAATAGACTGGCAAACAGTTGATTGGGGGATTTTTCTCCGCAGATCATACCAAGCCCCTATACCAGAATAATCACCGAGGAGCTTAGCAACAATCTCGTCAAAAAAGGTGCGTTTAACTTCTTCGCTAAAATATGTCTTACTTTAATCAAGTAAAATCCTTATACCCTCCGGGAGGGTATAAGGATTTTGTTTAGCCTA
The DNA here is from genome assembly GCF_000142945.1 of Phytophthora infestans T30-4. Taxonomy (NCBI): domain Eukaryota; phylum Oomycota; class Peronosporomycetes; order Peronosporales; family Peronosporaceae; genus Phytophthora; species Phytophthora infestans. The sequence goes on from NW_003303752.1 coordinate 1,200,340, forward strand.
TCCCTGTCACCCCTCCGCGTCCAAGGGGTTAAGCGAGAGCACCATGACCGGCATAACGCACGCCATTACGAGAGTCATATTCCAGCCTCGTGCAAAGCCGATGGTGTATCCGACGAAGAATTGACACGTCAATTTGATAGAATCACTGAGTTTATGGCCCATCCCGTCCTTGATCTTGACTGTGTCGCCTGTAATTCGACTGGCGAGTTCGAAGGCGTCACTACGGTCGTACCAGCTTACGTCCATGTGTAGCATGTGCGAGAAGACGTGGCAACGTTAGGCTTTCATTTGTTTCTCGGCCGAGTTGCAAAAGAGAATGTAGGCTAGACAATCAGTGGCAAAAAGTGCCACGGCGATGAGGAAATAGTACAGAGCGGCGCGGTTCACGGCGGCAAGATCGACCCCTCCGTCTGTCTGGGCGAAGGCGTCAATGGCTGCACCGAAGACTAACGCCATGCATGGGAAGATGGCTCCATTGAGTCCGGCAAATACAGCGCCCAGTACGAGTTGCAACTTGTCGGCAGGAGTGGCGAAGCGATAAAGCGACAGGAAAGATGGAGACGTGTCGGAGCTGGAAATGGAGGCTTTGGCGGAGTTTGAAGCCCCGCGAGGCGTCGATAGAGCCGCGTAAGGCGCTTCATGCGGGGACTTCGGTGGAGGCATGAGGAGGTCGCTAGCGGTTCAAGATGCAAGTTTTCTGATGGATCACGGCAGGATTTGTGGCCTCTCGATAAGCGAGATACTTTTATTATATAATTGCACATGTAAAGCTGCCAATGATTGGCATTTCAGTGAGCCGTGCAGAGTATCTGTTCGTGTTAACGGTGGTGAGCGAAGCAAGCGGTGGGTTGTTCAGGGTTATCGGGCTTCAGCATTCAATAGGATCCTTCAGAGTATGAGTGTACACAAGTCCAACTCCTTTGTAGGCAGTGCCCAATTGACTGGACAGTGCCCAAATTTGGAACGGTACTGTATTCAAATTCCATGCGCAATCAAACAAGGTGGAACGATTACGCATCAGACAAGTGATCCCAGCCAATTTCATTTTTTTTCAGTTTTATTATGAATTTCGACCACATTTGCCGTTTTTGTTTCAAAATAACAGAAAATTTGTAATCTTGTGATTCATTCTAAAAATCGTACTTAAGTGGTGGAAGAAAGTACATGTACTGAAGTGGTCTCTAACGTAAGCCATATCCAAAACAGATTTGCTGCGCATGGAAACTTTGATTACAACGCATAATATTAACCAAATTAAAAAAATATTGCAGCATATCCGCGATTAAATAATTAAATTTTTGAAGCGTGCAACGCTTGATTCGCTTTAGAGCTCACCGCACAGCCCACCTCCGCAAATACCGTGAAGGTTGTACTGTGGCCATCTAACGTTACTCTCACCCACTCGCCCCATACTTCGCAAAAAATTACATTTAGTTGGTGACGGGGTCAAATTCGTAAAATTTGGATAATTATTAACTGACAACTCAGGATAAATGTAGCACTATTTTTTTTAAAAGTCTTCCTAAAAAAATAGTGTAAAATCCAATAAAAGGCCACTTTTCTTATTTAGTAAAATCGCGATACATTTCAATATCGTCTTGGAGTTTAAATACCCTTATCCTGGTAGGGCTACGTGAGTAGTACATTGAATGATGAAATATATGGTCCAACAGAAAAAGTTGGTGCTGCGTCAATACAAATATCAAAAATAATGCTCTTATAATCTCCATTTTTCTCATTAATTCCACAGGTATTACATTTGTTGAAGGATTTTCACAGCCTTGTATCGTAAAATGTAAGTGGAACAGGAAAATAGCGGAGGTAAAATGATTTTTTAAAATCAATTTAAGCAGGTGTAAATGAGCATAATTCAACTCACTAACCTTGCGTGTTCATGAATAATATGCATATTATGTGCACATTTTCAAACACTCTCCTTCCTTTAGGAAGATTGCTCGAGCACTTTAGTTTCCATCTCTTCACCTGGGCCAGCAAAAGATCGGCCAAGCACTTACAAAGGACGTAACGTGCTAAACAAATGAAGCATCAGTATACACACTGGAAATAAAATCAGTCGCGACGACAGTACTTCGCAACGAGGTGCTATCCCAGCAAAATGAGGGGCTACCGCCCCCTAAGACCCGCGTCTCTATTGCGCCTGCAGTAGATCAGTAGGTTTAGCATGTGTATTGCAGCTCGATTAGCAGACACGGGTTGCTGCAGCCGCCAAGCTCGCAGCCTGATGCTTGACGATTGAAGTGATACATGTACAATACAAGAGAGAAAAAATGATTTGTCCGACGGAAATGTATTGCAATTAAAAGAAGATATTGCAAAGAAGCTAGGTATTGCAATACCCATCTGAATTGAAATCTGCAATACCCGATTGCTGCACGGGTCTGTAGCAATCTTTGCTATCCTCGTTCATCATTAGGCGCCTCTCTAATAGCCCTTGCTACAAGCTGTGATTCCCAGAAATCGCGGTTTATCTTTAGAAAGAGGATCGCTTCAAGCATAACGAGAGCCAATCTGACCCTTCGGCCTGCCATAACACACGTGAAAGCGATGATCAATCTCTCAACCGCCACGTACGTTTCCTGTAAGAAGTGTAGGTCCACGTATGATAAAGTCTGCGTCGTCCTTAACCGCTTACGTTCTTGTAGATACTGATAATATTTTGTCTAGGACTTGTTGTCCAGTGGGGGTGAAAACACCAGCAACACCTCGAAGCATTTACCGTCCTTCATGAACACAGTAAATACTGCTACGTAGTGGGTTGTGTTGTGCTGCCATCCGTCAAATATGATAGCGACGCGATCAGGAAGCCCGTCCGTAATTACGTGCTCTGCTAGTGGAATCAGCACGCGTATGTAGGCTCGAGCCGATTTACTGAATACATGCAGCACCGATTTGTTTCCATCAAGCTCCCGTGTCATCTCATTGTCAACCTCGCTGAAAGGAATATCCCGCATTATGAGCCACTTTATCCACTCGAACACGACAAGATCCTGTTCACTCACAAATTCGATGACTTCAAACCCAAGCTTGCTATTTTGCGTCTTGATAGCAGCTGCGAACCTTGCTCTGAAGTCGTATCATTGGCAGGCACTCAATTGCCGATACAAATTGGTGTAGGCTGTCTTCCACTGCTGAGCTGGTATTCGATCGCACTTGAGGCACTAGTACACCACACCACAACACTACACTACCAGAGCATCGGGCCCGTTGCGCAATTTGTGCTTGGAAAGGACAATCGCTAGTAGTGACAAAGAAAATGCTTTGGGTGGACGGTGTGGGTCAATGGGCGTAATGATGGTTTTAACCACCGAGCAAATTGGAGAATCAAGTAGAGAAAGTGGCACGGAGAAGGCGCCGCTAGATGCTATTCCGCAAGGTGCTAAGGCGCAACTGCTCAGCCAACGCTGCACCTGCTAGACTTATTTGTGCTGAGGCGATAAGACACCAAGAATATCTAGACGTAGACCAAGATCGGATTGAAGATACGTGAAAGCGAAGTATTGCAGTTTTAAATTGCAATGCCCAATTGCATGTTCCTCGTAGATTGCAATACTCGATTCACTCGAGAAGCTAACTGCAATGTAGACTGCAATAGGGCGTAATCCAAGCAATCGATGCAAAAAAAATTCTTTCCTTGCCTCAACCGGATAGAGCCAGATATTTAACGTTGCAAAAGCGTCATCCTTTTCCACATTGAACTCCGAATTCGCCATTTGAAGTTGAAAAGGTGTAATAGCGAAGGCTATCCTGGCTTCGTGTCCCACCAACTCGATAAATGACTGACCGTTGGTTAAATTGCTGCGAGAACTGGTCCGTTCCTCTCACATCTTTTTTTTCCATTTTCACTGAGAACTAACATCGCTTTCTATTAAAACCACCTTTGACGTGTTGTTTTAAGCACATGATAAAACCTAGAAACATTAATAGCACTTTTTCGCATTAAGTATTACGGAATAATCTATTTCACAGCAACAAATTTAAAACAAAATAAATAGCCCAACTCTCTAGCTGACAACTCAAGTTTAATTCACAGCGTCCTCAACAAGTGTCGCGTAGATGCCCTTCAACTTGATCAACTCGTGATGAGTGCCCTACTCAGCGACCTTCCCGCCACTCACCACACAGATCTTGTCTGTCTTGCGGATAGGCGACAAGCGGTGAGCGATGATGATCGTCGTACGTTGCTTCAGTTCTACCACCAGCGCCTCCTGCACCACCTTCTCACTCTCAGAGTCCAGAGCACTCGTGGCTTCATTCAGCTGTAAGATATTCGTGCTCTTCCAAATGGCTCGTGCAATGGCGATATGTCGCTTCTGCCGCCCAGAGAGTGTGGTAGCTTCCGCGTTGCTGTAAATGCAGATGTGCTATTTCTAGTAGTTTTAGAAGTGTACTTTCACCGAATAGACCCTTATTGCTACGTTCGCTAGACAATTACTTCTATTGTAGCCAACCGTCTTCAGTAGCCTTCGAATGTTGAGCACCAGTGATGTAGTAGCTGCAACTTGATACACGTAATGTACTTTGAGATGTTTTTTTTATTCCGGATAGTCTGCATGCCGTTACTGCCTGCCGTTCAAATACCTACACTAGCCTTCAAGAGCACCACGCCACCGCAGCTGAAATATTAAAAAGTAAAATTAGACATTTCGCCACACGATAGATATCCACTTCAGATAGAAACCAATCGCGATATGATGGAAATCCGTCACCCCACCGAAATAGATAATCCATTCATGAGACTAATCACTGCGACCGGTCAAGTTGCACTTTAACACGCTCAAGTTACACCGTATCTCGGCCCACACTCGTCATTACGCACTCGCACTTGGCTGGGTTGAAAAGAGAGCTTGTGCAAGCTCATCGTCACCGGATTTAGCAACACATTTCACACGGCCATGTAAATCGTCGAATCGTGCCTGGAGAGACTCCATGATCCTATCATCCTGTAAACCAATCCAGGACACCAGAAGCTTCCGGGAACCTTGTACCTTGCTATGTTCCTTAATCTTTTCGATACCAAGGACCATTCCTTGGTTGCCGACATGTCCAAGTAGCTCCTCACTGATTCCGAGGTTGCCGCTGTGGTATAATTTCAGATGAGATCCATGCACCATGTAGCACTAGTCACTTACCCGGTGGCGGATCATGTATGAGTGTGGATGTTTCTACACAACTCTGAAGGGACCTACCCGTTAAGCCAAAAGCTTGCTGACTGAAAGCCGAGAGTCAGTCCAAGACCATATTACGAAATTTCCAGTAGAAACGTCACATGGCACTCCATTTGAGCGACACATGTTTTGCAGGCGGCGCCGCTTGCGGACGCTCTCAACTTCCTTGTGTATTTCTAGTAGGCTATGCTGCATTTTCTCCACAGCATCTGTATGAACATCTACAGGCTCAGTAATCATCACTACCATGCCATTGCGTTCGATTAGCACTGCCCCAAAAGGTGTGGGCCGAGGCAATGCAGTGAAAAGCTCACCATGCGACCTGTTGCCTAGTGACGCTACTGGCGTGTGATTGGTAAAGCCTTGAACCGTTGGCACTAGACAATCCCACTCGTGCATGTCCAACTTCATCGCATCAGTAGAACTCATATGACTTGCCAAATGTCGCGATTGAGGGGCTCGATAGTGGCATTAATTCATGGTGCGTATGCTTGAGCGAGGTCTTGCTCAATGCCAAGTTGTCTACAAAACAGACGTACAACTTCGCTCTTCAAGTAACTTCCTTGATCCAAAAGTAGAGCTTGTGGTGGTCCAAAACGCCACGACCAGTCTACTAGTCCATGAATAGCCATTGTACTCGTAGGTGGGTTGTAGGCTATGAGCTCGCAGAAGTGAGTAAGTCCATCCTTAAAACCTAGTAGCTATCTGCACGTGTCGACACTGTCGGCAAGTTACAAAAAGTCCGAATGCAACATGTCCTTCCGCTCGGTGGCATTGTACGATGCCCCCCATGGCCGTGGGATCACATCGTCCCCTTTCCCGTGTTTGACAATAAGCAACGCTTCAAGAACTGCCAGTAACGTTGCTCCAATCTACGATTCTGGATAATGTACTTGACAGTTGTCACCATGGCGTCCAGGCCACGGTGGCCATGACTTCCACAGTGAGCTGCAATTGGGATGCGTTGCCGTAATTCTGTGACCGAGTCTGGAACCCAGCGTCTGCCATCATCAGACTTTGTACCATCGTCGTCAACGTCTACGTTCTCTGTTGCACTTCGCTTGTGTTTCTGCTGTAGCTGTTTCAGCTAATCCAGAGTAGGAAAAAAAATCACTTTGATGTGGTCTGATTTCGTCAAGATGATTACTGGTTGTATCTTCAAGTCGTTGCTGGTTACGGGTCATGGACTTGCACTTCATGGGCACCCCCACCCCTTTTAAAGATGAGGAACTCCAGCGAGGCAAAAGGTATGCCCAGACGTTGGCTTCGCCATCGGTATGCTGAATGCGGTACGGCAGCTGAGTAAGAGACAAGGCCCATCGCTAAATCTTCCCTTGGATATGACTCTTGACTTCGTGCGTCGGTGAGAACACGTACAAAAAACCTTTTTGGTCGCAAAAGAGTCAAACTTCAGTCGGGCGAATGAGACGGTGGCCGAGATTGTGTGCAGCCTAAATGATAGGGTAGGCTTCCTTCTTAATAACGCCCCACCGGCGCTCTTACAGGCCAACAAAATGTAGTGCTGCTCGTGTGCTAGTAGGTCAGATTCCCAAGTATTCACTAGAGTCACAACGAGCTCCCATCAAAGGTCACTCGCATCCGTAAACACGGAGACTATGGCCGAAGACCTCGGAAAATGTAGCAGTGGTGATACGAAGCTGCTTCGCTGTCGCGAACATGTCTGTCTCGGCTAGCGTCCACGTCAAGGCAGCACCGGCTGCCAGTGTTTTAGTGCGCCCACTGACGCTCCGTATTGCCCCTTATCTTGTCGTGTAGGGGACACGTGACCCGAGCGAAGTCTACGAAAGTATCCCGCACCTTTGTAGCACACGGGGATTGCTGTAAATTAGTGTCCGTAGCTATCCGTGGAAGCATTTGAAGAGCGCTGATACGCTCTGGTCCATGGCGGATACCGAGGCCACTAAATACACGTTCACACCATCGGATCTTCTTCCTGAACAGACGCCTCTTACGCACACTGAGTTTCAAGCGGTGGGCACGACAGAGCTCAAAGAACGGCGATAAATGCTGCTGGATCCTTTGCGTAGACCAGGATATCGTCGATCCAGAACACCAAGTGGGTATACAGCATCTAGGCGAACACCGTCTGCATCGCATTCTGGAAATGGGTGTCTGAGCTACTTGCCCCTTGCAATACACGTCCTGGTGTCCAAACCGTATCTGCAGTAACAAAACTCATCCACGCTTGGATGTCAGGATGAAGAGGGAGTTGCCAAACCCCCTTTGCAATATCGAAATCAGCGAAACCGTACGCGCTTTCAGCTTCGTTGGCTGAGTCAGTCACGTCCTCCGCTGATCCTCCTATCGGAATTGTGAGTGCAATAACCAGGCGATCGTCGATCGTCAACCGGAGCTCACCGGGTATTTTGGGTTTGGCCTCTGGTACTGCTGCTCCGACCCAGTGACTCTGGTTGCTCTGCCGGATAAACCCCATCAACTCAAGCCGCTTCGTATACTCTCTAAAACGGCTACGCTGTGCTGGAGCCTACCGGCGCGATCAGGCACGGAAGGAAATAGATCGTTCTACAAGCTTGATCCGCACTGGAGCAATGCCAGCAGGAGGGCTAGCACCTCAACCATTCCTAAAGCTGTCTTTATACTCCAATGCAGCGTCACGAAGAAACGACAAATACCCTTGATCGAAACCGGTGTTGCGGGCTGCAACCACCATGTCGTCTAGCTTCTCCGGTCACCAGTGACAGACAATTCTGCATCTGGACAGTCTTTCTCTTCAAACGGACCAACATATTCCTTGTTCGAGTTGATGATTGACATCAATTCCCAGTGACACTAACGGGTCGTCGCCAAGAAGGAAATCGGATTCATTTCCTTCCATTATCAAACAAGTGACCTCCTATAGGCGGACGGTGCCAGCGGTGGACTGCAGTACGATGTTGACCGTTACGGAATCACTGCATGTCACCGCTGAACCCCCCGCAACGATTGCATTAACTGGTGCTGGTAACACTTGAACGTATACACTACTGACAAGAGCAATCAGCTCTTCAACTGCTGCACGTGGGAGTCGGAACCGGAGACAGTACAATCAACTCGTTCACCATCACTTCGCCTGGTTGGGGTGCAGTTCGGACCACTTTCACACGTGTCCTGTCCGTCGCTTCCTTCCTCTTGTCCACTGCTCGACGGTTTAGCTTCATCTGTCGCAGTCGGGCAGTCACGAAGCTAGTGAGAGCCTTGCCAGTGCCAAATCCCCGTCTTCGAAGGCGTTAAGTCCGTTCGTTGAGGTTGCAGTACAGTATTCGGCTTCATATTGCAGCGCTGAGCCCCATTAACCCGTTGCCCAGCTCTACCGGTCCTGGCCTTAGTCTTAACCTGACCCGTTTTGCGGTTAAGGGCAGATTTGGCCTTCTGCTGCATTTCCAACAAGTGTGTTTTTATTCGGTCGGCAAATCCATGCCCTTCAATGTTTCCAACACTGAATATCTTCTCCAACGCGTTGTTCTCGGTAATGGGGGCGAAAACTCAATAATAGTTCAGCACCCGAGCGTCAATATCATCCTAGGTGAGGTAGACCTTCAACTTCTTCTTGAAGAGCTCGTCGAGATCAGGTATTTGCTCATTCTTCACGGTGACGATGCGTCGCTTTATCAGTTACGAGAATTTCCTTATTACTGACATCATCAGCTGTTTTCCGCTGCTCGTAGACGTATATCATCTCCAGCAACTTCGGGTGGATTGACGACGTTACGGGCTTCATCGCAGTCTCGGGTCGCTCCTTGCTCTCGAGCCAACGCTGTCGGATGGTCTCTTCATATTGGTCACGTGCAAATCAGTAAAGCTCTTAATATCCACGTTCGATAGCGCCACAGAAAACAACGATATAATGGAGTAGGCGTTCACTGACGTTGACTACGCGTTAGCCAAGCGCGATAGATAGTCGATGACAGGTGGGGTGCTCCTTGTGACATGAGTATTAGTAGCGTGGCTGTACGAGAAGCAAGCGGGCGTTGCACTGTCATCTGTGCCGCCCGAGTTTGTGGTAGCATTATAGACGATAACAGAGATGCTCGGCATCGAGGAGAGGTTAAATGCGATATGACTAAATATACGTGAATAGCCGGAGCTACACGAAAGCTGTCATTGCTAAGTTTGAATGCTAGGATACGTGAAGTCGTTGACACACGTCGCACATTTGTGAAGGGCTTCGCATAAGAACCCAGTGCTCATCGTAGAGCACTGCGATATACGTGCGAAAATTCTACCGAGGCTCCTCCTTACACTACAAACCAAGGGGCCGCGTAAGTTCGTGCTGTTATCAGGTTGACCGCCCAGGAAGGGGTGTCGGAACGAAGCGGTGGACAAAGCGACGAAGATCGGTGATCTCACAATGTATGTTCAACATTGGGCAACCTTAGGCAAATACAATAGTGCCAATGACCAAAGCGTGATTCCGGTGTTGGTGAAATTAGGTCAACGACCAGTTAAGTGCGTTTTGGTCATGAATCTAACAAAAAACATTCTTACTTGATTATTAGTAGTATTTGGTCAATTATGAATTTCACGCTCGTGCTTCTCATGAGCTCAAGCTAGCCAACCAGCATGTACACCTCTCATGCTGTTGTGTTGCTGTCTTGCCGCTCCACTTAAAGCTCTTAATCCTTTGGGGAGCGTGCGATAAAAAAATGGTGCTTCGTTTTTTTTAAATGTTAAAGATACTATGGCAGTGCTACTAATAAAAGCTTGCATAATGGTACTAACTAATAGAAGCTTGCGAGAAAAAAACCAGAAACATGAAAAGAAAGATCTAGTTACAAAAAAACTAGATATTGACTTCGAAACTAAGGACGAAAGTATCATGCTGCAAAATGTTTCACAGAAAGACCCTAACGTATATGTGTGTACATTCCAAATGATAGCTATTGTACTCGTCAATGAACGTTGGACGATTATTCTAACATGCCATTTGAAAAGGCGAAACTTCTCGAGCTGGCACCAAAATAGAACAAGGAGCCTACGTAAATGTTCCTTAGCATCTCGTGCATCTAGTGAGCTATTTGCGTCCTTACTAACATGTCTGAGCCAAGCACCTCGCAGCAAGAGCTGGCACCAGGCCAGAAGGATTACGTAGTACGGTGCTTAGACTTCATGTTCAAAGCTAAGGAAGATGGCCTCTTCAGAGGGCAGCGAACCCGGGACCTGGTTGCTGAGTGTCTACAGATAGCACACGGCACTGTTACGACTGTGACGAGCACCTACAGAGCCGACAATGAGACCAAGTTTGAGGTGCACATCAGCCATTTAGTGGTGCATGTTCCTTATCAGCTAATTAACGTTAACCTCTATTATTTAATATGTGAAATCAACGCGGAAGGAAGCGTGATTACGACCCAGCAGAGCGAAGAATAAGGTGCCTGTTTAAATAAATATTTGTTTTTTCCTTGCACTCAAATCGTTACAATAGTAATCGGATTTGCTGCTGTTCAGTTGCGTACTTTCTTGTACTTTCTTGCGCAAATCCATGTGGTTTTGGGAATTGCCCAATCAAATGACCGCCTCAAAGGCAACCCGTTTCCCGTAAATCTGGGGCATCTGGAAAGAGTTTAAAAATAGTCTTGTAGCGCAAAAACGACTGCGAATCAGCTAATTCTGACCACATTTTTGAAATCTACGCTCGATTTTACCCCTTATATCTAACTGTTGCTATAGGATTTGGGATGCTGAATCTTCATAACAGATGGCTACATTTTGGTCGAAGGACTTGTGACGAGTACAATAACACACCTACACACACAGACACTCCGGCTAATCTCAGTATTGAAAATGGGGCAAAACATAAATTAACGATGTTTTACCGGATAACCTTACTGTAGCCATGAAATACTCTTTGTTAAGACAAACACCATAATCCAGCCAATCAGAGGTCACAAATGGAACCAATCTTGCATCGACTTTTTCCCGCAGATTAAACTTATTGTTTGTATTGATTTCTCTTTTACATATACCGTATTTGTCGGATTATACGGATTGAGGGTAAAAAGTAAAAGGCAGAGAATACAAAAGACAGTACAATGGTACTTTTTACCAATACAATGTTCAGTTTTTACTGGCGGATTTTAGTAGACATCGCCCTTTTTACGACTATATCACTCGATCAGACAAATACTGCAGATCAGGTGTGTTGCATAACTAAGGTTATTTGGAAAGTACGATGTGTAGACCATATATTGATACGACATAACGTGGAGTTTAGCTAATAGGTCGCCTTCGCCTCGCAACTGGGACAACATTCTTTTATAGAGGTTTTCATATTTTAATCAAGTCACCACGTACAGTATCGTACAGTATACACACGTACTGTATACTCAATTTTTTTAGAGTCACAATCCCACCATCGTACATCTCCTTGCCAAAATTCTCAGCTGTAACTTAGGGCATTTCCTCCGGATTTGATCGATACGAGCAAAAACCAGCGCACAATAAAGACGTGCAGGAAGCTGGCTCACTTCATGTTTGTATGGCGACTAAATCCCGCCTAGTCGGAATTTGATCAAAGTGCACTATTCTATACGATTATGATGTGACTTTCTTATGTCCACTTTTTACTTTTGTTTTACTCTGACCGCTTAGCTGGTTTTCTCCACGTGCCCTGATTAGCGGAAAACTTCAGTTTTTCAGCTTTTCAACGATACCATGTGGTAAAATAGGATGTTATTGGTCAATCCACTCGAAGTAGCTCTCTACCGGTATTGGATAATATTGCTCTTGTGACCTAGCAGCTCATTTTTGGTCAATATCCACGTGGTTGGGATCCGATTTAAGCTTCATACATGTATTTAGCTGCTGTCATTGTGCATCATCTCACCACCAGATAATTTCACTGGTTAAAATGGATTCAACATTTCCGAGATGACACTAAGTTTACTGTATCCACTCCACGTGTGGAGGCTCCACCACATCATCGGAAACTATTCGAAAGATGTACAGAAGTACATGTACAGTACAAAAACCGTACCTCAAGAGTGCCTTCCCGTACCTACGTATTATAGGAACTGCCACGTGACGAAGTCCTAGCAGAAAACCAGCCGTCCGACTCGGATTACGAAAGGCCTTTCGACGTGCAGGACGTACATTGCAGTTCTTTTTCACTTACTCTTTGTCAATCCAAACTTCTTTTTATCCCTTATCAACCTCCTACAATGTGTAGTACATTTGGCACTTGACCTTCATTTTAATGTTACATAATTTTCTTTTCTCGAGAAAGTATTGAATGTAAGGTAATTCGCTGCAATTAGGTATAATACTTGTTTTCTTAAGTCAAGAGTACGAAAACAGTTCGTGGTAATTGTCCAGTACTTGTACTTTAAAGTATCTCAGCTAAGCCTGAACTCGAAGGGAAAATGCTCGAATCTAAGCTATAAAGACAGTTGAAATCTGTATTGACTGTGAAAGAGTGCTGTCGTTAGTTCTTTTTCTCTAGAATCTAGTTCGTTTTTTTTGGTATTTCCAATTTTTTTAGCATTTAGAAGGTTGGCCCGACCAGGTGTTACCCAGACTCGGAAGCGGATCTATGATAGCGTAGTAGTGGAAGTCCTGGATAATATATTGACCAAGTCTACCTACACTAGTAAGTTCCTACTTGTTAAGTACCTCGAAGAAACCGGCTTACATATGTACTTAACATGTTAGATTTTAAGAAAATAAACACAGTATCCGTGCTGAAGCAAGTTTCCGGTCAAGGGACCCTCAGGAGCACTTTGCTAAGGATACTTGGCCTCAAAGATAATAAGGGGTTTTAAAATTGGCTCAGAGCGCAATGCAAAGTGGACATATGTTGGCTACAACTCGCAAAATCGATGACTTTTTTTATCTTAACGCTGTATTTCCATCTATTTTTAAGGAAAAACAGTGACCGGATAGCACATGATTGTGAGACATCCGGACTTTACTTTATGTGACCGGGCATTTAGTATGCTTTAGACGGATACATGTAAACTTGCGTGCACTCTCGTGTGCGTAAGATAAACAATATCTTCTGCAACATGCCCGGAATCGGGCCCCGATCCCGGATTAGATTCTAATCCTAACATTACAATGCACAACCACTTGAATTACTAAGGGGCCCGGGTCTGAAAATAAACAGCGTTCCCATTGGCCAGGAATAGAAACCCTGATGGGCGTTTACCAACTTGGGCCCAAGGGGTTGAAAATTACACAAGATAGCCTTCTGAGATTGGAAGTGAAAAAAAAGCAGTCGTTCTTATGCTCGTCGGTGTGGCGTTTCGTAGCAAAAGAAGGAAGCTGATTTTCAAGGCTTTGTATTTATTAAATTACTTGTAAGCAGTGAGCAGATCACTGAGTTCACTGAACTCGATTCAACGTATCAGGGCTAGGTAAATGTTTTTTTCCCAGTTTAATTTGTAACAACCGTATTTACAATCCATCAACTTGAAGTACGCGAAGTCCGGGAGTCCAGGCTGGACAGGGTGGCTACAAATGGCTCGAATTGAGTCACAATCGTTGTCACCATCGCAACCAAGGCCCCCGCAGCACCGGACAACTTAACAACCAGAGCCTCCCACGTTTCGAGACCAAAGTCGCGTGTATAATTAAACGTTACTGTCTGGGCAGGAGTCATGACCCAATGCAGAAGAATTTTCGTCGTTTTGGTGGTTGCCTCAAGCCTTGTAAATAGCTTAGCGATCGATTGGACCTTATGGAACGATGACAATGACAGCGCTACACTAATCCCAGCTAAAATCACATCAACAAGTTCACCAGGACTTCCAGACTTACCTGCCACTGTATCAAGAATACGAACGTCGGGATCTTCATCATCTAATATCTACTCGTCTCTATATGACGTAACGCTGACGTCTGCTACATCGTCCAGTGCTGCCATGGATGAATACACAGACAAGCTGGATTTGACTATTCCCAAAGTGACAGAGGCGACGAGCACTGTGACGTCGGAGTATCGAAACTGGGTTGGGCCACACCCCGTGTCTCCGGACGGCGCGTGCTACCGTGAAGCTCACTTTATGGACACCTGCCCGAGTAACTTTGATCGCAACGGAGCTACCAACACGTGCTGGGCAGAGTGTCCGCTCGCCTACCCTGTAGAATGTGGCATGCAATGCATCCGCCAGAGCGATGACTGCGCGATGGAGACGCTTAATAAGATCGGTGCCGTTGGAAACTCGGTGATGGCTATTGCTGCTTTCGGTGCCTTTCAGAAGCTGTTGCATGTATCAGATGGCGTGCGATTAGCTTTTGAATGCGCAAACATCATGATCGGCACGATGAGGTCCATTATCCGTTATATCCGTAACATCAAGACCACGGATCCGACAGCCTCGACGGACAAGATCATGAACACTCTGTATCAATCAGGCCTCCTAAAATACAATAGGCAGTATACGCAGGCAGCTGTGGCATCAGCAATACATAGTGGCGTATCAAGACAAACAATAATCCGCAATGCCGCAATATTCAGTGTATTTTTGCGAGCAAGAGCTACATCCATCAAACATAACACCGAAACACTCGCCCATCTCCTCGGCGATGGTGTTGCCGACACGTTCAGCGACTCGTTGCATGTAGGTCTTCAGCGTCTCCGCTGAGGTAGGCTTCATGCGAACTAACTGTCTCGTTAGTGGGTTCTCAACCTCGCACGAGGGAGATTCCGCTCGACAATCCAGCGTAGCCAGTCGTACATGTGAGTCGTCGTTTCGTCCACGAATCCAAAAACCTCGAGGGAGGTCAGGTTTCGGCGCTGATACTCAGCATACTCTTCGCCGTGAGTGGGATGCTTCGAGTTCAGGTGAGAGATCAGGTTTGTGTAGCCTGGGCGCTGGGCTTGCTTGCGTGGCTGTTCGCAGATGTTGCACCGGTAGAGCCCAGGCTCGAGAGCGGTGTAGAAGAAAGCGGCGAGTTGCTGGGACGACATGATGTAAATCAAGAATGACCGTCTTTTCAAAGATTGAAAGTGGACGAGGCGCTGAAAAATGGCTGGTGGAGAGGAATGGGTGGCTGCAAGCCACGCGAACGGTAAGCCTTTATATTTGTTATTATCCCGAAAAAACAATAATCCGTAGTATAATAACAAATAGGTAGTAATTGCGGTATTGATATTATTTTCTCGGAGGCCTGGTATCAATCGCACAACGTGGTCACAGATTTGCCGATGGCTATGTACCTCTGCTTGGGTCATTTCCAACCCGTACACTTGATGTTTCCGGCCGTATGCTGTCAACAATCAACTGGATGCTATTGAACGCTATCGGCTACAAGGAAAATCTTTTCTCGAGTTGGTCCCGGTTCAAGGCTTTCCTTATTGGGGCTAATTTTACAGAAGCCGCGAACTCGATCAATGAGACCGAGATTGGCACTTTAAGTGACGCGATGAAGTCGAAGTCAACATGTGGATATGATTTGAGGTCGCTGACTGATCGTACATGGAGGACTGTAAACCAACTGAAAATCGACAACCCCGGCATTTCAGAAGATAATTTGCGACTGAAGATGCAGAACACCCGACTAGTCAGGTCTGACATTGGTATCGTCACCAACAACTGCATGGAGCAGCTGATTAAGGAGTCCGACGAAGCTACAGCTTACAAAACTCGTGAAACAATCCGCACGGCTTTCAGTGGTATGGTCGAAGATCTCGTTTCTAAAGGAAAGAGCAAAAACGGCTCTGATGAGGATGGTAATTACTTCATGTACCAAGCATTCGAAAAGACACTCATCTCAATCGCTGTCACCGGTTTCGATATGATTGGAGTAATGGGTCTTATTGCTTCATATCTCCAGACAATCTGTGGGCCTACGATTTTTATGGCGAAATCGACGACGGAACGGATCCCAAAACACTCGGCCTGACGATGATTCAACGGGCTTTTAAGAATACTACACTGTTCTGGAAGCGCAAAGGAGATGGGGCGGTTCTCGTCAGCTTTAATAGCACGGACACGAAAGACGTGACGGTGAACATCATGTCTGGTGGTGACAAGATCGATGAAGTCAAAGCTGGGGGCAGCGCCCAGTGGATATCCAACGTTACAGCACTAGCAGGTAGGACACTGTACATGGACCGTTGGCGTCCCGGATTTTAGGCCTTCCGGGCACAGGAGGTGGTTCACTTCTTCTGTGGGTGCCTCACGCATCTGAAGGAGGTCACTTGGAGCTGCAAGTAAAGCTAAACGTCAGTTAGTCTAAATGTATTCTTACATTTGCGTACTCTTTAGCGTTCGTCTATCACACTTGCAGTCAATCATATGCTTCCAACATTCTTTTTACCTATTCTAGGTAACCGACAGGCTGTCAACTGACTCAACTACCTACAAGTATTAGCAAAAATGCCAATAATATTTTTAACATGTATTGCTACATTAATGGATTGAGGAGCTGGCTCCATGCAAAAAAGAGCGGAACGCCCTAGAGTTTGTATATTAGATCTCTACCCACAAGCAAGTGTTCACCTTACATTACCCGCTTTGCTATACTACACACAACACAAAGCATTACTTGGTGGAACGTCCAGCTCCAGTTTATATTTGCTGAAGGTACTTTCATTTGTGTTGGGTCGTTCTCAACCAACGATTATGCGGCAAGAATCGGTTTTTACAATCCACAAAATGTATTATAATGAGTTCATATTGTGCGGACTCACTTTAACCTATGACATGTGCGATTATTGTGGGCAGAGACTACCTGCACAGTCTCAAATTTAGACTGTGCAGCCGATCCACAGTCTCGGCTATATTATGTTCTCTTCGCGCAGATTGCTGATCCATGTGCTCGGAAAGGCTAGCACGTTAGCGACCAAAACAAGTGCATCTTCGGGTACAAGAACGTATGAAAAAACCAGAGTGATTGTCGGTGAGTGTGGCGGCAACTCGACTTTTTAAACTTATCTAAGCACCACTCAAGCGGCTTCACCGCGGTGTTCGCCTCGCCGCAATGTCACTCCCTGCTTCGTAAAGCCTTTCATATGTATGCACACCGGTCGATATCATTCTTTTTACAATGAATCATTGACAAATATTAACTACAAAAAAAGCTTACACTGACGATAATATAAGACTTAAGTATCTGTACCGGAAGAATTCCATCGCTTGTCTGATACCGCTTTCACTGTCCAGTCCAGTGACATGCACTCCATAAAGCTGGAGCTCAACGAAAAGAAGGGCAAATTGGATCACAGTAAGACTTTAGTACGATTTCAGATACTGTTTCACAGTCTCAGACTGTCTCACAGTCTAAGCAGCACAAACCTGGAATGTTTTCCTGCTGTATGCCTTCCGATACGACTCCAACGCGTCCCAGCTGTCGAACGCCGTCACATCCAGATCCGGTACGTCCACTAATTCGTCTTGAGGAGCGATGTCACCTCCGTCGCATCCTTTTGTTTTCGAATCGGACGAATTTTGGCTGCTAGCATCAGAGTCTGATGCGAATGAAGAAAGAGATCCCTTATCGTGCTCGGATTCTACTGACGAATCCTGAACGTTCAATGATTCTTCATTTCTGCGTCTAGAAGAGTTATGGCGACGCGAGGATAATCGATGAGGCAATTGCTTTCTTCGCTTGGTTACCGCTCGATCTCGGGCGGTAGGATGCCTTCTTAATCTCTTCTTCTTCTTCCGTGAGTTTGAATGAACTGCAATGTCGCGGGATTCGCTGTCGCTGTTAGATCTTGACGCAACGCTTGCTAGGTCCTCGTCACTCCCTTCGCTGTAACGGGGCTGGTGGCGTGGCATGGCGGACGTCGATACAGCAGACGTCGGACCCGTGCTGCGTTTTGGACCGCTGGGATTCTTTTGACTGGGGAGGGGAAGACTTTTGACAGCCATTAAACTTTAGGAATGATGGTCTGCATCCGGGTGAACATCCGAGGATCAAAATGCACATCCGAAGACAACCAAAAGATTTGTCCCCACCGAAATGACCTTTTTAAATACTGTGCAGGGAGACACTCTCATTATTGTGCTTTGCAGATGGATTGTCCATCCGTTTCAAAAACTAGATCGAACATGGTCGAAGCATAAAACCACGCGTAAAATTGAGATGGGAAGAGACATAGATTTGTTATATATGTTATCAAATTACCATTTCGAAACGGCAAAAAGGGTCGATTCACAGGATATCGATGTGGATTTGGTGGGTGATTGATCATTGGCGGTTAATTTGGCTGCCATAGCTCGATTTATCAGCCGATCAATTTTTGTCATTTAAAAACCCCGATTTAAAAAATCGACCTCTATTAAATAAAAATCGAGCTGTAGGCTAAGTGAAAATGACAAAAGCATCAAAATGCACCATAACACATCGGATACTCCGAGTAGAAAATAGGCTCGCTGCTGGTGTTGTTGTTGTTGATGGTGGGGGTTTTGTTTGATATTTAAATGTGACTCCAGTACATGGGGGTGCTTTAACGTCAACTGGGTTAGAAAACATTGAGTGGTATTTGGCTCCTCATAATTTTCTTATAGCTTCACATAGGGACACTAAGATACACCCCCAAAAGGGTCTAGAACCCCCCCCCTCCACCACTTAAGTGCTGCTAAACATACAGGCGTTTGTGTTGAGCGGAGGGACAGCAGAAAACCTGCTTGCCTCTTAAAGAAATAAATAACTGAATGAGAGAACTTCATTTTTAGGCGTTGTGTACCTATCATTATCAAATACGAGAAGCGATTCAGTGCAGATCACAGATGGTATGATCCGGGTACATAGTGCGATGACGACAGCAAGCAAAGGAATGTGAAGCCGTCTCGTGCGCAGTGCGGAGGCATGCTCACTTCCCAATTTGCCTCCGACTGAGCACATCATCTAGAAAAGAGCAGCGAGGAATAACAGAATAAAGTACATGCGTAGCGAGTCTATCTAAAGTTTTTTTAGGAAAGCACAATTTGAAGCTAGATCAGTAAGATAAGCAAATATAGCCAAATTGTTGCTATTAATCTGGCCTTCCACCTCAAGAAGGCTTTGTTAGCCGGGTGGAAAGACAAGGTCAAGGCTCATCTGGTCGCGCTCAGCGACGCGCTAGTCGTCACGATTTTCAGGCGAATCGTTGCGCTCCTGTTGCCTGCTATGAGGATGCGATCGAGAGAGAACCTGACCTACCAGAGACAGGACAAGAGGGTTCGGATGAAGAAAGCGCTGCAAAGGGCGTTTGTCAGGCAGCCATAGTCGTACATCAAGGATTTACTCCATCAGATGTCTGACGAGAGGTTGATGCAGAGGCTGGTTCATAAGATTGGGCGTGCCATAGAAAAAAAAACGCAATGGACTGAACATGGCATCGGGGCTTATCGAGTTACTACAAAAAATTGAAACGATTGCCGCCTCTGACTTCACAAACGTTTCCTACCTCTTCCAGCAATTTAAGGTTGCTAGAGAGAAGGTGAGCCGTAACAGCACTGACTCGTTGAAGGTTGGACTGATCTCGCAGAAGATGATGCTGATCAAGATTTTGGCGGTACTTCCTGTACAACTTTGGGGCTCCGCAATCGTATTTACGCTGGAGGATTTCACACAGGATAAGGTGGAGTCGAAACGCTGCGCAATTTTTATGAGCAAGAGAAACGCTCAAATCCAGGTTTTGGGCAACGGGGCATCTGTAAATCATGTCGATGCAAAATCCGTTAAATCTGCTAAAACCACCGGACTGGACTAGGTAGTCTACTCTCGCGTCAACATTAGCAAAACCGGCATTATGTCGTGCCTCTATTGTGTTGGAGTGCACAGCGACATCAGTGGTGGGCAGCACTTCAAGCAGCACTGCGCCAAGAGAAATCGAGATCTGTAGCTCCAGGTTTTCCGGAGCAACATTTGGTCGTAACCTGGTTCGATAAAGATGGCGCGCGGTCACCAATAGTCGACGCCAAAGATGAGAAGGGCAAGTCCAACTCGAATGCGAAGGGAAAGGACACACAGAAGACGCCTGTTCCGACAGAGAAACGTCTGTCGACGAACGTATCAGTGGATGCATGTAGCACCATGCACATGGATTAGACCACGGATCCAGTGGCCTCAGGCAGCCCAGCCCTCCCATGAAATTCCACCAACACAGGCCGCGACCGTAAGTTCGACACACACGAAACGGGCGATTTAATGGATGCTGTGATGTCGATTGGCGCTAACGGAGGGCACGTCGACGAAATCCAAATGCCGACGTCGCCAGGCGAAGAACTGATTGCAGGCCAATTCAGTCTGCAGAAAATGCAGCTGGAGGATAAGATATGGTCTTTGTATCCTTATTTGCTTGAAGCAGGAACATGTATAACTAGAAACTCGTAGGTATTGGACTCAGGCTGCGGATTCTGTCTGACCGATGAGGAGTCAAAGGTCGTCGAGATGCCGCCCGACACTGGATACACGTTTGCACAAGGGCTAAGCATTCTAATACACACCTTGAAGCGGCTAAGCTGTAGCTGCATGGCCCACGAGGGGTCAAGCCATTGCTTTTTGAGAATATGGCACTTGTACCACATCCAACGTCGATCATTCTTCGCGAATACTGGACAGCGAAATGGGTGCGATACATTTGGATTACAAACTGGTGAGTTCAAATTTGCTCTTGTGAACAACGAGCTCGCGTTTGTGGCTGGAGCAATCGATGGCGAATACTAGGTTCAAAATAAAACAGTCAAAGAGAGACAACAATTGTGCAATGCGGTCAATCGCAGCCCTACAAGCCGCGAGTACTACCTGGAATAGCAAAGTTGGAGAGCACATTGCAGGAGTGGCACGTAAAACTTGGCCATCAAGACACACTGATAGCTATGCTGAGCAACGAGATAGTAATCGGAATGCTTTAACTATTATCGAGTGAGTTACGAAAGATTCCGTGCTTTTGTACAACATGTGCCAAATGCACAAGAAGCGAATGCCCTATCAAAATACTAAAGACTCCAGAGACACACAGCACATCAGTACCATTCAAATGGACCCATGAAGACCATGAGGGTATAAGGGACTGTAGGTACGATTCAATACTTCTATAGTACTATAGATGCCAATACTTCACGGTGGTAGACATATGTCCTGCGCAATAAAAAGGAGGTGTTCGATAAGTCGCTGAGCTGCTTCTACAGCTGGAGCGTGAAGGAAAGTTCACCTTTCGTAGAATTAGTTTCGATGAAGAAACTACTTTAAGGCACTTGTGTAAGCAGAAAGTGTACTATCTTCCAGACGTCAAATTCATACATTCCGGGCTGCCCAGAGAAACCATCAGAGTAAGCTTGATAGATATCGTCGCTCATTAAAGTATACGGATATGGCACGCAGATGGTGGCCTGAGGCACTCATGTACATGACCTACGTACGGAATATTACACCTATGAGTCATTTGGGGAATGATACACCGTACGAGGTGATATACGGTATTCCTCCAAACGTGAGTCAGTTACCGGCGTGTGATATGCACATGCTCCAGCGGCTTTTCGAGAATACAAGAAGCTATCCGCTAGAGCCAGACGGTGCCGGTTTCTCGGGATATTAAAGGATACCGAATAAAACATATGATATCCAGAGATGTCTTGTTTGACATCAGCAATTTAGCCACCTTGGTACAAAGAGCTTTCGAAAAAGATGATGCTACTCCCACAATTGAATCTGCAACGTCAGAATCATCTGTGGTAGAAGAAACAAAGGCTTCCTCTAACAAGAATACGGAAGAAGTTGAAACTGATTCAATTGCTACTGGGTCCACTGAGACAGTGGGAGCCACATCATCCCCTTCTCAGACAACTACCACAACAGTGGGAGAAAAGCGTAAACTCAAATGCGCGGGGCATGTAGAAGTACCACTAAGCAGTAAGCCACTTCCGTTGTGTGAACAAAGAAAACAAAGCGATATCAAGCATATAATTGCTTCCAGACAATGTTAGATAACCGTATTGCACATGATATACTGGAATACAACGTGTCAAACCCACGAACACATAAGGAAGATTTGAGTGGACCTCAAAGAGTACAATGGAGGAAAGTGCTTGAGCTAGAATACGATTCCTTGATCGAAAATGGAACTTGGGGACTTGTACCACTGCCACCAGGGCGTAAAGCTTTGCAATATCATTTGGTTCTTGGGGTAAAGTTTAACGCCGACGGAACGGTTGAGCTATTCAAAACACGCCTGGTTACACAAGGTAACCACCAAGAATTTGGGATCGACTGTGATGAGGTAAATGCCCCAGTTGCGCGGTTTGGGTCACTTTGTTTCGTGCTAGCAATTGGAACCATACTGGATTGTCGTATCCATCTAATGGATGTCCACACAGTGTTCTTAAATGGCACTATGGAAAGAGAGCAACATATCTATATGAGACAACCCCACGGTTTTAGGACGCGCGGTCAAGAGCATTTGTCTGCGAACTTCTTAAGAGCATCTACAGCCTCAATCAAGCTCCACGAATTTGGTATAGATTCCTTCATACCTTTTTAATAACAATGGGTTTTGTACGTTGTCACAAATAGTTTCGTATCTACGTGCAAAGTTGGGAGACAAATGGCTCATAGTAGTGGTATACGTCGATGACCTGACAATCATGTCACGCGACATTGGGCTTACCAACAGGCTAAAAACAGAGCTATCAAAAACAGCTCAGAATGACAGATCTTGGTGACATACATTATACTCTTAAAATGGAAGGTCACCTCTATAGAGTGTGTGATAAAGCTTTCACAGCAAAACTACGTTGCAGAGCTTATCGCAAAGTATACATGGCCAACAGCTTACCGGTAATGACATTGCAAGTACATGGTCTTATCTTAGAACCAGAAACAATGGTGAGTGTAGAAGAAGTAGCTACATGAAGTGTAAAGAGACTCAAGCTTCGCCTGATGGTCTAAAAACGTAAATCCGTCATCGCCTATGTTAGCAAAATGACTGAAGCAAGTGTGTCATGGTGCAATAGAAACGGGAAGGTATCCCTCGCTACTGCTGAAGCAGAACATATCGCACTAAGTGAAGGGGATATATAAAGTGAGTGGTTGTGGCATTTGCTGGGTGAAATGGGATTTCCGCAACGAGTACCAGTGCAAGTGTGATGCGACAGAGACGCAGTTGTAAGCATTTTGAAAACCCAGAAAACCACAAAACAAATAAGCACATTAAAATCCGCTTTTTATTCACGAGGGATCTCGTTGAATTGGGTCGTCTCAAAATAGCATATTGCGCCAATACAGAAATGACGGCATATATTCTGACC
This sequence comes from Phytophthora infestans T30-4, assembly GCF_000142945.1. Lineage (NCBI taxonomy): Eukaryota > Oomycota > Peronosporomycetes > Peronosporales > Peronosporaceae > Phytophthora > Phytophthora infestans. The sequence continues at coordinate 1,223,723 of NW_003303752.1, forward strand.
AACGCTTTATCCACAAAACAATTTGAGCAGCTAAGATAGAAGTTAGGAGTTCAAGATTTGAATATGTCCCCTAATACTTAGTGGGAGTGTTGAGCGGGGGACAGCAGGAAACCTGCTTGCCTCTTAAAGAAATAAAAAACTGAATGAGAGAACATCTTTTCTAAAGTGTTATGTACATATCATTATTAAGTATACAGATGGTGTGACTTGGGTACGTAGTGCGATAACGACAGCAGACAAAGGAATGTGAAGTCGCCCCGCGCGCAGTGCGGAGGCATGCTCACTTCCCAATTTGTCTCAGACTAAGCACATCGTCTAGATAAGGGCAACTAGAAATAACAGAGTAAAATTTACACGTAGTGAGACTATCTACAGTGTTTAGGAAAACAACGGTTTGCACACTGTATCAGGAGCGCATCCATCTATGCATTAAAATAGTTTCGCAGTTCGAAGAACTATGTTAGGGGCCGCGAAAAGCTTGCTATTTTGCAACCTTAGGCTTTCGTTAACAAAGTTGCGCAACCAGTCGTTTTGGCAACTTCGGACCATAAAACGTTTGTCTTCCGGCAACATTAAGCAAAGTTGCGCAACCAGCAATATATGTCGGCACTTTTTCAGGGTCATCCAGCAACATTACCCATCATCGTGCAAACATAATTAAAGTTGCACAGCCATTCATTCTAGACACCAAACGCCAGTGAGTTTATTATACAAGCAAAAAAGGGCTCGTTAACACGCCGACAAAGGACCTGCACTCCGGCTCCAAGGAAGTGTATAACATCGTATCCTCCGTAAAGAGTTCAACAAAGACTACACAGTGTCTTAAACTTCATTATATCCGCATGCAATTTACGTTACTCACAGCATCTTATAGTAAGCGTCGCTGGGTCTGGAGCCGAGCTCATCATGAAACTCAAGAGCCGATATGAGCTATATTATGTTTAACGACTTCAACTTATTAGCTTATGCAGCCAGGCGATCATTATTTTTATACTGCTTAAAACGTAACTTGCTGGCAAATATCTGATTCAGAGTAAACATCGTTGTGGCTTCGAAAACTATATTGTATTGAGAGCTTGGACGCTCAAAGCCTAACGCACAACTGTAAGAGTGGCGACAAGGTCGGTGTGGTACTGCTGAGCACAGTAATCTGGCGTTCGAGCATCTGGGCCCAGGCCCCCAATTAAACTTATATTCGTTTTAAAAAGGCCACGTTTGGTCGGCTGGTCGGGAAAATTTGTAACATTTATAAGCCACCGACGGTATCTAGCTGGATGCTCACTTGTGTAGATCAGAAAATATGTATTTTATGAGCAAGCTGAAGTTTTCGTAGCAAGAGACGTCTGTGCACGATGGTATTGTCTGTACCGAGATTGATACTTTCAAAGTATCAATATTCAATTTATATATTTGGGGGGGGGTCAAGTCTGCTGAATTCACCTCTGTTGCGAAGTCTGCTGAATTCACCTCTGTTGCGAGTAGTGCTGTCGACGTTATCAAAATTAGACATCTGTCGACATTGTCTTTCGTCGATGCCAAGTGATTGTTATTAGTTATTAATTTACACCCCTTTAACAGCTGGATAGCATCACGACAAATCGTGCTGTTTTTGGACAAAACCAGCAGTAATGCTGTGCAGAACCAATCATTGACACGCAAATTGGTACCACATCATCGGTACATCCAATATGTGGTACTGACACGAGCTCCACATTCAGAAAAATGGTTTGCCACATTAAAGGGTGGCCTTGAAGAGCGCACATACCCGCCAATGACCAGCCCTGTGAGCACGTTCCAGCTCACAACAACATCTCGTATCAGGAAGATGTCGTGGTGCAAAGTCGATGTGGAGTTAGCTTTCGCAAGCAGCTCTGCTATCTCTGTTTATTTAATATTTTCTTGGTGAGCAAATATATCTGTCGAGCGCGCTGACGAGCGGTTCTAAAAATTGCCGTCTCGTTATGGGTTGGAATGTCCTCTTGCTGGGTAGTGGTTCATTGGAATATCCTGCGAGCGCGCTTCCTTTGTCGTCTGATTCTACGAAGCGAGGCCGTCTCCGTAAATGCTCATTCTGAATGTTTTTAACATGCACACAGCTCTCGGGCACGGCCAAAATGAAGGCAGAATTGCCGCATGTAGAGGCCTTGAGCAAGCATGGGCAGCATTTCGGTAGCTTGTTGCTCTCATCATGTAGTGTCAATGGTCGGTAAGTTTCGGCACGATTACCATTTCGCATTGTTTCGGGCCATAAACTACGTAGATGAAGCACTTGTCTTCCTGTACGACGGCTGTGGCCGAGCGAGCACCGTTTCTAAAACAAAAGAGGTCAATCGTTTGTTAGATCGCAAAACTAGTGCCCTTATTGAGCGATAAGCATACCCCTGGTAGACCGAAGATGCGTTGAGCCTGGGCGTGTACGCGGTGGAGCTCGATCCCGGAGCATGTCTCGGGAGGCTTGGTCGACAGGCGAGTACGTCTATCTCATGTCGGCTGCGAGTACTGCACGTCTAAGAGATCTTCTGTTGAGGCTACCAGCGGGAGCGCTTGGTTAGGAGCCGCTACACGTCACTTACGCAAGCATGGCCGTGTCCACTGATGCACGCTCGCTGCCACAAGTAAAATGGCATAGTGTGATCCCCTCCACATTCTACTTTCTTGTATTGCGTAAAGTGACCTGTGAGTATGTGTTTTATTACAACGTTATCCCTCCGTTAATATGACGTCAGCTACGCTTTAACGAGATTTAGCGTTATCTCTTGTAACATCCGGATAACATTCGACGTCGACAGCACTAGTTGCGAGTAACCAATAGAGGGACAAAATGAGGTGGTTATGAAATATCGACCTCTCTCAGCTCATACAGCTCCGCGGTACATTGTACCACCTACAGTGCGGGCGGTAATTATACTGCCACCTAGACTTTTCATCTTATTTTGACCAATAATCTAGCTAAGCAATCCCTGTTTGGACCAATGGAAAGCTCCGTTTAAGTCGACTTTAGCTGTCGGGAATCGACAACTAACCATGACAAGGAGCCCGGACCCAAGAACGAGGGCAGCTACTGCTGCAGCAGTAACTGCTGGGAGTCAAGACTTCAACCAAGAAAAAATTGCAATGCCAATATTCACGCCCGTCGATGCGCCTCGTCTCACAGGCACATCGCATGCGGAACTAGTGAAATGGCTGGAAGACCGCCGGAACTACGAGGAGACTGTTCGGGAGCGCTGTGCGGCCCATGGCGAAGATGAAGCCAAGTTAATGAGAAGTGTTAAGAACTCGATCGAGCCAACACTACTAGACGTCTGGTGTGATCTTGAGTTGAAGACGGACAAGGACACCGTCACAGACGAGATGCTAATGGAGGCGATCGAAGGAGTCGTAGCGACGGTAAAGAATGGCCTAATACCCAACATACCGGCGTTCTTCAAGAAGGAATTGAAGCTGGATCTGACTCAATCGGACGTGAGTGAGAGAATTCTCCAGTACTTTAGGCTGTTTCGACAACAAGTCGAGGAAGAAGGTCTGGAGGGTTGAACTATTGGGAATGAAGGGGCGAAAGAGAAGTGCAAGCTTCTCGTCGCTTCGATTGAACCAGCCACCCTTCGAGACAACATCAAGTCTATCATTAAGTACCAGAATCGTGCTGCTGGTGAAAATGAAAGAGAGCTTTTCGATTTGGTAGTGAAAATGGCACTGGAGCAGGACAGGGAGTACCGCAGTCGAAAGAAGCCTAACATTTCAGCGCGCCAAGTCGAGCAAGACTACCGCAGCAAGTCCACCAGTGCTAAACATAGACGTAATGGACAGGACAAGGAGCAAACGTCCAGGCCTGGTAAACTTCAGCGTACGAACGCATCTTCTGCTAGAGACTCCAAGTCTGGTGAAACCAAGGGCCCACGTGATGGCTGTCTGAAGTGTGGTGGAGCTCATTATCTCTCGAAGTGCCCAGACGCTAGCGAAGAGGAGAAAAGGAACCGACTTTGCTTGCACTGTGGAGAGCGAAAGAAAGACACTGGAAGAAAAGTGAAAAGAGCCAAACGCATTAAGGATTGTCTTGTGGAGGACGACAGGAGTATTCTCATCAATGGTAAATTGCGGATGCCGTATTGTGCTGACTCTGGCTCAGACAATAGTATTATCGGGAGATCCAAAGCGGAGGAGCTTGCCAAGCTGGACAACCGTGTGATACTACAGCCACTGGAGCAGCCAGTACTGAGTAAAGCCGTTGGCGATCGGATTATTACTGCGAGGAATGTGATTGAGGTGCGGATTCTTATTCACACTGCGGCCGGCCCTGTGACACCGACGCAGCGCTTCAGATGTTTTGTGATTGAAGATCGATAAGCATACCCCTGGTAGACCGAAGATGCGTTGAGCCTGGGCGTGTACGCGGTGGAGCTCGATCCCGGATCATGTCTCGGGAGGCTTGGTCGACAGGCGAGTACGTCTATCTCATGTCGGCTGCGAGTACTGCACGTCTAAGAGATCTTCTGTTGAGGCTACCAGCGGGAGCGCTTGGTTAGGAGCCGCTACACGTCACTTACGCAAGCATGGCCGTGTCCACTGATGCACGCTCGCTGCCACAAGTAAAATGGCATAGTGTGATCCCCTCCACATTCTACTTTCTTGTATTGCGTAAAGTGACCTGTGAGTATGTGTTTTATTACAACGTTATCCCTCCGTTAATATGACGTCAGCTACGCTTTAACGAGATTTAGCGTTATCTCTTGTAACATCCGGATAACATTCGACGTCGACAGCACTAGTTGCGAGTAACCAATAGAGGGACTAAATGAGGTGGTTATGAAATATCGACCTCTCTCAGCTCATACAGCTCCGCGGTACATTGTACCACCTACAGTGCGGGCGGTAATTATACTGCCACCTAGACTTTTCATCTTATTTTGACCAATAATCTAGCTAAGCAATCCCTGTTGATTGAAGATGAGGAGGAAGAATTTATCCTCGGTCAAGACATTTTGCGTACCCTCGGAATAGACGTCAACCAGCAACTGGAACAACTCGCACGATCGTCACAGGGAAATGATGACCCTATCGAAATGGATGACGGTGCGAGGACTCGAAAGTTCACGAGCGCGGAGGTAAAGGAGGCCGTCGAAGAATTAATTCAACGAGCACTAATGAATGGTTTCCCACCCGAACTAGAGGACAGACTACGGCAATGACTTGAAGGGCAGTTTGTGTAACGCAGCAATGCTGGCTCACCCCAACGACGAGGCAACCATTTGTCTATCCACAGACGCTTCAGACATTGGATGGGGAGCTATTGTAACCCTACTGGGATGAGGATAGCAGTATTCCGGATCAATCTCACGAGCTATTGACATGCATGGGTGGAACTTCCTCTGGTGCCCATTGACCTGGAGCGTCATTGAGAAAGAAGAATTTCCGATTGTGGTGGCTTGCGAGAAATTGAGTACCTATTGTTGAGACCTCAAGGGTTTAAACTTTTCTGTGATCACCGCAATTTAATTCACATCTTCGCACCGTCCGTAGAGATGAAGAAGCACGTCAGAGGGAAACTGCAGAGATGGTCACTAAAGTTAATGGAACACCGCTACGTCATCGAGCACATTGACGGTAAATTGAGCGTATGGGCAAATTTAATATCGAGGTGGGGAGGTTCTCCACAGCCAACTAGCAAGATCTTCCGTGTGCAGACCCGTAGCGACCGGAGCCAGTTGCAGATACGACCACTAGATGACGACCAACTACAGTGGCCTTCGTTAAGCGATGTTTTAGCTGCACAAAGGCAGCATGTGCGCTCACTACCTGCAATTCAATTGGTCGAGGATGAACAAGGTCTACTGAGGACTAATGGTAGAGTGTGGATTCCATCTCGAGCTACGGAACTGTTGCGACGAGTGTTCATTGTGGCTCATTGTGGAGCACAGGGGCACCGCGGACGCTAATCTATGGAACTCCATCTCAACCGATACTGTTATGTGGACAATTTACGAGCTTCAGTGGATAAATTCCTTTCTCGCTGTCTACTCTGCCTACATACGAAAGGGGGGAAGGTGATACCAAGGCCGTGGGGGGAAACATTTCGAGAAGAGAACAGAAATGAAGCTCTTCACTGGGATTTTTTGTACTTGGGTGATAGCTTTGGGACCTGCAAGTACCTGTTGGTACTGAAAGACGACTGCACCCACTTCTCGGAGCTGGTCATCTGTGATCACCGACAAGTACTGTAGCAGCAGAAGCACTGCTAGCGTGGCACAGCCGCTATGGGATACCCAAGACCTGGATCAGTGACAATGGGAGTCATTTCAGAAACGAAGTGATTAAAGATTTGTGTCGGTGGCTAAAGAGCAAGCAGGTGTTTACAGTGGTCTATTGTCCTTGGATCAACGGAACGATTGCGTGTCTGAACAGAGACATCTTGAAGGTGTTCAGGACGATGCTACTGGACTATAAACTGGACACCAAGGATTGGACAGCGTTGGTACCTCTTGTTCAGGCCAACCTGAATCACACAGCTGTACCTTCACTCGGCGGACGAGCGCCGGTAGAGATGTTCACAGGCTTGCCATGTTCATCACCGCTTGAAGTGATATTCGTGGACACTGAAAAAGGCCCAAAGAACATTCCGGTGGGGAACCCGAGTGTTATGCTTGAACATCAACTACTAGAGTTTAGAGAGAGTGTCAAGAGATGCACCACCAGATGAAAGACCAGCGTGCAAAGCAGACACCGCTGAACCAGAAACAAAGGCGTGGTGAGAGATTGGTCACCTTCTCAGTTGGTGACTACGTTTTAAAGTCACGGGTCGATGAGAAGGTAGGCAACAAGTTGCTGGTAACATGGATCGGACCCTTCGTCATCACACGCGCGGACTCACACTCATTCCGTGTGAAAAATCTCCTTAGTGGAAAGGAGAATGACGTACACGCATCCCGTCTCATATTCTACGCGGACAACGACCTGAACGTCAGCGAGGAACTGCTGGCGAACTACAAAACGAACACATGCAATCCAGAACATCGATAGGTCGATACTCCAAGGCCATTGAAGTGTTGAAACCCGATTGTGATGGACTACATTTGGCGAGATTAGCTTCGGGGGGGGGGGAACTGTAGTAGGAGATGGCTAGTGCAGAGCCAAATCTCGCTCACAGGAGTGTACAGGAGATCGAACACCAAATACACTAGCTGGCGGTTAGGAATTCAATAAGATAGTTCAGGGTTGAACTAGAAACGGGTTCTGGCTGAATGCAACCAGGACATGTGTTAGTCTAGCAGAAAGGAAGTGCAACAACCATGTTGCTGTTCACTTTTCCATTTGCTCAACGGAGCTCATTGGGAATACAATCGGCGAACTAGTTTTTGGAAGTGCCAGCTTCCCCATTTGGAGTGTATTTGTTATCGAAACCCACTACAAAGTAGTATTGTGACAGGACACTGCCACTTGCAAACAGGATGATCAATGAGCAGCGAAGCAGATCTTGACGGGGTCAGTGCTCTCTCGAGGCCGGAGAAGACCACAGCCTCCACGACCTCAAACACACAGAAGAGATTTGTGTGGTCTGAGAGGATGGTTGGGTGCCTTCTGTTTTCTGCGACTTGGGGTGATGGCCTCCTCCTTCACAGACAGCCGCAGCCTCGCTCAGCTTTCGGCAGCTTAGGAACGCCTTCGGCTCAAGTTTGCTCTGGCCCAAGAGGTACAGGTTGAGGCAGCACAGCTCAAAAGAAGTATCAGGCGTTCAAGAAGGAGTTCTCAATCGTACGGCTCGCGGAGAGCGACGCAGGCAACAAGACGAACGAATCCATTGTGTTCCCGGCGTTCTGGGACCTCTTGGTACTGTACAGACAAAAGCGGGATCGGCTCCGTCAACTTCGGCCAGAGTGCACACTCAGATGCAGCAAAGCTCAAGGTGGAAATCGACACTGAGATCGAGCATGCAGCGCCGCTAAAAGCAGAAGGTCTATATCGGTCTAGGTACACAAATTTACGATAGTGTATGTGTCTTGTTGTAACATTTGATAGCTTTATTATATGTTCTACAGCAGGTCTTGCTTACTTGGAGAATATCTTGCGAAGGCACTCGTGCAGCGCCAACCCCTTCAACCAACGATCGCAACCAACTTGTTTGTCAAATCAATGTCCAAGCACGACGCCATGCTACAAATTTTAGAGACAAACCAACAGCAAGTAGCGGTACGTATTGAGAGTGCAGCTGTGGTGAATGCGGCTTCACGCACCATTCCAAGCAAACCAAAATGACATTGTAGGCAATACAATAATGCCCAGTCAAATACATGCTCAGCACACTGAATCACAACGTTGTCATCTTTTATTAGAGTTTTCATAAGATCGTCCAATGCTACATACTAACTTCATTCGGGAACAAGATTTCCACCGATGTGCATCCAGACTTCCAGCTCTACATTTACTGTCGTATCACTTAGATCCACCAGCCAGTTGTGCAAAACAATACTTCCGGATAATATGCAGGCCACGTTTGATGGCGAATGGTGTCTGAGTGGCAATTTGAAAAGTCTAAGCCGTACGTCTTAGCACCCTCAACAATAATCCGCATTTTGATGTTCAAATAGTTGTAGCGGGCTTCGTCGCGCGGTATGCCGTAGTAGATCTTAAATGGTGTCTTCGCGTGCAGCAGCAGCGTATAACCAGCGTCTCCCAGATAATAGCAGCCGACTGGGATAGCATCGTGACATATTTTGCCGAACTTAGAGTTGTTGAACACGGCCATATCATTTTGAGATCCACTCCTAATAGAAAAACACATGATCCGACCACAACCAGTTAGCTACCGAAAATACCTCACCCACAGATATGTTAATTAAATTAACCTGCATGTTATTAATAAGCGCTGGAAATCCTTTCCTGCAGTTCCAACCCTCATAATCTGCAAAATAGGAAACAGCGATCCATCGATCGCACCGACCACGTTGGGTACACGGCATACTCGCTCAAAGTCCAGCAAAAACCACGTTCCATTTCTGGAGAGTGTGTGGCAAGCGATCGGTGGGTTCTAGGTAGCAGCTGTTCAGTATGGTAACAGCCGATGCAGTACGAATCGCACCCGTAATATTAGTTAGCTTACCTGTACAGTACGATCAGCTACAATAGAGCTTACCTGATCTTCATGGGCAATTGCCTGGGTCTTGCCTGTCCCGAAAATACTACCGGCTACTTCATATGACCCCTTATGTGTGAGATTAAACAACGTAACGCCGACGCGCGTCTCAATGTCGAACACAGCGTTGCTCCCCAAAGGCGAGTTGATGTCCGTCCATTTGGACTCGACACGACCAACGGTCATCTTGGAGGTGGTGAATGTGCACCGTAAATAGAGCCGGTACCAGCCTCAAAACTGTGTATTTCCACGCACAGAATCCAACGGGCATGCACGTGTAGACCAAACAGCCATAAATGGGTCTCTGTAGCAAAGTCCATCGTGTGAAGCAGCTACGGCTGCAGCGACAGCCACGTATTCTTTGTCGATGTCCCCCGCCATCATTTTGTGCTGCGAAACACGTACCTACGAGATGTATTATAATAGCAGAGAACCTTGCAACTAAGCAGATGTCGACGAGATGGGCTGAGTGGACATTACTACAATTGAGCCGTCAGCACATAATAGACGTGCATGCATATATATTTGTAGCTGTATAGTTTCCACCGTTTTTCAAAGTGAAGAAGTATGTTCGTAGAATAGCGCCTAGGCACTCAAAACGAATAAAGCGCTCACTGGGCGCTATATTTTATTAGTATGCCTGGGCGCTCTGTGCGGGGTAAGACGGTAGCTACTAAAGTAGTTCAGTAATAATTCGGTATTAACCCCTTGAACGCGAACGTTTTCCAGTGCACCCATTTACCGAAACCCTTTCGACGTTAACGTGTATGTCGGGGAAGGGTTTTAATAGTTAGACTGGTATAAAATTAATCCTGTAGGATAGTTAAACGCATTGAACCCCAACACCTAGGATGGTGAAAATTTGATATCGTGTATCCTACAAGAATATTTGACTTTGAAATACACGATACCAAGATATCGTGTCCAGGAACGTACAAAAACTGCTCACAGCCCAGCGCACTTTTCTCCTAAATATAGACTTTAAGTTCAGGTAAAAAGGAGATACAGATTTCATACTTTTATCAAGACATTTAAGACCGCAAAATCATCTGCTTATGGTGTCGCAGCGTCGTTGTGACGTCTCTTTGACGGCCTACTGGTGTCATCATCCCCGCTGTCACCACTCGCAGACTTTGCCTCTTCGACACTATCGGCTGCTGGCCTGCGCGCGCGGATCTTTCGCTTTCTCTGTGACGGCGGCAACAGGCTGCCGTTACACCAATGCTTGTGCCAAATCTCGAAGCACGAAACGGACTCACCGTTGTTTACATGCCTGACCTTGTTGCACAGGTACACACGCGACGCCAGTGGCTGCTTTGAGCTTGTGTGTAGCTTGCAGGTGCTACAGTAGAATGTAGTCTCGCCCCCTCGCGACTCGTCGGAGCCCTTAAGCACCGAGCATACTTTGCATGCTCGTTGACGTCGCTTTCGACCTTTCCCGTTGTTTCCATCCCTCCACTCATCCACCTGCACCGGTACGTGGGTTCGCTGCAATGGCGGAGCGCGTGACTTCTTCGGGGTACGCTCCACCGCGCGAAGAGCATCCCAATCCGTATCCTGCAACTGCGTCAGCTCCATATGTAGTTGCTTCAGGAACTTGACATGGCTGAGCTTGGGTTTTTCATCAATAGCACGCCGTCGATTGTACACAATAAAAGCATTGACTGTTGCCAGGTCGATGAAGCCCAGAAAAAGCGACTTGTAGTATTTCTTATACTTTAGAGCCAATTGAAGAGAGTACCTGATACAACATGAATTATACAGGGTTAGCATCAACACTATCTTGTACATACAGCAGAAATGTACTCACCTTTGGAGGCGAAGTTGATCGTGTACATCAACTCCGCCCATGAAAGTTTGGTAATGTTTCAGCACTCTTGGACATGCCACCTCGACTTGCTCGCCAGACTTCGCTCGTCGAACTACGCGATCTTACTCAGTACTTCCACCCGCACACAGCAAATGCACAGGACAGTTGTCCCACCAACACACTGCTTTCATACTCGGCACTAATGTTGACTCGGCAACAGCGTAGGTACCGCGATGTACATCAGCAGGCCGCTTCTTCTTCTTCACGATAATCTCTTTGCAAAACCCACGCCGGTTGGTCATCACTGTGCCTATACTGTAGAACCCCATTGCTAGGAGCTGCATGGAGAGTGTCGGTGACGTGTAAAATCGGTCGGTGACCACTAGACGTTTTTCGATGGTCCCTCTTGCTCCAAAAACTTGCCTCAGGTTGCGAAAAACGGCAGCTGGTCCACTGTTGGCGTCCTTCGAAGAGGATGACCTGTCCGTTTGCCGCTTACCACAGTAGACTTCAAACCTGTATCATACACATTTGCATTGTTACATACTTGTATCCTACAGCTTAAGAGAACTTTACAACCAAAAAAAAAGGAGCGTGCCGTGAGGCACGCTCTCAACTCACCTGAGACAGTATGCTGACGTAGAGCAGCACAACATGAAGAGCTTGGTCCCCCATTTATGGGGCTTGTCCTTCATGTAGACTCTCATCCGGTTGAACGTTGATCTTGAAGGCAACATTGCCTCATCAAATGCCATCACTGGAGGCGGTATGTAACCCGCTTTGAACTGTTGTTGGAGCGCGTCGATCACAGGACGCAGCTTCCAGGCACGATCTGTTGCGGCGCGGGGGTCGTTGCTGCTGCTGAGGTGGAGATTTCGAGAGATGTGCATGAACCGATCCCGCGACATAAAAATCCCGAAGCGTCCACGAGGAATTCCTCCTTCGTCTGTCGTCTTCCAGTGATTCTCCAGCTTTTCCTTGTTGGGAGCAATTGTTCGAGCAAATAGAAGCCCAACAAATACGCACAGCTCTCGAGCAGTGATAGGTGGCGTAGAGAGTAATGCAGCCTTAATCGCATCGCGCGTGCTCTTCTTGAATCCAGGAATCTTCTTCTCTCTTTGTTCCTGCTTCGTATACTGTCCTTCAACCCGTTCGTCGATCTTTTCATCAAAGTATTCGTTGCTTGCCTCCGCGATGTCTTCCCACAAGCGAGGCTGCATGAAGTAAAATAGCACCCCAGAAACCGTCGTGGCCGCTTCTAGACTTCTCGGTGTAGGTCCGTAGTGTTCTCGGAACAACTGCGGGTAATCCTCTTGCATATTCGCCGTGCGAGGCTCATAAGGCTGGTCGAGATATGGAAATGGACTGTATGATACAGGATTAGACCATCCTTTGCTTGCCATATCCTTCAGGATATCAGCGCTAATCGTGCCGCTTGTAATACTAGCCATACCACCAACCGCAGTTAAAAGATCGTCGTCAAACAATGCTTCCGCTGGATCTTCATCATCTTCTTCCAGCTCGTCTTCGTCTCCGCCTTCAGTTTCATCTCCGAGTGCACTGTCAGCGCCGTCAGAACACCCGTCATCGTTTTCAGCATCGGACACCATGGCTTGGTACTCCTCAGGATCGTCTGCGTCTACAGTAATGTTGATATCTGCTACAGCACAAGTATACAATCTACGATCAGTATCCTGTATCACAAACGTGTACATACGATCTAAAACGCACCATCACAAAACGCAGCAATCCTTGCCGACCGGCGAGGACCCGTAATCACTTCTTGTCGTCCGGTCTCATCAACCTCGTCAAACGCCGGGTCCAGATTGTGTTGAATCTCGGGATCATCTTCCGAGCTTGGCTCATCGTCAGACTGGAGGCTATAAGTCATACGAGCTGACACGTCGGGGTACTCGACTCGTGGGGTTGGAGAGAGATGAGGCGATGTGCAGCGCAACGTCGGTGAAGGCTGGCTGCCATCACTATCACTGCGCGAGACGCCATTAACTTCATCTACAACACAGCAGCAATATACATGTTAGATCGCACGCTAAAAGGTATAATACAGGTAAACACAGCATCATACCATTGACTGGCGTTGTTTTTTTGGCAACAACATCATTCGTGTCTCTGCTGTCTTCATTTTGCTGATCACCACCTTCTGTATTGCTCTCCTCGCGTAACGTAACTGCTGTAAGTACCACGTTTGTATTATACATCATTAGCCGGCAGAATATCGTGTATATTCAAGACCAAGCATCACAATACCGCTAGACGTGGCATCGACGTCTTCCTGAGGCTCAACGCATTCAGCAGTCGTAGCAGAGGCTGCTTCTGGTAGTGTAGGCTGCTGTGCTTCTTTGGCAGCTTTCTCTGTTTCAATATAACACGTTAGACTGTCATTATGCGATGCAAAATAATTCAAGGTCTTACCAAGATCAATGCGGTCTAAGTAGCGCATTAATTCCTCTTCTCTGACGAAAACATCGACGCCACGGGTGTCCTTCTTGATCTTACCAGGCTTCAAGTATGTGAAGTCAGCAGAGAGGCCAGCCGGCCTCTTCGAAGACCAGCCTTCCTTCTTCAGCTCAGCCCAGCGGGCGCGAAAACCTGACATCTCTTGGACTCGGCGCAAATTCTTTAATGAGTGAAATGAGTGGCGTGTGAGCTATTGACTGTAAGAATTTGTCATACGTAGTCCACACCACACTAAAACCTAATTTTTAGAAAATGGAAAGACGCACTTCGAGCGGGAAAAGATTTGGTGAGACAACCCGGCACCCCGTCCCCTATTTCATTTAAAGTTTGTACAAACGTCAAGTCAAAATTCCTTATCGTGTATGGTCCAGGATAAGCTTTTTCTGATATCGTGTCTAATACAGGCCGTCGCGTTCAAGGGGTTAAAAAGTACCAATTTCGAAACTACAGGCTGTAGTTTCGAAATTGGTAAAAATTTCAAACCCATTTGAGCATGAGCTCTCACTCCACCGCTCTGCGCGTCGTGTCGCTCCTTCCCTCGGCCACCGAAAACGTCTGCGCGCTGCTCTCTGCCTGCCGCAGTCATGCGCCCACCTCGGTGCGCTCTGACCTTATCCCGGAGCTCGTGGGTCGCTCGCACGAGTGTGATTTTCCACGCGATGCCTTAGATCTCCCCGTGCTCACAGCTCCTCGAACGGCCTTCACGACCTCCGCTGATACGCACAACCAAGTACGGGAGGCGCTAACCAGTGCCGCGTCACTTTACTACCTAGACGCCGACAAGCTGACCGCGCTGCAGCCCGACGTGATCCTCACACAGAGCACGTGCAAGGTCTGCTCCATCGACCTGGCAAGTGTCCAAGATACAGTCGGTGACGCCGCCCATAAGACGACACTGACGGACCAACTAGTGCAATCCTATTGTGCATCAAGTGAGTCAACAGCAAACCACTTGACTAAGATTGTCACATGCAACCCCACGAGTCTGGTGGACGCTGTGGTGACGCAATTTAAACAGCTGGGAGACGCTCTAGGTGTGTCTGTAGTTGGTGAATTGATGGCCCAAGAGCATTCGAACAAACTAAAGCAGCTTAAATACCAGGCTGATGCTTTTGTGAGCCATGGAGACAAGCCAGAGGTGCTGATGGTCGAGTGGCTGGACCCACTGTTCTTAGGTACGAAAGGTTGGATGAGAGAGATCGTGGAAGCTGCAGGTGGACACGTAGTGGACACTCTGGATGGAGGACAACACGTTGATGTCGTTGTAGTGGCGTTATGTGGACTCTCACTCGATCAGACAGAGCAAGAGTTGCTGGCAGGACGAGTTGGGGACTGGTGGAGGACACTGCTGAACCAATCTGATACTGTACCTAAAGTATACATTGTGGACGGTACGTCCATGTTCACACGTCCTACGAGACGTCTCCTTGACGCGCTAGAGTGGTTGGTGCACACCTTGCACGAACCTGAAAGCAATTGGCTGAAGAGCTCGACGTTCCCATACAAACTTTTTGATACCTCGTTAGTAACAAGCGATTCTAAAATAAAAGAGAAGAAATCAGCAGAAATGCTGGAGATTGAGGAGCTACATCGTGCTGCATGTGCGAATAAGCTGGCCATGTATACGGATCCCTCAACCGGTAACTCAGTTATGACGTCGTATATGTTGACGGAGCGCCAGGTTTGCTGTGGGAATAGCTGTCGCCACTGTCCTTATGGTCACGCTAACGTCAAGGACCCAACTCGTAGGACGAACACGCTCGCTGGGACTGTTCTCCTGCAGCCACGTCGCCGCTCTCGTGGCTTCGCTAAAGACTCCCCAGGTGGTCAAATATTGTGGCCAGAAGGGTCTAATGTATCTGGGGGAATGCATGAACTCGTGGTGGTTTTCTGGAGTGGTGGCAAGGACTCGTTCCTAGCGTTGAGTGCGCTGTATGAGTCTTACGCTGCTAAGCACAAGCCCACGCCTCGGGTGGTACTCCTTACGACGATCGACCCGAAGACAAATGTGGTGCCTATCCAGAATAACAGACGATTGCAGCTCAAGCTGAAGCGCTGGAGCTACCGCTGTGTCTCGTAGCGGTGGGACTTGGTGACGAATACACGTCTGCTCTTCGCAGTGCTTTGATTAATATCCCTGAGCAATTAAGAAGTTCCAAGAAGAAGAGCACACATAATGAGGCGGTCATTATTGTTTCCTCCCTTGTGTTCGGCGATCTTCATTTGGAATATATTCGAACTTGGCGCGAGGAAACTTTTGGGAAGGAATACAAATTACTTTTCCCAGTCTGGAAGAAAAAATACGAGGCAGAATTGCTACCAGCGCTGGAACGGCTTTGTGCCAAAACAGGAGCGAAGATTTTCTTCTCGAATATCGACGAGGAGCGTCTCACTGGTACACCGTGGCAAGTGGACCAAGTGTACGACTGGAAATTGATCCAGGAGTGGAACAAGACCACAACAGACGGTGAAGAGGTTGATCTCATGGGAGAGACCGGTGAGTTCCATACTTACGTCAAATTCCCAGGGATGGAGTAAAGAGGCGAAGAATGATGGTAAAGTTTCATATCTTGCCTACTGGATAATATCCAGGGGATACATGTATCTTAGTAAGATTCGCTTAGTACTGTTGTACTTCGAAGTACTTAATTAAGAACAGGACAGGTGTTTGCTACACAACTTTGTGGTCTACCACATAGATGTACCATTTTGATTATTCGACGCTGCGAACGTTTCGATTACTCGACGCCTTTGAATACGTCATACATGGACTCCATGATGGAGGTAACGAGTGTGTCAGTTCCGTACATGTGGGTACCACACCTGCTCATTTTCAAACTTACCAGCTCAAGTACCAACGCCTGTGCAATACCCAGGCCAGTGAAAAGTCAAAGCGTACACCATGGAAACGACCGATCTGGTTCACAAAGACGAGGAACCGTATCAGCGCGTGGAGACCCCACGTGCCACCGCTGTGGACGTTCATGACCCAGTCAAGCAATCAAGTACTAAAGACAAAGGTACCGCCAGTGAATCTGGGAGCTCCAAGTCCAATCTGCGCGATGAGGTGGTCCACGACGGCCCCAGTTCCTTCAAGATCTCACATCTGTATCGGTACGCTACGACGTTCGACAAGGTGTCGCTAACAATTGGTATCATCACGACCGGAGCGAACGGCGCATTGTTCCCTCTCATGGCTATTGTATTCGGTAATGCTCTCTCGGGGTTTGCTACTACTCCCGTTGATTTGGATGCAATTAATCGTGCAGCTCTCAACTACCTGTACATCGCCATCTTCATGTTCATCACGGATTACGTCTCGTACGTGGCGTTCTACTACAGTGCTGAGCGCCAGATGAAAGCACTTCGAGGTGAGGCGCTCAAACACATGCTCTACATGGACATCAGCTGGTATGATGCCAATGATGCACTCAAATTGTCGAGTCGATTGACTGGTGACACTGTGAGGATCAAGGATGGGATGGGCCATAAGCTGGGAGACGTATTTCGCTACACGATTCAGTTCATCGTGGGCCTTATCATCGGCTTTACCCGTGGGTGGGATATCACGCTCGTGATGGCCAGTGTGACGCCTCTCATGGCCATTTCGCTCAGTTGGCTGATCAAGACGTTCACAGTCATGGCCGAATTCGCTCAAAAAGTGTACGCTGAAGCTGGCTCGGTGGCGGAGGAGACTCTGGGCTCCATTCGTACAGTGGCGTCGCTGAACGGCGAGCAGAAAGCAATTCAGAAGTTCGAGAAGAAAATTCTCGAGGCGGAAAAGCAGAATATCAAGCTGAACAACGTGTCGTCGATAGTTTATTCGCTGTTCTTAGCGAGTGTTTGGGTCATGTACTCAGCAGGTTTGTGGTACGGCGGCTGGAAGGCTTCGCAAGGTAACGCAACGCCTGGGGATGTGTTTGCTGCGTTCTTCGGAGTCATGATGGGCACAACGTCGCTGGGCCAGATCTCACCGAATATTTCCGCTGTGTCTAAGGCCGCTGGTGCAGCTGAGGAGCTGTTTGCTATCTTGGATACACCCAGCGCCATTGATGCCGAGAAGGAAGACGAAGGGGTCATTCCGGGAAGCTGTGAAGGCAAAATTGAGGCGGTGAATGTCAACTTTACGTACCCGAGTCGTCCTGACGCCCAGATCCTGCGGGACTACAATGTGACTATCGAACCGGGTCAAACGGTGGCATTTGCTGGTGCTAGTGGGGGTGGGAAGAGTACGTTGATTGCGTTGATTGAGAGATTCTACGACCCCACCAGTGGCACGATTTACCTTGATGGTCGAGATGTCAAGACGCTTAATGTCAAGTGGCTACGTTCACAGATCGGTATGGTCTCTCAGGAGCCGGTGCTGTTCGCGACGTCCATCTTCGAGAACATCGCTATGGGTGGCGACAACGTGACTCGTGAAGAAGCCATAGAAGCGTGCAAGCTGTCCAACGCACACAACTTCATCATGTCGTTACCGAAGAATTACGATACGCTGGTTGGAGAGAAGGGTGTGTCACTTTCTGGCGGTCAGAAGCAACGTGTAGCCATCGCTCGTGCTATCGTACGTAAGCCGAACATCTTGGTGTTAGATGAGGCTACCAGTGCGCTGGATAACGAGAGTGAGAAGATCGTTCAGGCGGCATTGAACAATCTGATGGCCACGACGAGCATGACGACGCTAGTGATCGCGCACCGATTAAGTACGATTCGTAGCGCTGACAAAATCGTCGTGCTAGACGAGGGTCACATCGTGGAGAACGGCACTCACGACGAACTATTGCAGATCGAGCACGGTATCTACCAGAACATGTACCGTATCCAGGAGTTGCGCTCACTGGAAGAAGAACAGGAAGCCGAGAGACGAGAGGCTGCGACCGAACTAGAAAACCCGAAGATATCTCGTACTTTAAGTGGCATATCAGCTAAGATGGACATCTCGGTAAGCGCTGTGGAGAAAAACTCGCTGATGAAGAAGCCGTTTAACTTCGCCGACTTGTTGAAACTTAACAAACTGGAGCTCAAATATTTCATTCTCGGACTCGTCGGTACCTGTGTTGGGGGCATAGCACAGCCAGCATCCGCGTTGCTGATCACGGGTATGATCACCGCCATGACCGAGCAATACGGGCAATACCAGAGCTCTGGCGACAGGTCTCACTTGAGCAAGATGTATGACGACGTGCAGCTGTACGGCATCTTGTATCTCGTGGGTGCTGTAGTGATCGCCGTCTTCACGCACTTGCAGTTTTACTGCTTCACCTACATGCAAGAGAAGATCACAACGCGGCTACGAACAGATAACTTTACGGGTTTGTGTCGTCAAAATGTGGGCTTCTTCGATGAGAAGGAGAACGCCACGGGTGCCTTGACCGCTGATCTCGCCACGAACGCCACGAAGGTGTCCATGTTGTCTGGCGAGTCCCAGTCGTCCTTTTTTCAGGGTGTTTTCACTTTGATCGCTGCGTTAGTGATCTCGTTTGGGTTCGGCAGTTGGCTGCTCTCGCTTATCATGCTCGGGCTCATTCCGCTGCTTTTGTTCGGAGAATTTGCGCGCATGAAAGAGATGGAAGGCGCTGGGCTCATCTCTGACGATCTCGCTATCCCAGGAGCACACGCGTCCGAAGTTTTGAGCAATATTCGTACTGTAGCCGCGTTGGGGATCGAGAGAAGGTCCGCAGACTTGTTCGATGAGCTACTGAAGGAACCACTTCGTAAGGGCCGCAAGGAAGCACAAGTGAACGGATTATCGCTTGGTTTTAGCTCGTTTATTATGATGGCGACAAACGCGCTGATCTTCTGGTTCGGTGGCAAGAAAGTGGACGATGGGACGGTTGGATTTGAGGAGATGATGCGGACGCTGATGGCAATTACGATGTCGGTTCAGACCGTGAGTATGGCGTCCAAGTTCATGAGTGACGCACCCAAGGCGTTCAAGGCTGGGTCGACTATCTTTGCAATTCGAGACCGTGTCGCGCCAATCGACTCATCCAGTTCAGATGGCCTGCGTCTACCAACTATTGAAGGGCGTCTGGAGTTCAAGGACATTTCCTTTAGATACCCGACACGTCCGGAGATCAACGTGCTCAAGCACTACAACCTCACTATTGAAGCAGGTCAGACTGTGGCGTTCTGTGGACCCAGTGGCGGCGGCAAGAGTACTATAATTTCGCTCATCGAGCGCTTCTACGACCCTGTGGTGGGTGAAGTTCTATTGGACGGCCATAATATTAAGGATCTGAACCTGGGTTGGCTACGTAGTCAGATTGGACTGGTGGGGCAGGAGCCCACGCTCTTCATTGGAACCATCGCTGAGAACATCTCGTACGGCTTCGCAGAGCAGCCGAGTCAGCAACAGATCGAAGAAGCTGCCAAGATGGCCAACGCGCACGACTTCATCACGCAGTTCCCGGACGGCTACGACACTCAGGTGGGAATGAAGGGGGAGCAGTTGTCGGGAGGGCAGAAGCAGCGTATCGCCATTGCTCGAGCCATTCTCAAGAACCCGAACGTCTTACTGCTGGATGAAGCCACGAGTGCGCTGGATTCGGAGAGCGAGAAGGTGGTACAGGAAGCGCTGGACAAGGTGGTGGCGCTGAAGCGACGGACAACTATCGTCATTGCTCATCGGTTGTCGACGATTCGCCGCGCTGACAAGATTTGTGTCGTGAGCGGTGGCAAGATCGCGGAGAACGGAACGCATCAGGAGTTGTTGCAACTGAATGGGATCTACACCAACTTGGTCGAGTCTGCGTCAGGATAGTTGGGAGTTGGTGAAAACATGAACATCGATTTGATTTTCCACTGTCGTCATCTCCACTTCTGCTCTTCTTAAGTCCGTTCTTAAAATGCACATTGGGATTTTGCATTCATAGAGGCTCTTGCACTTGCACTTGCTTTGACGAAGCAAGCTCGATTTTAATAATTGAGCCTCTGGAATGATGCGACTGTGTCGATCGCTTGCAAAATACGAAACATTTTGCTGCGTGTCTTCGAAGTTTAATTTTTTTAAATGCAAAAAATACCGTCAAACCATGCATGCGCTTGCTTTGATTTTTTTATGAGATTCCTGATCTTTGAATGAGTGATATTGTAAAATATGATAATATCTCCATATCTTAGAAACAAAATACTATTTGCTCTATTTTTACTGCTTGGGGCGTCGTTTTGGAGCGTAAAAATAATAGAACACGGTATACATATATTTAATGTAGCTTTGCTCTGAAAAAACATCAAAGCCCGCCGCAGCGTAGCGGGGGTGGTCAGCCCTCTCTACACCAACCAACCATATCCTAGCGTCCGTGGAGCGGGCGCCCAGAGCGATAGTCGCTCCGCTTCTAGCCTTCTAACCTGTCTGTCCGTCTGTCAATCAGTCCGTCGTTTTCCTTTCGTGCTGCTTTTTCCTACCTTTTCTTATGACTACACTCGGCCTTTCTAATGCAATTAATTTCCATCTTACCGACCACGCCTATCATTCTATCTCAACCTAGATATGCCAAGTTTACAAATATACCCAGCAGCGTCACAAAGTTCACTCGCACCCGGATTGGTCGATATTTTCCGACCTGCGACACTGAATTGGATCTGTTGCACGATCATTTGGACGTGAGGTAAACATTTCTACCGAGCACGAAACGCACCGAATGGTTGCAAATACCTAAGCGGCTGTCTTGGCAAATTTTTATTTACATTTAGCTACGAAAATCTGTCCTATGTGCATCAAATCGGGCACGCTAACAACCGCGTTTTGTAAAGGCTTTCCAAAATTATTTTGCTTCACCTGGCACTCTCCATTTCCCAAAACCAGTACCATATGTGAGTACAAATCCCGAAATCAGTACCTTTCCCAAAACCAGTACCAGTACCAAAACAAAAATAAAGTGGACCACTTTATTTTTGTTTTGTGCCGGCGTGCCATTGCAGTGAACAGCACTATTTGTACCAGTTCCACTGGAACATCTAGCCAACGGGCCTGAGCATCGTGTGGGTGGACACTGATCGCCTATAATCGCACTGCACAAGTCAGCCATGACGGTAATACGTCGTCTCTCTACAGTGTGCTGACGGATGTGGTGGGAAGGTCGTCCTGTACCAGAATGATGTCGCTCCATACAGCGCCTGTACTCGCAACTACTTCGCTGAGAGCATGAATATGTGGGTCCAGCTATTTGACTCGAACGACGCGTTTTTGAACTATGTCAAGAGTGACAACTACGGAGACAATTTCGAGAGCCTGCAGGTAGTCTTATCTTGCTATGCCATTGCCACTGTGGACTGAAGCTTCCAAAACAAAGACTTTACTACAGACAGCGACGGTGAAATCCGCCACCCTCTGAAAGCCATCCTCCATAGTAGTTCTTTTTTTGTTTTCGCGACAGGAAAATCCGTCGCACATTTTTATTGGTAGATAAAACGAACTAATTAGCAAAAAGCAAAGTTGAAAACCTCAACGTCTAGTGGCTGGCAGGCCGCTGTACTGTTGGGCGGTAGCTGGCAAACCAGGGCCGACGTTGTCTCGACAACAACATCAAGTCCTTCTTTTGAAACATGTGCGTCGAAGTTATCGAGTATAAGCACTGATAGTGCCTCGATCTCGAGCTTGAGCAGCTCTCGTACATATATCGCCCACACTTTGGCATCCATAAAACTGCTCTCCTGCACTGAGTATACATGACCAACCGGATGTGTTAGTAGCTCCACGACTATCACACTATCTAATAAAGCAATTATATAAAATCAGCAAAATCAAAAGATATTACCGTGCTGCAAACCTGACATAGTCTCATAAACGCACTTAGACCCTTCTCACCGCTTTCCTTACCAACAAGATACGTTTGAAGCCATCGCGTTTGCTGCTCTTTGAAATATTGAATCAGTAAATCTGTACAAATACTAAGCAACAAGCGGTTTTAGGTCACAATGTAGAAAGTAAATTAATAAGAAGGCGGTTTACCCATTCTTCTCGTCGCACATCCTTCATAAAGGTTACCAAATCGTGAGAGAAGTGTATGAACGGCGCTGCACTCTGGCCCTTCAAGGTTTTGCTGGTTTGGGCACCCGCAAAGTCTTGGATGTTCTCTTTATCGTCTAGCCAGTCGCGAAGAGTCGTGCGAGGGATATTTAGTCTCTTTGATGCGGCTTGGCAGCTTCCTAACGACTCAGCAGTCGCGATTGCTTCGCGCTTGGTTAGAATTGTATAGGAGCGCTGAGGCGCCCTTTCCAGAGTGATAGAAATTCTAACTATATGTGATATGCTACCCGTAGGAACCAGTCGATTCAATTTACTCTATCATTGGCTAAAATAAAAACTTGTTCAAATCTTTTATTTTTGAACTTCAAGTGTTCGTGGCGGATTTGTATGGTATGGCGGATTTCACCGTCGTTGTCTGTAATCTCACTTTGGTGAACGTGTCGTTAGCAATTTACAGATTCCTGTCAAAATAGAGCTGACAATAGTACTTTTGTTTGATTTTCAGCGATATATAGTCAAATGGTCTGATAGAATTTAATTTAGTGGAGAGGTGGACGCATTCGATGGGATATAAACGTTGTGTCTTGTATGTAGGTTACGTTAGATTTTATTACTCCGAGGTACTAATTAATTAAGAAATTTACTGGCATGCGACTTGAGTTTCCTGTGGCTTGAGATGTAGAAGGTTCTTCTGCAGGTAATTTTGCCGCAGTGCTCACTTGACGACCGGAAATGATATCACGTAAATTCGGGAGGGATACCGCATGCGGTATCAATTGTGAGTTAGCTAAAGCTGTAATCTTGCATAAAATACGTTGCCAGCCGCCCTGTTTGGAACCGTTGTCCCAAGGTTAGTTCAGATGTACCATGAAGGCTTGTCATATCGAGCAGAGTCATAGTAGATGCCTAACGAATTTGTTAAGGTCGTAAAATTTACAAATGCTTGGGCGAGAAAAGGCGGATACGGCTATAAGGAGGAATAGTTTATCGACTATCCTTAATAAAATCGCTTTAATTTTTTATATCAGGGAGCAGTTTATTTCTAAATCCTTAATCCAAAAATCATTTTACTCCAAAAATCGTCTTACTCCAAAAATTGATTTACTCCAAATTGCGTCTTACAAAAAAGGATATGATTCCAAAACGCGTCTTAATCTAAAAATTGTCTATACTGACATAAACCACCAAAGTCAAATACAGCATCAAGAATTGTTGGCAGAAGTATTGTATAAAAACAAAACAAAAAGAATATGTTTATTCTCTCGGATGAATTAAGTATATAAAGCCAACTACGGAAGCGAAAGTCGATATATTCCACATTCTGGGCACAAAGGCGTAAAGCCATTGTTTCTCAAGTAGTCGTTACTGCAAACTTTATGAAATAAATGGCCGCAAGGGCTAATATAGAGAGGGGGCTGCACATTTTGCCAACATATATGGCAAATACTCGCCACAAATCCGGTGTTCACAATTCATTCCATTTGTAGGACGAGCGTCAGGATTGTTAAGGTTTGTGTAGCTGACAGGACATTCATCACTTATATCGTTTTTTTTCAGTAGCTTCGAGAGTCCCAGCCTTCTCAGCTTCCCCATCGTTAGTACGTAAATTTCCATTATTAAGCCTCCACTGTCGAAGTTTTTCTTGATACCGCGCGTTTCGCGCTTTTCGTTTCTCTTTTTTTTCTTTGTTTCCGGATCACAATTGTTCTTCCGCACACGTTTTTGGAGGTTTGATCGACTGGAGCATGCGTGTCCGCACACGTGACAGCGAAAGTCAGGAGACGCGGAAGCCCCAGTTGCGTCCATTGTACTTACAAAGCTCCAAAATAGTCTGAAAGAAACATGTTACTTGTATTTATAGAATCCTTAGCGCTACAAAAATAAAGTGGTCCACTTTATTTTTGTGTGGGTACTGGTACTGGTTTTGGGAAGGTACTGATTACGGGATTTGAGCTCACATATGGTACTGGTTTTGGGAAAAGCTCCTCTCCACTGTCACCTTGCAATGAAGGCGCGGCTGCACAGTCATTGCGCTATCCACTTCCGTGCACCACACACGATGAATGCATGTGCGCACGGTACGTAGCCTTCTTGGTCACTTTTATTGCATGTAAAGTATGTATTTGTTTGTAAAGTTGAGAACAGTATTATTAAAGCGAACAACATATTAACTTTTTAATATTTTGTCTAATAATAAGAACCAGCCTTAGATTATCGTGCTATTGGCTAATATTATGACGCAAATAACTGAGCTAAACGATAATATGTGTTAGCTTACTTATAGTTTGCAAAATGGGGGCCCTACGTGCAAGCAATGCGAGGCGAAGATTGACTCACTCCTGCTGAGCCCACAGCGGTCTACGACTTCCCGGGTGTGCTGTGTCTGTTGTGGGAAGCTGCAGTACGGTTACACGTTCTGTACAATTAGCGAACATGATATCGGGCAACACTGTATTGCCTGCGAGAACAGGCCCCAAAGAGGTTAAGTTCTGGAAGGAAAAGCCCCAACCACCTGATTCGGCCAAAGTGTGCCGCCAGGAAAGCCTGGCAAACGACAAGAAGGCGATGAGCCCTGACTGGTACCCCAGGAAGAAAACGAGGCGCAGCCGCCCTCGCAAGGTAACCGCCCGAAATGCTAAGTACATCGAGCAAAAGAAGCAGCACAAGAATAAGTTATTAGTAAATCTACCCTTTTAGGGCCCCATTTTCCTACCAATCTTCGTATTTAGTATACTGGTGGACAGTGCGAGGTTTAAAGCCGCACAAACGGTAAGCTGACTATGGCTCTGCCAATGGTGCTGGCGCACCTACAGAGTGTAGCGCGTTTCAAATATTAATTATCACACAGTATTTACTGTGTACTGCTGCAAGCTGGCCGTCCCTTTCTACATACGCGCCAATGTATATGGAAAGTACACTCGCTCATTTTGGACACACGCAAGCCCGTGCTATCTGTACCACCAACGCTCACAGCGCTTATTCCACTAATGTGCGCTCCCAAATTGGAACTACGGTATTGAGCGAACGTTACGCGCAAAAAAAACGTTGCTGTCTACATAGACACGAGCACGTGTACGGTAGTGCAGACTGTACAGGTGGGCGTGCCAAGTCGATGTGTCTGTACGCACTACTATACGTTAGGGTCTGTCCTTAATGGTTGAGATGAGAGCTCAGTTGAGTCGCGGATGGCTATAAGGTGCACCCGCCGCGCGCGTATATATCGCGTTGACTACCGCTAACAGACGCGCCGTCAGCGTGCTTGTATCGCTTAGGTATGACATGTGCCCCGTTAATGCCGCGCTTGACCATATAGCCTGATAGATCAAAAGCGTAAGAACGGTAAGTCAGCACGATGGCACAAAAGTACGCAGAAAGCGACGGTGATCCCATGAGCTTTGCCTACCGCGAGAGCGTGGCGCCGAGTAGCTTACGAAATATTGGATCGTTGCTTTAGGGAGAAGCTGATCCCCGAGATGCTATCCACCAATCCATGTACCCTCTTTAACGGGCCCGCACGCATAGAATTCGTGATACGTCCGTAGAAGGTAGGTTAGGCCTTAGCACCGACGCTCCAGAGTCATTTTTGGCGGAAGTCCCCGACAGATCGATGAAAGTTGTCGTATCATTGATTTTAAGAGCAAACAAGCCCCGAGACGCTATCCACCACTCCACGTAGCGCGCTAACGTGTCCGTACGGATAGATTACTCAAGAGCAATGTTTACCTTGAAGGCGTTAGTTTGGGTATCAAGCACGTTCTCCAGCTTGTCGTAGAGCTCTGCAAGTTGAATACCTTCGTACAGATGAGACTTATTGTGCTTACCGTTGTAAAAACGATACTTGGGGTCAGTATTGTAGTCCAAAGACATGTGCGTTTACAGAGTCTCAACAGAAATCTTGTACTGCTTAGCTAACAGATTTAGGCTGGCAGGACGGGAAACGTTGCTAACATTAACCATCCTACCCGTTCTACCACACACCTTAACACGGTAGCTGCTACCCCATTTGATAGCTTGGATATTTAATCACTTTAATCCTTCGAGCTCGTATGCAAACATGTTGCCAATATATTATTGGGTATATTATTCTTCGTTGATATGACTTTATAATATATTGGATCTTTGGCTTAATATCACTTGCGACTTTTTTCATCTCATTAGTTTTAACAAATCGGCTAAGTTCGGTTTCAGGGCTAAGTTCGTTGTTTTTTGCCAGAACGAATCTGCTCTCTATTCTTATCGTCGTAGCTCTTCTAACGGGACAAATGTGCATTACGCGTGCGCTGGTAGTATTAATAGCGTTTTTTGCGCTGCATTAATGCGCTGCTTGTTAGCTTGGCATTGCTCAGGCGAGTTTGCCATCTTGTATATTTTTTATCAAAATAAAAAAATATTAAGTGATCTTTGTCTTATGGCTAATTTAGGCGGAGACAGAAGCCAACTGCCTAGTCTCGCGGTATGACAGGCATGAACTTGGGCACTAGTTCTCTCCAAGCCAAAAGTGTGCAACACATATTCATTTATTCCCACCGTCCACGCCCAGAGCTGCTACAAACCGACCCACCTTCGTAGAAGCTCCAGTAGTATTGCTGGCAGCACCAGTCGCCGTCGTCGGGGCGCGGATGGTATTCGAGTGTACGTTGAGGGGTTTTCGAGTGCAGACATTTTTGCCACGAAATGGCGGAATGCCGAGTGCAGATAACACATGGCGATATCGTCGGCTCTATACTTGTCTTGTCCGGTCCATGCTTGTTTGAATTTACTACACTGTCCTTGGGGCCGGATGCAGAGCTCACCAGGATGTAAGAGGAGAAAAATACATGTATTTGTGAGAAGAAAACATGAATGAGCCTTGGATCCTGGTTCACTTCCTACACAAGGTACGCTGAGCTCCGCTAGTCCAGTCCTAGGCTCACATGCTCAATGCCAACTGTCACTCCTGATCGTCTTAGCTGTCCAAGTCCTGATCGTCGTCGGCGTCACAGTCGACACTGCGGGGATGCGATTCGTGTGTGCTTGCGTGGGCGGCAGCACTCTTCGTAACATCGAGGCCAGTACGTCTTGATTCTACGATCAGCTGCACCAATTCCTGGCACTCTAGGAAGACTTGCTTGCCTCCCTCGAAGTCGACAAGCCACCACCCCGACTTGAGTAGGCTTGAATTGTGCCAATCATGCTGATGTCTGCCTCTTCTCCGTTGACGACAACGGCAAAATCCTTTGCTATCTGCCAGCCATAAGGATAGTGCGGTTTCTTCATCAACTTCTTTTCCAGGGATGGAATCGAAAACGTGCCGCAGTCGGGTGCATCAATGAAGAGTGCACCAGCGATTTTGCGTTGTCCCCCGCAAAGTTTCGTGGTAGGAAGATTTTTCTTGGCGACAGTCAGATCGAATTGCTTCCTGATTGACATCACTGCGAGAACGTGCGAACAAACCCACCCTGTCGACCAAAACATTTTGCAATCGCATCGGAAGAGCGCCCGTATTTCACGGATCTGTACAACAACAACACTACGAATTGAGATGAGAACAAACAGATCATTGTAGCATGAAACTTACATTATCCATCGAGATCACAGGATGGAGCTGTAGTTGAAATGTTTTGGCCCGATCTGAATGGTCCAGAATCTCCACCTCATGTAGACAGAGATAGTGGACATTGATATCTTCCACCGTATCGGACTCCCTAAGTTTTCCGACCTTGGCTTCGAGGTATCTGTCGCAATTGCCAGATTAACTAAAGATTAAGGCGCATGGAACAGATAAGATGAGGAGGACCTACCTGTCGACTCTCACTTTCGTAACCTCACATGCAGGATCTGTATCTGTGTCCATATATTCGGTTGCGTTGAACAGGAACGATCGTGGCACCCTCTTTCTGTTCACAACCTTCGTCTTCTTGTAGTACATCGATGAGCTAGTGTGGCGCACTGCCTGGTGAATGGTGTCGGCTGGAATTGGACCTGAGTACGTATAGATCCATTAGCCATCAGTCCCAATACCTCACTGTGTAACAGTGAGTACCTCCGGAGAAGTGGCTAAACGCGCTGGTCGGTGATTCCGCGCTCATCAACGAGAGAACGCCAGAAATTGAGTCGTTGAGAACAACGCCTGTTTTCGCACGCTTTGCTGTCACGCCACAAGTTTTAATCACAGCGTTGTGTAATTCCAGGGGGTTTTGATTCGGAAGGACACCGGGGGCGCCGCTTGTCGTGTACCATCGCGTCCACGTGTCTGTCAGGTATATTTTTTCGAACCAAGCCGCATATTCATGCTGCCCATCCGCCCGCCAGCGCTGCAAACACAGCTTCGACACTGCCTCGAATTGTGCAGGCGTCCTCGTCTTATGCGTCTGGGTAATGTTCACCTTGATATTGTCCTGGTAATAAGCTGATGAAGTCTCCACGGGCTTCAGCAGAATCCGCTTCTCGTGACTCTTTCGCGTCAAGTGGGGGTAGCAGTCAAGCAATGTGATGTCCGGCCACACCTCCTTGTATGAATTCGCAATGCATGCGGCATGATCAAGACTCCCAAAGCGCACATTGAGATCCACACCAAAAAAAATCTGGGTTTTCTCCAAGACGGTTCGAAAAAGAGTCGTGAAAGCGAATTGATGCTCAGTTCGTACGAACATGTACGCCCAGGGCACGAAAGACTTGCTGTATTTCTTCTCGGCAGTGAAGTGCGACTGGTACGTTCAAAATGCAACCAGCACCCAGCCACCTAACATTGATCGAAAAATTGTTAATCAACAATCATCACTCGAGAGCACTAAAAGAAACGTACCATAGTGGAGCTTGTACGTTCCGTCGGTCGACGCAAATACTCCATCTTGGTCCTGTCCCTCTACAGCGTAGAGAACATTTCGAAAAACGCGTCTTGTCGTCATCACCAGTCCAAAAGACTCGTAGGCCTTCCCTTCTTCATCATAGAAGTGGCGAGAACACTTGAGTACCAGCGTTTCATTTCGAAACTGAGGCGGCTTCGACGAAAACGTTGTCTCATCAGTCGTTCTGTCAAAACCACCAGCACCGAAAAGTCGAATGCGGAGTCACACAAGCGCAGGCCAGCCCATTCGCTGAGATCCGCAAAGCTTGCCACCTCGGTCTTCTTAGCGAGCGCATTCATCATGTAAGCTTTCCGGTTTTTCACTTGATCCCGGCTAGGAAGGATTGCTAAGAGATCCGGTCTGGCTTCGTATTGCCGTGCGAGCATCTGGAGACCCTTCCTTGGTCCAGCATTACTTGCGATAGCTGCGTCGATCTCCGATTTGAAAGTGGGGTGTATGCCTAGGCGCCTTCGCTCACTAAGTGTGGTTGAATGTGAACCACGAGCTTCGACTGCAAAACAGCGACTATCACGATCGTCTTCCCCGTTGATCTCCATTACGCGGAAGTAGCGATTGCAGCTGCGGTGATCAACACACCTATAGACCTTGGCATGAAACCGCTTCCCCGTGTTGAACATGAACACGTAGCTGAACGCGTCTTGGAGCTGCATCGCGACTTGCGCGCTTTGCATTGTTTCATGAACCGAGATGCGTTGGTACCGTCATCTGGTCGATGGACGACTCGGGCTATGCTCTCCCGTGGAGCTCTCCACCATTGCCCTGAACACAATGTAAAATGCACACGGTAGGATAGATGAGTATGAAGTAGAAGCAACTTAGAGTATTACGGTGAACGTACGGCAAGCGTTGAATTTGCTCTTATCGTGTTGACGGAGAAGCGCTTGAACGAAAGGAACTCTTACACTGTGGACTGGCGTAGCTGGCGAGCGAAGTTGGCGATGGAAGCACACTAACCCTAGCTCGTGGATCGCTTTGTAGTTGTAGCTTACATTAGCTGCGTCTGAACTCATGAAGGCAGAGCCTTGACGCATCTTCTTCCGTGCTCAAGCCTTAACCTCAGCAGTGCACTCGGTCATTCCCTCAAGTTGAACAAGGGACACTCGGTTTCACACCTTTCGAACAAAAAACCAACGGTGCACTCGATTTCCTAAAAAAAAAGCACTCGAAAGTAATATCGTTCCCCGTCGGGGTCGTTGATTGCTTCCGATACGAAGTACTACCTCCGTTCTGAAAAAGATAACCATTTCAAATTATATTACAGCCTACCCAAAACCATACCCCCTCTATGCCGATCACTTTTTGGATTTCGAATCTCCCGCGCTTCTCCGACCAGACTGGCTCCCGTTCCCAGCTTTCATTTTGAAAGCTGGCACCTGGGGGAGATCACAGACAGTGAGCGCCAGGCCGTCTGGGAGGCCTTACTGCTTCGCAGCGTGGGAGGAGTGCTCAAACATGGAGAGATCGTTCGGGTTGCAGCGTACTTCCGTGTGGGCCGCCAAGTTGTCGAGCGAATTTGGAGGCGTGGAATCAATTCGATGGGAGATCGAGTAGCAGCCGTGGTCAAGTCAAGGAAGAGCGCATGTGGTAGGAAGAAGGTGGTTCGAGCTGAGCTGTGCGAGAGAATCGCTGCAGTTCCTGTCAATGAGCGCGAAAACCAGCGTCTGCTTCAGCGCGCGTCCAACATGAGCTGCTACCTGGTTCAGCAGCTGATCAAGGAAGGCTACATACGGCGTGCGCTCAGACAGACCCGCCCACTACTTACACCCACGCACAAGTTGGCGCGCGTCCGGCACAAGGACAAGCAAGTACGAGCTGGCACTCTCCCTACGTCACTGCCTTGTGACGCTACCTCACTCGCCAATGCTAACGCGTACATGCTGCTTCTTGCAGCGAGCAGCCCCCCACCGCCTACCACTGAAGTTCCAGAAGCCCCACTGAGCGCGCCTTCAGAATGTGGCGATGTAGTTGCCGTCTTAGATCCGTTTTTGTATCTGTAGTTGCACGGCGGAGCATGAACGCCTGTGCCTTGCTTAGTTTCTCACTGTCAGCTCTCGGTCATAAAGCTAGCTAGCCAGCCTCTCACAAATTAATAAACGCTCAAATGAACGAGGCGGAGCGCTGCGCAAAAAAAAAACAAATGGTTATCTATTTCCGAGCGGAGGTAGTAGCAGTTTTACTTGGTCCCAAATGTAAAGTAGTCCACGCCAGCTTTCTCTAACAATTTAAGAAATTTGTTCAATGGCCATGGTACGCGTTCAGGGTCATCTGTAACCCGTCACATTTGCTGTGTCCATCCCAGATCAATGCACCCAGCGCTCCAAACGTTTTTGATGTTGGCCAGTTGTACGTCCAGCTTTTAGCTAGTTATAGTTTGTCGAGAGCAGCGAAGCGTACCGTTTCCATCTCTTGCGGAATGGTCACATCATCTACTGTAGAGTCGCTGAGCACAACGAGCGAAAGTGTAGCGTTCTCTGCATGTGCACGCTAAACCACTTGTGGCAGAGCAGCTCGTACACCTTGCCGCGTACGACCGCCATACTTCCCGAATCGTCAACATCGTGGACAACAGCATATTCCGATACCCTACCTAGGCTCTCCCCGTGTACTTTGCCAATAACAAAGTGAGCGCGAAAATCAGCTTGGGTGGGAAACATTTCAAGGACGCAGTGACTATAGTCCTTTTCCCTCACAGCATCGTTTTTCTACAATAGGAGATGACGTCCAGTGCAACTGAATGAGGCGATCGCTGACTTTATTTTAGTCTCAGTACGATCCATTGCCTGCGAGAAGACGAACCGAGATATTCCACCAAACCCATCGTACCGCGATTACAACTCGTCTCCAGCGAGTTTTAATTCAACTGGAAGCAACGAGTTGTAATCTTCCAGCTCCTCCAAGGTCCACGCCGGCATGATAAACGTTAACCCGTCCACTTCTGAGAAGTTATCAAGCCGTCAACACCTGGAGAAGCAAACAAAACCGAAACTCCTCTCCAGCCTGTAAGTTCCGATGATGTTGCCTCGACAAGTCGAATCGCATAGGGTCTCGAGCGCACGAACATCCGTTTTGTTCAACTCGGCAAATTCCATGCTTGCAGCGTCGTATTTGAGATGTTTCATCTTTTAGTTCACCACCATCTCGTACGGGGGAAGCCGCTTGGCATCCTCTTTCTCACGAAGTATGAGTTGAAAGATGCAATATAGGAAGAACCGACTCTTCCCAATCCCTGGATTCCCCGTTACAGCCACGTTAGAATCCTTGCCTGGTTTACTTTTTTCATCTGGCTCGCTCGCAATAGTAGGAACGAGCTCGAAGCAAGTTTTCGCGTACTGCATCAACTGAGCAAAGATCACAACATACGCATCTCTTTCCAAGATCGTTCTGAATTCCGCCTTTGGATGCTCCAGCTGCGAAGGGAGGTCTCTCATATCGAAGAATCTCTTTTTCTTGTTTACGTCCTCGCCCACTCTGCGCTTCTTCAGCGGGTGGAAGGAATCGGCAAACCACCCATTCCTCCGGAGCCACCACCAGCACGTGAATTTCATCGGTGGATGGCGATAGCATCCCCGCCAACACTTTCTTGAGACCGGATTCTCCCTGCAGCTCCTTTTCTTCTTGCGTTAGAGATGAGCAGTCTTCTCGCCCTTCTTCAGCTTCTTCACATCATCAGTGAGGCTTGACAGCCATGTGTTGCCCTCCGCCTACGTTAGCTGCTACTAGCAGCCTGCTAGACACCTTGCAACGGCCCCCAATTATTGCATGCGATGGTGAAGGTATGGACACCTAACATGTCCCGTTTGCTGATGCCGGTCAAGGCCAGTGGATCGAGCCGATAAATGCGACGAAGTTTTCACGCTTGTCGCTCAACGATATCCGCTGTCGTGAATCAAGCGCATGCTCGAGGCAAACGTCTCTGCAGTGGCTCACGGATTCAGTATTTTTACGAGCTTGCTGCTGAAATGGCGAACAAGAACGCCTGCAGCTACACTGATGTGGTGGAACAAGCACACCCGCAGTTGGGCAATTTGAACATAAAAGCCCGGGTCTATTATCGTTTCAAAGGTCCAAGTTCCTGGAACACAGTGTCTTGCTTGGCACAGCTAAGTTGGCTACCAGTACTCACTGGGCATGCACCTGTTTTACAGAAGAATCGGTAGCCCTTTGCAACCTTTTTAATCATGAAAAACAAAGGCGACTGTGAATTTTTTTTGAAAAGGTAATTTAATTTTCCGAGCGGAGGTAGTACGACGATGTATTACGTTCCTGCCCCCTAAGAGCCACTGGATTGCGATGTGTATCGCTCCTTCGACGTCCTCAGAGTATCCTGAGGCAAGAAGTTTCATGGTCGGAACGACGGTGCCGACTGACATACGTTTCTTCATCCCCTCTGCTGCTACCAGAAACTTCATCCTAGAACAAACTCCCTGTCTGAAGCACAATGACCAATTTCTCCCCAGCTCCTGGCTCGATAATCCATTTCTTCACCCACGTCTTGCAATCGACCGTGACGATACCAGTACCATGAAACTTCTTCCAAGCACCAATTTTTTTCTGCTGGAACTGGGTGAGTTCATAGCAAAAGACGAGAGCAAGATCCCAGCTATGCCACTTTGGCTTTCGCTGACCATCTCGCCCTGTATACTCAGCATTTAAACCCTCAATGATCTTCTCCATCGCACCACTGTCTAGTTTTTTATTCCAATGTTTGCATTCGCAAACGAACAGTGGATTGTCACTCCCAGGAACCATCACGTAGCAATCCAATCTCTCGCTGTCCTTAGCGCGAACAAGATGGCCGAAGTTGCAGTCACCATCACCAGCACCGCAGGCGCCAAGAATATAATCCGGCCATCTCACATTAGGTGGTGCCACAAACGGGATCATGGTTTCTGCGAACTTATTCTTCAAACCAGCATATCTTTCCAACAACGCACTGGCTTTAAATTCTGTTGGATTGAATTCGTCCTGAAATTCATCAACCATAGCTAAGAAGAACTCGTTAAAGGCGATTCCTCGCACACCATTTTTTCGCGACGCACAGAAAAGCGCATGAGCCACCAAGTTCTCGAATTCGCAGTAATTGTTTCTGAGAGCATTTTTATTTCCGTGTGGTTCAGTGCCAATTCGTTTGCGAAACTCATCAAAAACACCAGCTGTTGAAAACTTCTTCCCGGTGTTGTAGTCGTAGTACGCCGAAAACTCCTTTCCACCGAGCACGGCGAGGTACAGCAACACGTCTTCCTCAATGACTGGAAAACGACAGATTGGCATCCAGGGGGTTCCATCCCCTTTTTTTAATCTGCCCCCTGAAACAACCACATCAGTAATTTCTTCATCAACCAAGTTCGCAAAATGCACATGCATGCTCTGAACCCCCACTTTACTCTTTTTCAGAGGAGGTTCACTCCTGTCATCATCACCACTGGTAGCAGAAATCGCGTAATCAGGGGGTTCAACGCTGGCATTGGTGTACGATAGCGCCATTAGCTGCGCATCTCTTCCTGTCTCAGTGCTCATGAAACCTTTGGCATCCTGAGTCTTGACATATACTGCCTTGAGCGCTGCGTCTAGCATGTCCGCCAAAGCGAATATTTTATTTCCCGCAACTTCCTCCGGGGCAAATTGTACCACAGCGTCCACAAAATACCGCGAGAACAGACCACGAGAATTATCAGCAATGTCCTTCACGACGGGATGCAACTTTATCACCTTCTGCCACGATTCTTCCTTTGCAGGATCTTCGAAGGGAATAGTCTGGTAAGTTGGAAAATTAGAGACAGCGGTCATCCACCAATGAGAGCCTGTGCGACTGTGCTGTGACTGACTAACCAAGCTCGAAATCTTGGTGTCCGTGCCCATTATAATCACGACCAGGCCGCAAGCACGAAAGACATTGCGTTGAAACGCCGCTAATTTCATCATGTTCGGAATTTCCCCGTTTGGCGTCATTTCATCCAAAATGAAGAAAGGCAACACTTTCATTTTAGTGCGTGCATCAATGACATCTTTCAGACGGCGCTTGGCCACTTCAAACGTTTTGTTTTCAACACGGATCATCTGTGCGCCAACATCTGCACTGGAACAATACCTCAACAGTTCGATAATGAAGCCATACGTATACAGTTCCTGCCTGGAGTAAAACAATGAAGCGCAATTCAAAATCTCCGCTTTTGGTATCTTCTCCAGCCCGTCCTTCTTCACAACAGATTCGAAGGCAGTCGCGATGGATGAAAAGTTCCGATACACGCGTTGCATTTCTTTCCCCGCAGAAAGAAGAGGCCAATAAAACCACGGCCGTGGATGTTTGCGTCCTTCGCCTCCCAATGAAAACGCCAGTTGGGACTTCCCCATTCCAGATGACCCTTCCACGCAAATGAAAGGCATCAGATGAGACCCTTCCTCATACATGGTGTCGATTTTGTCGAGAATTGCACCACAGCAACTGTGGCACTTGTTTTGGATCTCTTGACCAAGTCGTTGGTAATACGCCAACTCGGCCATGAGCATTTCATCTTTTCTCTCCCTCACCTCAACGGTAGTTGTAATTCCTGGAGCCACCACCAGCACGTGAACAGGTGTGTTCATCGACTCGACATCCTCTAGCGTGCATACGAACTTGACGTCCTTCTCCGACAAGCCAACCAAGCTGAGCGGCGCTCCTGCAACGCCCAATAGCTTCAAATTACTCGTGTCACTTACACCGTCCTTCACGTCGTTCTCCGTTAGCCACACCCCAGCGCCTTTCTTCTTCTTCGCCAGGAAGAGCTGCAGGTTCCTGGCGTGGCATGTGATCGTCGATGCGTTCTTCTCCTTGACGGCGTCCTTTAGAGCGTAAACCCTCTTGTTCTCGTCAATGTCCACAGCGAACGCGTCCCAGTCACACCTACGACGGCACAGTACAAAGTAACCATAATTTCTCGAGCCGGCTGATTCTGGAATGAGAATAAAATGTTGCACCCGTACGTAAGCGGGAAAATAAGGGATAGTTTTGCACCCCCGTGATCCAACGATTTCGTTTACCCTGTCATAACCGTTTCGAATCGTATGAGCGCTCATTTTAAGCAGATTTTAAAAGTAGCTTTCACAAATAATATTATACCAAAGATGAGGACAAAATACCTTGCTAAACATATAGGATGATGCTTTATTGTAGCATAATTTATTTAAGCCTACATGTCCTGATTGGTCCCCTGCTGTCGAAACCTCAATTAGCTCACACCCTGATTGGGCGATATTTGCCGACATCCTTTTCCATCGTTGAGTGTCATACATCAAGTGGTGTTTTTACATCATGTCACATCACTAACCGCCACAGCCCCCCCGCATTCCTCTATTTCCTACTTCCGTTTGTCTACCACGCGCCAAGAGCGGGAGTCATTAAAGCAACACTGGCAGTGTTTCTGATCAGTAACACTGGAAGCACCTTCCGTAAATTACGCGTAATTTACTTTAAGGAAGATCGCCTCAACGAAAGGTCGGATTCTCGAAAGGTCGCATTTGTGGGTTCATTTCGAAAAGGCGGCATATTTCGAAATCTTCCTGCCCGAGCTCAAGTCTAGAGAAATTTGTGACCAGTTAAGCTCGATCGAGCTCATGCCTGACGGTAATTGCTACTATGTAGTTTGTATGCTGTAATGGGCCCAACTCCAATTACATAAGTAGGTAGATATTTCTTTAGTTATTATATAAGTAGGTAAAGTGTAATGGGGTACGTAGCCCTAAGTGCACCCCTAGTTACACGAAGTGTGACACTTCACACTTCAGGAGTATGACACGTCATACTCCGGGATATTTGGTACAAAGTACCAAGATCGTCCAAAGCTAACCATTGGCTGATGACATTGCTTTTCTATAGGTGACTTATAGTTTGTATTAAACCGAAGCTTTATCTACCTTATATATACTCAGTTTACATTCTACCTTAAATAGGTCACTTCGCTTCGATAAAAGGGGACCTGTGAGCTGCCGTTCGCTGAGAGTTTGTATACTCTCGGAAGCTAACTTCCTCTAGCGCAAGGTGCTCTGTGACCCCGTCACACTTGGTAGCACTCGTAGTCAATCCACGCCACGCGGGTAGACTACCTAAACCTCTCCGAAGTTCGTTGCCATGGATAGGAACGACTTCTCCCATATGAACGACTCTCAGTTCGAGTCGGTTCGGAAGATGGCAGGCACCTTCGGGATGGAGGCCCTGCAGAGCCTGGTGGTGTCAACACCGGCTGAGCAGCTCGAGCGCGTCAATGCGTTTGACGCGTACGAGCAGGGGCCCATCGCGCATGTGCGGGAGAGCCTGCAGGCTCCAGCGGCGGAAGCCAATCCGCCTCACCCGAAGCCAATACGGCTGAAGGTGAAGCCGAATGAAGAGGAGGAAGGCGAGAACCTTCACTTCTGGGTCCGAGAAGTAGAGCTCGCGATGGACGCGGCTCGGATCTCGACCGAGCAACTTAGTGTTGCTTTTGCACTCTCCAGCCTTAGCAAACGTGCTAAGAGTTGGGTGTACACACGGGAGGCACATCGCCTGGATGTTTCACAGCCTGGGCTCAGCTGTGTGAACAGCTCCGAGCCGCGTTCCTCCCGGCAAACTACGAGTACCGCCAGCGTTCGCGCTTCCTCTCGTGCAAACAAGGGATACGTGAACTGCACGAGTACGTGCAAGAGATACGGGAACTCACGGCGTCTCTAGTGGGAAACTCACTCAACGAGCACATTAAGATGACTGTGTTCGTGGACGGTCTTTCGCGTGGGCTCGCACGCACTTCAGCTGCTCTGGGTGCAGCTAAAACACCCTTGAAGAGGCTATTCAGAAAGAGTACAGCCATCGCCAGGCGCGTACGCCGGCCTCAGCGTGGCCTGGAAGTTCCTTGTCGACTCCCGGTCGAAGAAACCCCAACGGACCAGCTCCCATGGAGCTCGGGTCCGCCGAACAGCGTGGTATCCGCTGCTTCGGCTGCGGGAAGATGGGCCACTTCAAGCGCGACTGTCCCGCGGAAAGACTCCGCAGACGGTCTTTCCCCAAGCCCGTCCTCAAGGGTCGCTGGCAGAAGCCAGGATCCCGGGGACAGGGGAACGCCGGGAACCAGTAGGGGCAGGGCACCCTACTGCCGAAAAACTAAGTTATCGTGATGGGTACGCGGGTGGCGCGTACCACGGGGACTTAGCCCCTAAGAGTCTTCGTACTCTCGAATCGGCGAGGAGCAGCGGCGGGTTGCTCGTAGTACACGGATGTGTACGGGGAAACGATCATCCCTTTAGAATCTTGATCGATTCTGGGGCGTCGAAGAATTTCGCACACCGCCAGACGGTTGCTCGTAATAGCAACAAGTTGGATGATGCTTTGAGAGAAAGCAAGGGCAACGGGACGGTGTCAGTGCAACTGGCCGACGGGAAGGTCCTCACTGTCCCCAATGTCCAAGTGGATCTGGCCGTCAAGTTTGAAGACTTTGACAGCCTCGAACAGTTCACTGTTCTCGATATGGATCCATATAATATGATCCTGGCCATGCCCTGGCTTGAGAAGCACGAGCCCTGGATCGACTGGCGAGGCAAGGCAATCGGTGCCAGCCGCCCTGCGCAGTCCGATAGAGCATTGGTGAGTCATGTTCTCACCTCTGTCAGGACCCGGGGCGCCCGCAAGGGTTGCCAGGGTACCAAAGCATCCGGCAGATGCTTGAGAGTCGTCGACGTATATGACAGCTGCCACTCTGTTTTAATCCGTAAAGGCTTTTCTTCAATAGAATGTCTTTTCTTCTGGGAAGCTTTAGTCCTGGTGGCGCTTTCATTATTAGTTTGTCGAGTTCCGCCTTCAGATAGGCGTTTGGAACGTCCCCTTGCCGGCCCTTGACCCTCCCGATCGCGGCTAGAACGAAAAAGAAACGCAGACTTGTTAGCTTGAGCACCGGGGAAAACGTCTCGCTGAAGTCTA
>NW_003303752.1:1262975-1297523 GCF_000142945.1 Phytophthora infestans T30-4
AGAGGGATGGCGCTTCTCTAGTGGGTAACTTAGGTCCACAAGCGGGTAACTTAGCTCCGCAGACAGCTGCAGCTGTCACGAACACTGAGAACAGCATGCTCAGAGTGGGTAACAGAGTTCCACACACGGTCGCCCAGACCTAAACTGAAGAGAAAGACGTCGGATATGTTTCCCGTGGGTAACATAGTGCCACACGCGGTCGCCTAGACCTTAACTGAAGAGGAAGATGTCGAACACGCTTCCTGTGTGGGTACTACACGATGCCACAAGTGCCTCGGATGTCGGAGCGCCGGCATCCCCAGACATGGGTAGCCGGGCTCCACGCCACGGTCGCCGTCGACGACGACGCCGCCGCCGCCACAAGTCGGATCCGAACTTCGTTCAGATCGACGTCGCTTCAAGCGACTCGGAGTCTAGGACCCGGGCTCCTCCGACAAGGCCGATGGAAGAATGTTATCACATCTTCGATGGCGAGACCGGTTTACCCGTCAAGGCATCTGGTGTCCATTTGGAGCCGTTGCTAGATATCGCAGAGATACTGGACCTCGAGGAAATGACGGTCGAGTCTTTCCTGGCCAGCCTCAAGGCAAGAAAGGTTGCCGAGATGGTGCTCATGAGACCTGAGACCACTCGGGAGGAGCTGAACCCCTCCTCTGTCTTGGACGAGAGCGTCCTGAAAGATCAAAACAGCAGCGTCAGACGCGCTTGGGTTCTGAGATCCTTATGAGCCCCAAGGATCCAGTGTATCCTTTGGTGACGGAGTATGCGGACGTGGTGAACAAACGCCCACCGACCCAACTCCTACCGGATCGAGGCGTACGGCACGAGATTGATCTCGTGCCCGGCACAAAGTATTGTGTCATGAGGCAATGGCCTCTCCCGCGCGAACAGTGCGAGGTCATTGATACCTTCTTCGCCGCGAAAGCGAAGGCAGGCATGGTGCGGGAGTCGTAATCCCCGCACTCGACGCCGACTTTCTGCGTTCGGAAGCCGAACGAAAAGTGGCGTCTGGTTCATGCTTATAACAAGCTGAACAGCGCAACGGTGGCGGCCCAAACACCAATCCCACGAAAAAGGATGTGTTGTTAAACAACATGGCCTGGAGCGTAATGTACAGTGCGCTGGATTTGGAAGACGGATACTACCAGATCCTGATGCGAGAGAGCGACATCCCGCTTACCGCGGTGAGCACTCCAAGCGGCATGCTTTGGGAGTGGCTCGACATGCCGCAGGGCTTGTCTAACGCCCCGGCGACGTTCAATCGCCTGGTGACGCAATTGTTCCACCCTTTGAGTACCTTCGTACAGACGTACTTCGACGACATATTCGTCCATAGCCGTGCCGAGGGAGACAAGACGGCCATGGAGGTGCATCTAGGACACCTCCGTGGAGTGTTGGACGTAATGCGAGCAAACAAGCTCTACGCCAACATCGACATGCGTTTTCGCGTCACCAGATATTAAAGTTCTCGGTTGCTTCGTAAGCAACGTGGGTGTTCGGGCTGACCCCGACAAGGTCAAGGCCGTAGCAGCATGGCCAACGCATCGATCCCAGAAGGATCTTCGAAAGTGATTGGGCTTGGGCAACAACCTTCACAAGTACAGCACAGGGTACGCGGGCTTCGCTAAGCCCTTGTCGGGTCGCCTTCAGAAGGACGTCGACTGGTGCTGGGAGCAAGATCACCAGGATGACTTTGACAGCATCAAGGCCGTCTCCTAGAGGCCTTTGTCCGGGTCCTGCCGGACGAGACGATGCTGTTTAGCGTCGTCTGCGATGCCTTCGGTTGTGCATTGCTGCAGGCCGACACGGCTGGACATAAACGAGTCATCTCGTTCCAGTCCAGGCGGCGCAAAGCCGACGAACGGAACTACCCTGTCCACGACAAGGAGCTCCTGGCAATGCAATATGCCCTTGTGAAGTTTCGGGTTCACCTTCTGGGCTCCCGACCCTTCGTGATCTACACAGATCACGCATCCTTGAGGACGGCGACAAACTCGCCTCCCCTCTCCCAAAGGATGGCGAGGTGGGTGGTATTCTTCGCGGAGTACAACTTCCGCGTCGAGTACAAGCCGGGCAAGCTCAACGTGCTTGCGGACGCCCTCTCTCGGCGTCCTGACTATGCGTTGGCCCACATTACACGGGTGACAACGGATCTATATGATCGGATACGCATGGCGTATTGAGACGATGAGACTGTCACGCCTATCGTCAAGCTCCTCACGGCAGGAACGAGCGCGAGGTCTGACTGGCTTTCGTCGCGACGGCGCTCCCGGATCCACCGATATGAGTTGAAGGATGGTCTCCTCTATTACCGGGTGGAGCCCAATGAACCTCCACGGGTGGTCGTACCCAACGACGAGGATCGGAATTTCGACATCCTCGCGGAGGCGCCCGATGCGCCCTCCAGCGGCCAATTGGGCCGCGAGAAGACCTTCCTGTCGGTCTCTCAGGCCTTCTGGTGGACTCACATGTACAAGTGGGTCGCCCGATACATCAAGATATGTAAAACATGTCAGCGGGTCAAACCCGCAGGGCACTCTTTAGCTCCACTACAGAGCCTGCCCGTACCGGCTGACTGTTGGAAGTCGATAAGTCTTGACTTCATCTTTGGGCTTCCCGCCGACGGACACGGCAACACCGGAATTTTGGTGTTCGTGTGTCGGCTGAGCAAGGTGTACCATCTTGCTCCGGTTCCCGTCACTGTTACGGGCGAACAAACCGCAAGGTTGTTCGTCGATGGCGTGTTCCGCTACCACGGTCTCCCGGAGACGATTGTCTCGGACCGAGACCGCGGTTCACGGCTGCGTTTTGGAAAGCGCTGTTTCCTTTAATGGGAAGTCGTCTGCAGATGTCTACTGCGGACCATCCACAGACAGACGGCCAGACAGAGCGCGTCAATCGAGTGCTCGAGGCCACTCTGCGCAGTGTGTGCACGGCAGCACTACGTACGTGGTCGACGCAGCTTCCAATTGTTGAGTTTGCGTTTAACAACGCGATACACGCGTCCACGGGGCTCACGCCGTTCTACTTGAGCGGCTTCCGCCAACCCAGAGTGCCTCTAACTCTTCGAGGACACGCTGACTCCTCTATTCTAAGCGGGGGAGAGGCTCGGAAAGCTTTTTCCCCCCAGGTCTCGGATGTGAGACCAGTTTCGCTGCGGAAACAAGCGGAATCCTTTATGGATACCAAGCTGAGCATTGTCAGCAGGGTCCGCGATGCCATGGCAGCGGCCCAGGATAGACAAAAGGAGTACTCCGACAAACATGGAAGAGGAAACTTAAGTGTATTTAAAGTGGGAGACTTAGTGCTACTAGACACGAGGAGCCTACCTCTTGACACTGTCAGCTCTATCGACAGCAACAAGCTGAAGCACCGCTTCATCGGACCATTTGCAGTCCTGGCCATACACGGTGCGTCGTACACCATCGACCTGCCAAAGTCAATGACGACGCACTCGACGCTCTATTTTGGACGTCTTAAGCGGTACTTTGATCCGCAGGGGGTTACTGACTCGCAGACCCGCCTTGGCTCACGCCGTCTGTGCACGCAGAGCGAAGTGATGCCTTGTACTTCATTTGCTCCTTCTTAATCACATCCAGAGAAGGCCACACAAACGCCTCGTCTTCAAGAGGCCGCAGTAACGAGATGTCTGGTGAGTTCCTGGTTCTCACCGCCATTGCAGACACTGCATCGCTTACCGTAGAGCGAAGTTGGCCCCACCGTGACACGAGGTCGGCCGACACATTATCTAGCTCGATCGTGTACTCGAGGCCGCAGATACGCATGGCCCAACGCTGCAGTTTGTCTCTGACGTGACGCTTGGGCTCAGTCGACGGGTCGAAAATGTGAACCAGGTTGGAGTGGTCGCAAACGACCTTGAAACCTCCAGGCCTGGGCAGTAAATACGTTAGCTCTGTGCAGGCAAGGACCACTGGATAGGCTTCTTTCTAAACCACCGACCATCGCAGTTGAGCGTCCTTGAATGCTCCTTCTTTGCAGATGATCAATTGATGGGCTTGTTAATGAACCGGTGTGTCTTGTTTTCAACGAAGTACTTGCGTCACTAGCATACGCCAGCCTCCCAAAGATGCATCGGTGAAAAGGCAAAGGACAGCGTCGTCCACCGGAAAAGCAAGCGCCTGAGCGTTCACGAGGAACTGCTTTACCGCATCAAAACTGACATGGAGTGAGGGTGACCACTCGAGAGCAGCCTGCAGGCCGTTCCGATTGCGCTTTCCAATAGCGCGCATGGAGGCCTCAATACACACCATAGAGGGGTGCTGCTGCGCGAGCGTAGTCCACTAGCGAGTCACAAACCCACTTGACAGCGCACAAAAACTGCTGAAGGGCGGCCACTGTTGGGGGCACTGGGAGGTCCACGAGAGCAGACAGTCGACTTGGATCGTGACGAACGCCGCTGCTGGAGATAACCTTGCCACACCACAGAGCTTCCTTTTTAAATAGAGCGCTCTTGGGACGGCTAAGTTTCAGCCCGT
Source organism: Phytophthora infestans T30-4 (assembly GCF_000142945.1). Lineage (NCBI taxonomy): Eukaryota > Oomycota > Peronosporomycetes > Peronosporales > Peronosporaceae > Phytophthora > Phytophthora infestans. The sequence continues at coordinate 1,267,472 of NW_003303752.1, forward strand.
GCTTAGCAACGATCGTCAGGAATTCCCGTAGGACGCCTAGAAACTTGTCCATGGAAGGTGCGAACACAAGGACATCGTCGATCCAGACAATGCAGTGGTTTTGCAGCAGTGGGGTCAACGCCCGCTGCAGTCGACCTTGGAAGTGCAGCGCGGAGTCCATCGCGCCATGCGGGACGCGTGTAGGTGTGAAAATACCTGCGTCCGTCATGAAAGAGAATAGCTCCTGGCAGTCCTCGTGCAGAGGTAACTGCCAAAACCCCTTGAATAGATCGAAACGCGCAAAACCAACAGATCCGCTGACCTTGGAGAGCACCACGGCCAGGTTCGACATGGTTCCAGCCAGAGGGACCTTCATGCTGTTGACGACGCGGTAATTTGTAGTTAATCGAAAGCCCCCGTCGGTCTTCTTCACAGGGACGACCGGAGATGCCCAGCGTGCGCCATCGTTTCGCTTGATAAGACCGTGAAGCCCAGCTCGGCAGTGTACTCACGGAGAAAGGCAGTGTGCAACGGGGCATATTTCCTTGCCTTGGCACGGTAGGGCTTGGAGCTTCCTTCAGCTGCATCTTGGGAGGCTCCACTCTCGCAGGAGGGTCAGGACCAACTGTCTCCCTTCACACATCTTTGAACTCCATCATCAAATCACGCAAATTCCGTAGATACATGGAGTCCATTCCATGGGCCCTCGCCTCATTCACAGGCCGCTCAATTCCTACCTCGATACTGGCATAGTTAACATGTCCATATTCGAGTGTCGGAACGTCATCGGTCTCTTCCACTGCCACCGGCGCAGCAAGCTGTTTGACTTGACGGTTGACATCAATACCAAGGGACTTGAGCATCTCATTTCCCAGCATAAACTCCGTCGAAGTCCCTGGTAGCACCAGGCACTTAAGTGGATTTTGCGCTTCTGGACACCCTCGCGGCCTACGTGCTGAAGAAGCAGAAGGCCGAAGTGACGGACGCCGACCTGATCGCCCTGATCAAGGCAAAATGCCGCTCGCCGAAGAACTCGTTCGTCCCAGACCTGAAGACGCTGTTCAAGGCGAAGCTACGCATGGATATGAAGCTGGACGACGCGGAGGCTCGGGTGCTCAAGTATTTCCAGGACATAACGCTAATCGTGGAGGACGAAGGCCCCCATGACCTAATTGGGCGGTCCGACGATGCGGATCCCAATAGCAGGTCAAAGGCGAAGACGCGGTGCACCCTGCTGATCGACAACGTGCAGCCCGCAATGCTCAAGATGCGTGTGGAGCGATTTGTGGACTTGGAGCATCGAGCTTGTCGCACGGATGTCTCCATGCTGTTTGACTCAATTCTCCACCATGCAAAGCTGCAAGAGACATTTCACAAAGAGTCCATGGAGAGTCGGGGATCAAAGCCGGATTCTCGCCCAGCTGAGAAGGCATCAAGGCCTGCTGCAAAGAAGGGGTCTACTGCTCTTGCCGGAGGAAACCCTCCAGTGGCGAAGTCGAGCGCCAGGTGTGAAACGGGGACTCCTCCATATCGTAGCAGTGCTGCCCCACCGCGAGACGGCTGTCTGCATTACAAGGGGCCACACTGGGTCCGAGAGTGCCCGGACCTCAGCGAGGAATAGCGTGCAGACTACTTCAAGAAGGCGCGGGCCACTGGAAGCACGAGCTCCAAGACTGTGCGTGCGGTACCGGATGCTGGTGATGTATCTGTGAACCATGTGTGGCTTAATGAGTGTGTAGAGGCTCCGTACGTGGTGGATTCAGGCGCGGGTGTCTCCATGGTCCCACAACCAGTGCTGGAGGCCATTGCTGCAGTGTCGCCAGGAGTGGTGGTGATCAGGCTGGCTGACCCAGCTCCCGCTTGTCTGACCAATGGGGCCGAAGTCGCCTGCTCGCAGTCTGTCTCCCTGGACCTCCAGCTGAAGACGATCGCAGGCTCTGTAAACGTGCGTGGTGAGTGCGTCTCTGAGATGTAGACTTGTCAACGCGAGTGCAAAGCCATCCACTATGGTAGAGTTGCTTACAGTCGCCTTTGATGTAACGGGGTAAGCGTTACCGTCACTAGCTTACTCTATAGTGTGGAGAACCTCGCAATAATAAAATTAAGTCTTAGGTTTGTGTGAAATTCAGCTCTGATTTATTTAGGATCAGGGCGGCTACCCCTGGTCTCGTGTGAACCACTCAAATATATGTCTACACCTGATTGGTCAATAAGTGGGTTTGGCTCCTCATTATCAACCAATCAGATGATGACACCATGGCACATTCTACCCGTGTGTCACTTTGCCTATCTATGTAATTGAAGTTGCGCTTACGCAACGTAAGCGCACGGAACACAATTGGAAAATTCGAAGCTTAACGGACTCCGTTACGGAGCGAAGATAGCCGAGGACAACACGACGCTGGTGACAGCAGCAGGCGTCGACGCACTAGTGGCGGCGGTAACCCAGACAGCCGAGACACCGGCAGAGCCGACAGTCACGAGAATCAGCACCCGAAGCACGCGGTCGCGCGTGGTGTATGACGCTTTGGTTCCCTCGGACCTGTACGACTTGTCAGGGGCGGAGAATCCGGATACACTCGACACCATGAAGAACCACTTCCGTCGCTTTCGCGCGACGCGGAAGAAGTACATCGAAGGCGCTGATCGTGAGGGACTCCGTCGCTCCTGGTATGCCTTCATCTGACGATGGAACCGGATGTCACGTTCTGGAGAAAGCTGCGTCGACCGGTTGGCGTATCGCGAGGAGCTCCTCGCGGATCATTCGATTGGGGAGCAGTGCGTGAAGGTCTGCAACAACGCATAGGATAGGGATCGACTCTGCTTCGTGCACGTGAGATAGGGATGTGGGACCATCAGTTGTTCCATCCGGTTCACGGTGTACATATGGAGATTTGCACAAGGCTATCCATTATCCGAAGGCGGCATCGTATTAATGTTATTACTATTTTTAATAATACATGCTGCTTTAATATCCAAGTGTTAAAGTGAGGGGTTGCTTTCAATGCTGCTGCAAGGTGCTTAGCGTACACGTAGGAATGCGTGTTTACCAGCTAATATATGTAATAATCTGCACTCAATCGTTTCTGATCGGTTAAGGCTCCGGGAATTTATGGTGACAATCATCAACTAAAATAATACTATTGTTGTGCTGTAAAAATAAGCTACCTGAGTGGGTTTCTCACTCCTAGGACGAACCAGATGGGTACAGACCAAAAATTTAATTGGTAGCTGTTCGTAGCTCGGTATGAACCTGGTACATGTAACGTAAACGCCTTCAGTACTTTATTCGTTGAGCCCATTCTTATTGCCGCCACTCCCTGTACCCTGTATTTTACCGTTCTTGCATATGTAGCGTCGGTAACGAGACGGTTTCAAAGTTCTACCCATAGGTAGCAGGATCCGCAACTGGTGCCTATTAATAATGGGAGATCGCAAGGCTCTCGAATCTGAAGGATTTCATTGATTGTTTTGCGGTGCGATTTAGCTATTTTTGGGGCTGAGTTGGGTGCTAAAAGAAGAGTTGCTTCCAGATATTCCAGGTTTTGCGATCTTCCACAGACGTTTATAACGACTGAGGGGAGAATACGTCTTGACGAGGCTGCGGTAGGTCATTCAGGCCGTTGTTCCTGATGCCGGCACGAAAGTCCTTCCGGCGAGACCAAGCGAGACTTTCTTTGTGTACGACTGGGGAGTGCGCGTGATCAGCACGTCCGACTAGAGTGCTACCGCTGTCGGGATGTGCTTGGCGAGCGACACCTGCCGCACACAGCGTGCCAAGATCTTGATGTCCGGCGGAAAAACCTCGTAAGCGACTCATCACCTCAACAAGGCGCATGGCATCGGCTCTGACAAGACCGCCAGCGAGTTGGGTAAGAAGCGAGCTCGTGAAGAAGAACTCGCCGTATTGTGGCGGAGCCCACTGTATCGAGATTATCCTGGTCGCATGTACGTCTTACTAGAGACGTTACGTTTCGTCAACAACAATCTTCTTTTCGCGTTGGCGAATACGCCGAGTCGCTGCCGCTCCGTGACCTGATGCTTAAGGAGATGGGGGGGGGGGGGTCGAGTGGCCTTGAGCGTGAAGATCGTCCGCCATGCCGTCGTGGAACTCTACGACGCAGCGAAGCGTCAAGTCGACGTGATGCTGACCGACAATCGGATTGAAGAGCTTCTCCATTGTCGCCGACGTTTGGTCGGCACCCACGATGAGCACTAAAGTGTGGCGAGTCGGGACAAGTCAGCTCGTCTTCAACAGCCAAGCCAACCCTGCGTGCCTGCAGCTAGTCCTCACACGGGTGAAGATGACATTGGTTCGAGGGATATGAGTATCCCTCTACCTCTCTACAAGCTGATCACGGCCCCCAAGCTCAACGGGTGGAGCCATGCTGAGCTGGTGCGCTGGAGCCGAGAGCGGGTCCAGTACGAGGAGAAGATCCACGAGAGGTGTGCGGTGACGGGCGAGGACTTTGCGAGCGTTGTGCAAAGTGTGAGGAGCTCGAGATCTACCGGATATGCTATGCAATCTACCAGCTCGAAAGCTACCGGGACGACTTCGTAAAAAGACAAGGCGTCTAGATCGGGATAGGCCTCGAAAATCTCAGTATGCTATGGACTCGCTGATCAAGCTGCTTGTGGATAAGCCCGCTAGTGTCATCAGCTGGAGCATTATGATCACCGATCATGCACCTAACGATGCAGGCGAAGAAACAGAGCTCAACCACGTTGCGAAATTTAAGCCACCTCTTACGAGAGGCGGTAAATGATATTGGAACATCGAATACAAGAAGTACGAGGAAGCCAGCTCCTTGGGGGTTAATGAACTGGTAAGAGTGATTAAGTGCTCGTATCAGATGGAACACAGCAATGTATTTAACTTAAAGCGCACTACGATGCAGATCGACAGCAACACGTATAGTGCAAATTTAGTCTAGAAACTTCAAACTATAGCCACCCCAATACATTTGAAACAAAACCCTTTGCACGGAAACACTCGGATTCCTAGCTGCATACAATTAAGCCTCGACACAAAGTCGCGCCTTCAGTCCGAGGAAGCTCTGAAATTTTAAGATATGCTTAAAGTTTGGTTAAGCAAGCCTTACAGGGCTAAGAAAAGGAAGTAAGGAAATCAAATCAGCCATCACCTAAACGATATCCGTGCTAACGCCTTTTTTTTTTAAAGAAAAACGAGTTTATAAGAGCATCTCCAACGGTAGTGCAAAATACACCAGAATTACGCAAGTTTAAAAGTAGATGGCATACGCTCATGCCGAGAGAGTACATAACCGCTAACCAGTGTGGGTCACGACGGAGCAAGGAACCACGAAGCCAGGAAGAGCACGGAAGAGCACGGGCCATTGAAAAACACGACACCCAACATGTAGTACGGGATATCGGAAACGTACCAAACCACCATATTGTACGGCCACATGAGACCACGGAAAGGTAAGTGGTTACGTACACGAAGCCACGACGTACTGGGGTGAACGACGCTCCCGAAGCACGCGCTACCAAGAAGCACTTAAATTGCGGCCACCTCATCTTCAACAAACCATGCCACTCCTTCGCGTAGCGCCGGCGGCCGGCTAGTCCTAAACTATCAGCGCTAGCACGATGTCCGTCCGTCCGTCCGTCACACGAAACGCTCAGATTTTTTATCTTTCCCATTGACTGCCAAGCGGAGCAACGAGGCTCCAATTGGTTAAAACAGTACTGACTTGTATAATTACCGTGAAGGCCCACCACCGATAATTGACTCGGTTGGTGACGCGCGTTGGATTATGGAGCATATCGTTGACCACAAAGAGCCCCACAGCTCGGCTGCTCAGCATAACGTCCGTAGTCGTGCTCCTCGTGCGGCCCCGACCGCGCGCCGCTATCTGGTCCGTTGGCTCGGTTATCCTCCAGAGCATGATACGTGGGAGCCCCGGGCCAACATTCTCCGCGACGCTTCGGACGTGGTCCATGAGTATGAGACCATGCTGCTTGAGAGGAAACGCTTCGCTGGTCACCCCGCGGAAACCGTGAACGAGATCGAGAACGCCCACGCGAACGAACCGCACGAGGAGGCGACAACGACGTCGCGCTCCTACGCGTGCAACGTCGGCGTGTGCCGCCGCAATTAGCCGCCTGATTCATAATGGATAGAGTGTGCTCGTACTTCCCGATCCATCCCGACTCTTCTTCGCTGCGTGAGATGTTCCCTTCCTTCGCGCTGCGTCGGACGGGTTCAAGTACCACGACGTACGTCCTGTACGTCCAGGGCGAGGTGGAGACAGCTTCTAACCATGCGTTGGACGCTCAGATTGGGGCAGAGCGGGCAGAAGATCGTACCTGGTGGGCTGAGCAGATCGCGTCGGAGATTCGGTAGTCAAATCGGAAGCTCTTATCTCGCCTACGGGGATTGGAGACGCATGTACTTGGCTCTGCCCAGCAGGGTGACTGTCCGCAAGAGCGGGCACCTGGGGCTGACGGGTCTCTGGGGCGTCAGGCTCGTCGGACTTATCGCCCGACGCATGCTCCGTCTGCTGGCTTGGGCCAGTAATCGCTGCAGGGAAGTACAGCTTGAGTCGCCTGACGTAAAAGGTCGGGTGGCGTCTAAGTGACGACGGGATGTCCAGGGTGTAGGCGTCGCCCACAGCCTTGATTACTCGGAAAGGGCCGATGAGGCGTGGAAAAATGTTTGCTGGCACCTAGGCTGGTTACGGCAGACGCGCGGATTCCCTCGGTCGATAAGAGAGCGCGGACCCCTATCTTGAATACATTCACGTTCTTTCGACCGTGATTATCTACTTGTTCCTTTTCTTGTCCACTGCGTTCGGCAGTGCATCGCTGACGAACCTTGAGATGGATTGTCTCTGCATGACGAATTCCGCAACTGCCGAGCGATTGGCTGGAAGCACCAAGGTTTTCGGTGTATAGCTGGCCGATCTACCGGAAAGATGTTCAAGGCATTGATTAATCATAAAAAATTAAAAATATGATGCACAGCGATTTTTTGTGATTTTTTGTGATGTGGGCCATAGTACGGACAAAACTTTTATTGTGATGTGGTTCTTAGCGAAAACGAAGCGCGCAAAATTTTAGCGTGCTTGTACCGACTTGTGTGCTGAAGTTAAGGTCTTTAGCAGCAGAGATCCGTTGCCGTCAAGCCGCTTCTGAAATTCTTGACGATATTTTGGCGCAGCTTCATGTCCTCCAGCTTATTTGTCAACTGTAGTGACCATGCCGACTTTCGCTTTGTCTTTGGTGAACTGAGCCAGAAAAACAGCCTTAGCTTTCTCATCAGCAACTGCATTCTTGATGCGCTCCTTGAGGACTTCAATCATGATTTCCAAATCCTTATTATGCAGCTTGTTTTCAAGATATTGCTCTTTCATTTCACGAGCGTGAACTTCTGCTTGGATGGCCATGCTGCCATTGCACTTATCCGCGATTGTTTGCATGATGGAGCGAATGGTCTTGTAGCGCGCGTACCCCTGTGTGGGCTCGCAGCTGTGGTACAATCCATTGACGTATCCAGACATATACGTCTCTCATTGGAGGTGTTTTGAACGCATTTCAATCGCGGTTTTGGCATTGGTAGTTCAGCGCGCCCTTGGCATCTCAGGCAGATCTGCCAGGCGCCGTAAGGACAAGATATGGCTTGTCTCAATTCACCAGCTTGAACTTCGAAGTGTGCGGCTACTACAATTTCTAGCATCGGCTCGAGGACTGTGAAGAAGTGGAACGGTTGCTAGGGTGGTGGGGAGGCCAACCAGGGCGGACTGCTCCCGAAGCGAAGACGTACCAGGGACCTACCATTGAGAATATCTCCGAGATGGTTCGTCGAGACCGTCACGCCTACGATCTTAGGGTCAGGGACGCACTCAAGCCCTTCCGAATCGCCGATAGAGGCCTCACCACTATCACGTCCTGGCTGGTTTACACTGGAGCACTCGATCTCGAGTTTCAGAAGGCGCAGCATCGGCCCAGCGACCGGGCACTAGTACGCGTCCTTCACGACATCAACCCCCACAAGGACTGGATACTCGACCAGGTACCGACGATGAAGGCCCACTCACGAGAGATGATTCGCCTTCTACTATTTACGTGGAGCGGGTGGTTCTGGGGGGAGAAATATTTGGTTTCTCTGGAGTGAGTCACCTGGTGATCGATATCTTGGCAAGACGAAAGACCGCGAGGAACAGTACTTAGTGTTATTGGCCACGTACAAGACCTGCCGGCGTCCCACAGCGAGCTTGCCACCTACCTACAGTGTGCTAATCAAAGAATATAAGGAAATTCGGCAACGTGCCGAAGGGCAGCCCGAGTTACGAAGACGTGCAAGGCTAGCGGACGCCCATGCTGCTGTCGACGAAGACGAGCTACTCGTCTAGCGGATGACCATTTACTGAGGATTGAACGATCGTCGCTGCAATGAAAGACGAGTCGTGTGGCGGAAGTGTTATGAAAACCACTTGGATGTAAATTTGTATTACTTCGAAATTGGAAAAGTACGGTTCGAAACCATGCCTGCATATGAATAACACGGCGGCGTGATATCGTTACACTCATGGAGAACACTGGTGCCGCTCGCATTTACTTTGAATTTATTACGAGTACTTTTGGTGCTACTATTCTAAAGCTACCTGAAATACTTCGACTTCGTCTTCTTCGCCGGAGGCTTTCCTCCTTTACTCTCGTCATCGGAGTCGTTGCTGCCTGTTGGACCGGAGGTAGCAACTAGACTTGGCCCGGCCCTTTTGCCGTGAATAAACCGTCGGGGTGCTTGAGCGGTGCGTACCCACAGATGGGAGTGCGCGTGATCAGCACGTCCGACTAGAGTGCTACCGCTGTCGGGATGTGCTTGGCGAGCGACACCTGCCGCACACAGCGTGCCAAGATCTTGATGTCCGGCGGAAAAACCTCGTAAGCGACTCATCACCTCAACAAGGCGCATGGCATCGGCTCTGACAAGACCGCCAGCGAGTTGGGTAAGAAGCGAGCTCGTGAAGAAGAACTCGCCGTATTGTGGCGGAGCCCACTGTATCGAGATTATCCTGGTCGCATGTACGTCTTACTAGAGACGTTACGTTTCGTCAACAACAATCTTCTTTTCGCGTTGGCGAATACGCCGAGTCGCTGCCGCTCCGTGACCTGATGCTTAAGGAGATGGGGGGGGGGGGGTCGAGTGGCCTTGAACGTGAAGATCGTCCGCCATGCTGTCGTGGAACTCTACGACGCAGCGAAGCGTCAAGTCGACGTGATGCTGACCGACAATCGGATTGAAGAGCTTCTCCATTGTCGCCGACGTTTGGTCGGCACCCACGATGAGCACTAAAGTGTGGCGAGTCGGGACAAGTCAGCTCGTCTTCAACAGCCAAGCCAACCCTGCGTGCCTGCAGCTAGTCCTCACACGGGTGAAGATGACATTGGTTCGAGGGATATGAGTATCCCTCCCCCTCTCTACAAGCTGATCACGGCACCCAAGCTCAACGGGTGGAGCCATGCTGAGCTGGTGCGCTGGAGCCGAGAGCGGGTCCAGTACGAGGAGAAGATCCACGAGAGGTGTGCGGTGACGGGCGAGGACTTTGCGAGCGTTGTGCAAAGTGTGAGGAGCTCGAGATCTACCGGATATGCTATGCAATCTACCAGCTCGAAAGCTACCGGGACGACTTCGTAAAAAGACAAGGCGTCTAGATCGGGATAGGCCTCGAAAATCTCAGTATGCTATGGACTCGCTGATCAAGCTGCTTGTGGATAAGCCCGCTAGTGTCATCAGCTGGAGCATTATGATCACCGATCATGCACCTAACGATGCAGGCGAAGAAACAGAGCTCAACCACGTTGCGAAATTTAAGCCACCTCTTACGAGAGGCGGTAAATGATATTGGAACATCGAATACAAGAAGTACGAGGAAGCCAGCTCCTTGGGGGTTAATGAACTGGTAAGAGTGATTAAGTGCTCGTATCAGATGGAACACAGCAATGTATTTAACTTAAAGCGCACTACGATGCAGATCGACAGCAACACGTATAGTGCAAATTTAGTCTAGAAACTTCAAACTATAGCCACCCCAATACATTTGAAACAAAACCCTTTGCACGGAAACACTCGGATTCCTAGCTGCATACAATTAAGCCTCGACACAAAGTCGCGCCTTCGGTCCGAGGAAGCTCTGAAATTTTAAGATATGCTTAAGGTTTGGTTAAGCAAGCCTTACAGGGCTAAGAAAAGGAAGTAAGGAAATCAAATCAGCCATCACCTAAACGATATCCGTGCTAGCGCCTTTTTTTTTTAAAGAAAAACGAGTTTATAAGAGCATCTCCAACGGTAGTGCAAAATACACCAGAATTACGCAAGTATAAAAGTAGATGGCATACGCTCATGCCGAGAGAGTACATAACCGCTAACCAGTGTGGGTCACGACGGAGCAAGGAACCACGAAGCCAGGAAGAGCACGGAAGAGCACGGGCCATTGAAAAACACGACACCCAACATGTAGTACGGGATATCGGAAACGTACCAAACCACCATATTGTACGGCCACATGAGACCACGGAAAGGTAAGTGGTTACGTACACGAAGCCACGACGTACTGGGGTGAACGACGCTCCCGAAGCACGCGCTACCAAGAAGCACTTAAATTGCGGCCACCTCATCTTCAACAAACCATGCCACTCCTTCGCGTAGCGCCGGCGGCCGGCTAGTCCTAAACTATCAGCGCTAGCACGATGTCCGTCCGTCCGTCCGTCACACGAAACGCTCAGATTTTTTATCTTTCCCATTGACTGCCAAGCGGAGCAACGAGGCTCCAATTGGTTAAAACAGTACTGACTTGTATAATTACCGTGAAGGCCCACCACCGATAATTGACTCGGTTGGTGACGCGCGTTGGATTATGGAGCATATCGTTGACCACAAAGAGCCCCACAGCTCGGCTGCTCAGCATAACGTCCGTAGTCGTGCTCCTCGTGCGGCCCCGACCGCGCGCCGCTATCTGGTCCGTTGGCTCGGTTATCCTCCAGAGCATGATACGTGGGAGCCCCGGGCCAACATTCTCCGCGACGCTTCGGACGTGGTCCATGAGTATGAGACCATGCTGCTTGAGAGGAAACGCTTCGCTGGTCACCCCGCGGAAACCGTGAACGAGATCGAGAACGCCCACGCGAACGAACCGCACGAGGAGGCGACAACGACGTCGCGCTCCTACGCGTGCAACGTCGGCGTGTGCCGCCGCAATTAGCCGCCTGATCCATAATGGATAGAGTGTGCTCGTACTTCCCGATCCATCCCGACTCTTCTTCGCTGCGTGAGATGTTTTCTTCCTTCGCGCTGCGTCGGACGGGTTCAAGTACCACGACGTACGTCCTGTACGTCCAGGGCGAGGTGGAGACAGCTTCTAACCATGCGTTGGACGCTCAGATTGGGGCAGAGCGGGCAGAAGATCGTACCTGGTGGGCTGAGCAGATCGCGTCGGAGATTCGGTAGTCAAATCGGAAGCTCTTATCTCGCCTACGGGGATTGGAGACGCATGTACCTGGCTCTGCCCAGCAGGGTGACTGTCCGCAAGAGCGGGAACCTGGGGCTGACGGGTCTCTGGGGCGTCAGGCTCGTCGGACTTGTCGCCCGACGCATGCTCCGTCTGCTGGCTTGGGCCAGTAATCGCTGCAGGGAAGTACAGCTTGAGTCGCCTGACGTAAAAGGTCGGGTGGCGTCTAAGTGACGACGGGATGTCCAGGGTGTAGGCGTCGCCCACAGCCTTGATTACTCGGAAAGGGCCGATGAGGCGTGGAAAAATGTTTGCTGGCACCTAGGCTGGTTACGGCAGACGCGCGGATTCCCTCGGTCGATAAGAGAGCGCGGACCCCTATCTTGAATACATTCACGTTCTTTCGACCGTGATTATCTACTTGTTCCTTTTCTTGTCCACTGCGTTCGGCAGTGCATCGCTGACGAACCTTGAGATGGATTGTCTCTGCATGACGAATTCCGCAACTGCCGAGCGATTGGCTGGAAGCACCAAGGTTTTCGGTGTATAGCTGGCCGATCTACCGGAAAGATGTTCAAGGCATTGATTAATCATAAAAAATTAAAAATATGATGCACAGCGATTTTTTGTGATTTTTTGTGATGTGGGCCATAGTACGGACAAAACTTTTATTGTGATGTGGTTCTTAGCGAAAACGAAGCGCGCAAAATTTTAGCGTGCTTGTACCGACTTGTGTGCTGAAGTTAAGGTCTTTAGCAGCAGAGATCCGTTGCCGTCAAGCCGCTTCTGAAATTCTTGACGATATTTTGGCGCAGCTTCATGTCCTCCAGCTTATTTGTCAACTGTAGTGACCATGCCGACTTTCGCTTTGTCTTTGGTGAACTGAGCCAGAAAAACAGCCTTAGCTTTCTCATCAGCAACTGCATTCTTGATGCGCTCCTTGAGGACTTCAATCATGATTTCCAAATCCTTATTATGCAGCTTGTTTTCAAGATATTGCTCTTTCATTTCACGAGCGTGAACTTCTGCTTGGATGGCCATGCTGCCATTGCACTTATCCGCGATTGTTTGCATGATGGAGCGAATGGTCTTGTAGCGCGCGTACCCCTGTGTGGGCTCGCAGCTGTGGTACAATCCATTGACGTATCCAGACATATACGTCTCTCATTGGAGGTGTTTTGAACGCATTTCAATCGCGGTTTTGGCATTGGTAGTTCAGCGCGCCCTTGGCATCTCAGGCAGATCTGCCAGGCGCCGTAAGGACAAGATATAGCTTGTCTCAATTCACCAGCTTGAACTTCGAAGTGTGCGGCTACTACAATTTCTAGCATCGGCTCGAGGACTGTGAAGAAGTGGAACGGTTGCTAGGGTGGTGGGGAGGCCAACCAGGGCGGACTGCTCCCGAAGCGAAGACGTACCAGGGACCTACCATTGAGAATATCTCCGAGATGGTTCGTCGAGACCGTCACGCCTACGATCTTAGGGTCAGGGACGCACTCAAGCCCTTCCGAATCGCCGATAGAGGCCTCACCACTATCACGTCCTGGCTGGTTTATACTGGAGCACTCGATCTCGAGTTTCAGAAGGCGCAGCATCGGCCCAGCGACCGGGCACTAGTACGCGTCCTTCACGACATCAACCCCCACAAGGACTGGATACTCGACCAGGTACCGACGATGAAGGCCCACTCACGAGAGATGATTCGCCTTCTACTATTTACGTGGAGCGGGTGGTTCTGGGGGGAGAAATATTTGGTTTCTCTGGAGTGAGTCACCTGGTGATCGATATCTTGGCAAGACGAAAGACCGCGAGGAACAGTACTTAGTGTTATTGGCCACGTACAAGACCTGCCGGCGTCCCACAGCGAGCTTGCCACCTACCTACAGTGTGCTAATCAAAGAATATAAGGAAATTCGGCAACGTGCCGAAGGGCAGCCCGAGCTACGAAGACGTGCAAGGCTAGCGGACGCCCATGCTGCTGTCGACGAAGACGAGCTACTCGTCTAGCGGATGACCATTTACTGAGGATTGAACGATCGTCGCTGCAATGAAAGACGAGTCGTGTGGCGGAAGTGTTATGAAAACCACTTGGATGTAAATTTGCATTACTTCGAAATTGGAAGAGTACGGTTCGAAACCATGCCTGCATATGAATAACACGGCGGCGTGATATCGTTACACTCATGGAGAACACTGGTGCCGCTCGCATTTACTTTGAATTTATTACGAGTACTTTTGGTGCTACTATTCTAAAGCTACCTGAAATACTTCGACTTCGTCTTCTTCGCGGGAGGCTTTCCTCCTTTACTCTCGTCATCGGAGTCGTTGCTGCCTGTTGGACCGGAGGTAGCAACTAGACTTGGCCCGGCCATTTTGCCGTGAATAAACCGTCGGGGTGCTTGAGTGGTGCGTACCCACAGATCTGTTCTTCTTTAGGACCGAAAAGCGGGACCAGGGGTATCTTGTACCGGGCTTCGCGAAGTTCCGTGCTGATTTGTGCTTCAAGCTGCCAGATCCGTCGTGAGCTACGAAGAACCAACCAGACACCCGAGTCGCGGTCTCCAACCCAGTGTGGCCTTGGAGCTTTATTGACCTCCGACGGGAAGGGTCTGCTCCAGCGCCCCTTGAACGTTTTGAGACGGTTGACGCTGATAGTAACAACACGGCTCGGTGGGACGGGATAGCCACTCGGTAAGCGCTCTCTCCAACCGTACCAACGATTCGGTAAGGACCGTGCCAAACAAAAGTCAGTTTCTTCGTCTCGCGCTCGCCGCGTCGGGCCCTAAATTATTGGTAAACCCAGGCCGGATCTCCTTCTTCAAACTTGACTTATAGCTGTCCTCCTAGTCTCTATTCATAGCGCCCTTGCACTGTAAGCAACTCTCACGCTACCATTCGTCGAGTGTCTCTCATTGAAAGGAACAAGCGGCTCCGATACGCAGCGACCTCGTTACTTTTCCAGGCATTGCTAGCGTTCAAGAACGCTATATCCAGCGGCAGCACTGGTAAGACTGAAAAATGGAAAGTTGCCAAGCACCTCATGGTATAAAGTTCGATAAGCAAACATCACTCGGGGTAGGTAGAGATCCCAGTCGTTTTGCAATTCATGGACAAACATGCGCAGCATCCCAAGAAGTGTTCCGGTGAAGCGTTCAGCCAGACCTTGCATCTGCGGATGGTAAGCAGCACCGAAAAGTTTCTTAATCCCAAAAGTCTCGTAGAATGATCGGGCTAGTCCGAGATGAAATTAGATCGTTGGCCACTCGGGTGTCGCTCCGGTACACCGTCCGCGAGATCACCTCGAAGGCCACCGTATCCAATCGCTTCACCGGGAAGGCATCGACCCATCTGGTGAAGTAACCAGCAAACATCAGAATGAACTTATTGTCACGCGGAGTGGTAACCAACGGGCCCATGGCGTCGACAGCTAGCAGAGAGAAAGGTCCCGACAGTTCTTGCACTGGCATCTTCTGCATCAAGCCATTCCTCCAAGGACGGAAGCCTTTGCCACTGCCACAAGTGGTACACTCTCGCACATACCCCTTCACGTCGCGTTGCCACCCCTGCTAATACGCATTCTTCCTCACTATGTCCAGCATCTTTGTAACTCCTACGTGAGCCAACAGGACATCTGTTTGGCACAGATTCAGCACGGTATCGATGAGCGGTAACGGTATCACCGAGACTTCAATCGATTGAGCAGGTCCAGCTCGAGCCTACAACTGTACTCGACGCATCAACACACCGTTCTTGAACACATAACTTGTAGCCATCAGTAACACCTTCGCATAAAGCTGAGCATCCAGCGCCAAGGCTCCCCCCTTCAGAAGGCAATCGTGGCTTGATTTGACGGGGCCCGCTTCTGCTCGTCTACGAAACGAGTCTGGTTAAGTCCGAATACGTCCACAGGAGACACCATTATCTGTTCGTTCGGTCTTTTGGCAGTATCAGCACGCAACCAGTTCCCATCAAATGTGGAGGTAATGTTCTCCACGACCTTGTTAGGATCACGTCCTCTTAGACGTTGACTTGATTATCAGAAGGAGGGGTGCTATGCTCCACGACCTCGGCATCACCGTGTCCATCAGCGTTTGCGTCGTTCAGGATATCATCCATAGAGAGTTCGCATATCGTCTCAGTCTGCATACGAGAGAGACCATCCAATTGACCCATTGCCGTACTGATTTGATGGTGCACTTTGAAGTATAGCTGGGACAGTTATATATTGCCCACCGAGCTAGCTTCGCATTACTGGTGCGGTTCGTTTCGTTGAATACCCCGGTAATTGCCTTGTGATCAGTGTAGAGATCGAATTCAGTGAGATCAAGGTAGCAACGGAATTTGCATGTCACCCACACGATACCTTAGAACTCGATCTCAGAAGTGCCATTCTGCTTGTTAATCCAGTTCTTTCCCGATCCTACCAGTAGTTTGCTGGCATACGCCACGACACGCGCTCGACCGTCCACGCGCTGCATGCTCCAACGGGTAGCTTCGACGTGTCCACGTACAGCTTAAAACACTTCGAGAAGTCTAGGTTCACTAGAATGGGTGGTTCCACCAAGCTACGCTGAGCTGTACGAAGGCCGATTCACTGTCCTCACTCCATTGGAATGGAGCGTCTTTCACCGTTAGCTTCTTGATCGGTGCTGATATGACAGCATAACCCGATATTTAGCGACGGCAGTAGCTGGTCAGACCCAAGTATCCCCTCACAGTGTGAAGGTCGTGTGGTCTCTTCACATTGATAACAGCCTTCACTTTTTCCGGAGATGGCAAAATACCCGAGGTAGTGACGATGTGCCCCTGTCCCACTTACATTTCGTCATCTTAATTTTAAGGCCCGCCTTCCGGAACCGTTCCAGAACTTGTTTCAAGCGAACCAAGCGAGTAGGAAAGACTTCACTGAATACTACACAGTCATCAAGGTACACCAAAAAGATCCTTCACTTCAGGTCTACAAGCACGTTTTCCATGAGTCTCTTGAAAGCGGGGGCTGTATGGCACTGCTCAAAAGGCATCACGAGCCATTTCAACCGTCCATACTTGCACGTGAGCGCGGTCTTCTCCACACAGTCGGTAGCCATCGGTACATTCCAGTATCCGGACGCAACTTCCATCGTCGAGAACGGCTAAGCGTTTCCTAGAACATCCGAGATGTCGTCGATAAGAAGCATGGGGTAACAGTCTTTAACTATGTATGCGTTCAAGCATCTTAAGAATATACAGACGCGCATCCCTCCGTCAGGTTTCCGGATCGTTAAGACAGGGATCGACCATGGAATATCCGAATGTCAGATCAATTTACAGCTCAGGTACTATTGTATCCCCACCTCCATAACGTCACCCTCGGCACCGGGCACTCGGTAGGATAGTTTCTTAATCAGCGAATAATTTCCAGTTTCGATCGAGAACTCTAACAGGTCGGTCCGACCAGGTTTGAGCGAAGTCTCGACACAAAATTCACGAAAGGAAGCCAGCACGCGACGGAACAGCTATTACTGCTCTTTTCCCAGCTTGATTTCCAAAAAGTCCGCTTCAAGCTCTTCGAGCAGAGCTTTTTTCAGTTTGGGTATCGGCTCGCGCCAGGCGGTATCTTCTGTCGACAGCTTATCCAGAAACGTGAGTATCCAGGCCCAGTTATCAGAAGTAGTCGACGTTGCCTCGGTTAGCTCTAAATTAATCGTATACGGAACTGGCCTGATTTCTGGTCTGATGTTTGTCTCATTAACGATCAGGGCAAGGATCTGAAGAACCGTGGCGAAGTGATGAGGACCGCTCATTCGGGAAGATGCATCAAGGTGCAGACGTGGGTGTCTAAGAGGAGACAAGTGGTGATGCGGCGGGGCAGCGACTGTATGACGGAGTGGAGGAGGTCGGCAGAGATGAGGGCGCGCAGGAAATTGGTGGCGCCGAGACGGACCTGCAGCCCAGTGCTTAAGTCGTGAGTGGGCCCAGCAAAAGCGGCGGCGTGGGGCCGAGACGTGCAGAGCGAATGACTTCCTACTTCAAGACCTACAAGTACGTGAGTGCATGGTCGTCGCAGAAGATTGTCTACCGTTGCTCTAAGTATCGAAAAGGCTGTAAGGGGAAGATGGAGTACACGATTGCTGCTATGGGCTACACTGCCGTAAAAACGCATACGTGCAACGACCATGTCGTTACGAGCTCCATCAGAAATGTAGCGAGCGAAATGAAAGCACCGAGTGATCTTCTTGCGATTGAGAATGTAGCGTGGCCAGCCTGCCAAGTGTGGGAGACGCTTCGCAGTCGGTTTTACGGTGGCGACAACCCTGACGTTGTACGTGGGTTGTCCGAAAGCCAAGTTATCCGACGTGTTCACATAGAGGAACCAACACTACTCCGATAACGTACACGGATCCATCGAGATCCCACCACTCTCACTTGCACTCGACGAGGAAGTGTCATTCTTCCAGTTCCATTGTGTGACGGCAAACCGTGAGGACGTGACTACACCTACGCGCCTTTTGGGCTGGGCTCACCCAGCACTGATATCCCTGCTACGCTACCACGGAACGCCGCTATTTGTCGATGGTACATTTCGTTGCGTACCCCAGGGGTACGCACAATGCGTCATATTCATGGTGCATGATCGCGCTTCGGGTGTTTATGTGCCAGTATTTTACGTGTTGAGTACTACAAAAACTGAAGACGCCTATTGGGACATGGTCCACTTTGTTGTACAAGCGACAGATCAGCAGCTCGAGCCGGCGGAGATTGTGTGCGGCTTTAAAGCCGCGCTAATGGATGCCCTTCAGACTCAGTTCCCAAACGCTCTGGTCTTGAGGTGCTTGTTCCACATGAAACAGGCACTCCGTCGTGCAATGAAACGCTATGCAATAACTGATGAGGAGTGTATAATTGCGATGACACGCGGCGTGTTAGACACGCTGACTGTAATTGATCATGAGCAAGTAGAAAGAGGCATCAAGTAAGTGAGGCGAGAGATCAAGAAGCGCTGCATTTTAGCTAAAACTGAGTACTCTACTGCGAAATGGGAGGAATTTTGGGGCTATTTCGAGAGGACGTGGCTGGAGAAGTACACGATTGACGTGTGGAACGTGTTTGGTCTCGACAACGAGCTCGTTGCGAGGACCAACAACCCGCTCGAACGTTTCAAAAGAGAGCTAAACAGTAGGTTTCCTACTCCGCACCCTTCGATGGCCACATTTGTAACCGTCATCAAGACGATAGCAGCCGAGTACGTCCGCCGAATTGGCGATGTGCCCCGCGCCCGTGCCGCAGAGTTACGCGCGAGCGGATCCAGCTCCCAGAGCCCGTCAATATTCCTACCGACATCGACAGCGACGTGGGCGAAGATACGGCGCTTGCTCTGCGCGCCTCCGACTCCACTCCAGTCTCCATTTAGGTGCCTCGTATCTAGTAGCACAGCCCTCCAAAGCACTTAACTTCTTCCCCATGTTATTCAGTATCTACGTTGGCCACGCCAGGTAGCTACTAGCAAAGTCATCCAATGCATTCAGATTCTTCCCATACAAAAACTTCCTTCCAATAGTAAAGTGATCAGTTCATACTTGAGATCTATGGTTCTGATCTTCAACCTGATCAGAACCGTATACGAACTAAAATAAATTCTACCGTTGCCTCGACACGTTCCGCCGCCTTGGTATCACTGCCGTTAGACTCAAATCGGAAAGCAGACACGGGCACCACCGAAGCAGCGGCTAGAAGAGTACCCTTCTTGATGAGCAGCTCTTCAGTCGAGGGGCTGCACACTTCCACTAAAACTTTCTTCTCGTAAACAGTACAGAAAGTCCTCGCCACGGCCCGAGTCATCCAGCCCGGGCATCCATTCGATAAGAACCACCGTATCGTCTCCCGCGTCACTGTTCACGTCGGCAACAGCCTGCTCCTTCCCCCAGGAATGACGCGCGCATCGAACTGATCCGGGTAGTGTACATCTCCTCCACTCGGAGAGAGCCTATCGGGAATTCGTCACCGGTACCCTTCAGCGTCACAGTATTAGTATCCAGATCTACCACAGCTCGGAACGCCGTAAGCGCGTCTGTACCCAATATGACATCTACGTGTAAGCGCTCCACCACAACAAGCGGCTGCTCTAACTTGAGAGCTTTAAGCCGAATGGGTAGAAGGACCATACCGTCAACATGCAGCCGTTTGACAGCCATATTGCTCAGATTGAACTCGCAAGGCCGTAACGGAGCCTTCGTTGGTCCAAGCGTCTTTAGCACGTGAGCGACCACCAGGCACGCAACGGCCCCGGTGTCGATCAGAATATCCATCGGCACACAGTCAATATAGCCCGTAGATACGGCCTCGACGCCTCCAACCGATCCGATGATGCGGTTACCCTCCGGTACGGCGTCGGTGTCACAGCCCGAGCCGTCGTCCTCTGGAGTTTCAGACATCTCGACCAAGCTCTGTTTCTGCTGCTGAACCGTATCAGTATCAGACACCGCGTAGACATAGTGCTCGATACCGTTCGCTGGATCCTCGATCGAACAGTGTGACCCGAGCACCTCAGAGGGCTTGGAAAACAGGGACGAGCAGTCGAAATGCACGTGCCTGTCTCTAAGCTAGCTCCCGTTCGACGGCCGAGACGTCTTGCATGGGGCACACAACCCAGTTCTCTGAACGACCTTCTCCTTCATCAGCTCAGCTCCGTGCTCATAAGCGTTCAAGGCAGTTTTCACCACACGCTCGAGGAAACAATCGTCCATTTGATCGACTCAGTCATCAACTCGTTCGCGTATTCGGGCATCCTGTTTCACCACGGGAGACATCTCAGCGCTGCTCTTGTCGTGATCTCTGTCTTGTGCCGATGCACAAGCGGCACACGGACGCCGGCCATTTCGTTTTGTTCCCTCTTTACCAGGCGATTCACCACTTGTCGAGTTCACGCTCTCCAGCGAGAAGGTAGGGTGATCTCGACCACTTATGAGACCTGCTGGCGTCCAACGGGGCGCTTGCTGCTTACTTACAGTGTGCTAAGCAAAGAATTTGAGGAGACGTGCCGAAGGGCTGCCCGAGTAACGAAGAAGTGCAAGACTAGCGGACGCCAAAGCCCGTCGTGCTCGATGTCGCGGGCCGTTTCTGAGCCGCTATGAATCTTAGCTCATATCAACGCAAAATATAGTATCAGCCTGTCTACTTACCTGCTTGTACTGCATATATGAGCTTGTAAGTAACAATAGATTGACCACTTCTCATACTCAACGCAATGAAAGGTAGAACATATTCAGATTGTAACATTTATGATGCATGGACCGTTCATTTTGTGCTGTCTCAGAATGAGTCATTAGACGCTTGTTTCTGTGCCAGTCATGCTTAAAGCATTTGAATAATGTGTTGCAAGACGCCTTGTTGCGGCTGTTGATGACGGCGGTGTTTTTTATTTGATACTTTAACGATGATTCCAGAGTGTTTGCTTTGACATTCAAAAGTTTGGTGTAGCCTAGCTACAAATAGTGCACCAAGTAAGTTTACTAGCTTCTATGTTATGTAATTCGTTGTATGCTAGTGTATGAAGAGTCGTACGTTAATTAACATAAAACAGCACACATTTACATACGAGCTCCGGTAGCGGCAACTTTAGTTATTTTGTATTTTTTGGCCTTGAGTAGACCAATGGCGCAGGGATTTCCAGAAAGCCTTTCTAAATCTATTTTGACTGGATTTGATTGGTGTAAGTCGCTTGCGGAGGGTTAAGAACTGTTAACGATATTCAATGCGAATAATTGCAAATGTATATGTTTATATTATTTCTTTTTTAATGAAATGGATATTAAGATTATATAGGTATAACAAATAACAATATGTAGAATGTCAACAAGTGAAAATGCTTACAAACCAAAGCACGCTCGTCGTGCAGCCGCCTGAGAAATCCTTAAAGCTCACAATGATACTTTATAAAGATGGGCTGATGGTGGTAAATCGCTAACATAAGACATGGGGATAAAGGGGCACAGACTTTACGACAATAACTCAATTCTTGATAGAGAAGTAAAAAGCGATATTTCTAGCAGTATGGATACTTTTAATGAAAGAAAGACGATCTGTTATTGTCGTGTCTCTTCCAGACATAAAAATGACCTACAAATGCAAATCCATAGCATGCGAGAGCACTATCCTCATGCGATCATTATCGGTGATATTGGCTTAGGGATTAACTGAAAACGTAAAGGCCTCCAGTCCGTTACCAAACAATTTATCGAAGAAGATGTCGGAACCATTGTCATCCATAACCAGGATCCATTATGTACCGTTGCAAACGAACTCATTGAGTTCTTCTTCGGTGAGTTCGAAACGAGGATCGTGGTTTTAAAACAAGATCTATACAAACCAAACTCGGAAGACATATTACCGGACGTTTATTGTTTATTCAAATTTCTTGAGCCATTTGTGTCGCATCAAAAAAATGCACAAACGTTCGTGCGGAATCACTTGAGCGACGTAAGAAGAGAGTGCACGCAAAATGCTCGCATCCAGCGGAGATTTCCCCTCCAAATTATCGCTCCATCCACTACACGGGCCCGCTTCAATACGTGAACCGCCGATTTGTCGAAACGTCAACGTAACTTTTGGCGTCTCGGTCAGTTGGTCTACAACCGAATTCAATTCATTCCGATCAATTGAAGGTTTGCGAGCGTGTACTCGATAGGATGCTGGTCATCATACTCCATAGGTTGGTCATCGCACTCCATTGAATGATCATCATACTCCATATAGTCATCAAACGGCTCTGTTGCTTGGTCAGAGGCTTGATCATTAAACGACGGTGAAGCTTGGTCAGAAGCTTGATTATCAAACGACGGTGAAGCTTAGTCAAACGGTTGATCATCAAACGACGGTGAAACTTGGTCCGGACCTCGAATAAGTAATGGAACAGCTTGACTAAGAGTTTGAATTTGGTGGTGGAGCTTGACCAGGACCTTGGATCGGTGGCGGAGATTGGTTGTTGTGATCTTGCAACCTCGCTGAGTGACTGCGATCCCAGTTTGCCACGTCTTTGTCAACAGTCCATGCTCCAAGCGGGTCCTTGCCCACAAGCTCACGTCGCTTCCTCCAGCGAAGCCTCTCAACCATGCGCGCTCGGGTTTGCTTGGTACTCGATAGTTTATCACTCTGGCGCACTTGTACCCTTACCAGCTGCTCTAGGTTGTTCAGCACTCCGATTGTCGACTCGTCCCATATTTGTTTGATCGCAGGTTTCGACAATGAGTCAAGCGTATAGCCACATACTACATCGCTTAGTCGAATACCGGCGCGTGCAGCTGGTCCGATTGGATTGTCATTATCCACGAAGAAGCTCTTCTTGTTACGGCATCAGTCGGCGCGCTCTTCAACGCTGAAGCCCATTTCATTATCTCCATTTAATCAAATTAAAAAACCACACAACTCCCTTGTGATGTAATACGATCATCGTGCTGTTCTGGCACGCGTTACTGCAACACTGGCAGTGTTACCAATCAGTAACACTGACAATTCCATTACGGTAAAATATTTAAATGACTAAAGCTATCTTTCAAATTAGCCAACAGTCGCAACCGCCAAGATCTTGCCAGCCGTTGCGTTTGCCAAGAACTCCGCAAACGTGATCTTGCCATCAAACACTGTGAGCTGTTGCTTTGCGCGTACGTGTTCACCGCCTTGATGTTGCTAGCCGCGTACTATGTACCAAGCCCGCGACGCTGTCTGTAGAGTTTCTGTCGCCGCTGCGCAACCAACTCTTCGAGGCCAAGATGCTGGCTGGCGTCGAGCACCCGACACCACGACACGGAGCGGCGATGACACGAACGTGTCCGTAGGGTCCGTCCGACAGCGCTTGACACCGACAGAGCCTTGGTGTCGTGCATATTTTTGTCGTGGAGCTGTGCACCCGACCACAGCACAGCCACCACCAATAGGTTTGACAAATTAGATATTGAAGAGAATGCGAAGGCGTGTACATGCAGCTGGCTACACCAAATCTTATTTAACCAAGCGTCGCAAGCGACCGCTCGAGCAATTTTTTTCCGAAGCTGTAACTGACACAGCTTTTTGATAAGCTAGAATTGGGAAGCCACTCGCGCGTTAGGACTTAGCGAAATCACTGGGGGGCTCTCGCTTCGCTCACTCGCTACCATGGGCGTTGGCAGAGTGTGTATGGACGGAGTGAGGCTCGCGCTCGCCTTCGCTCGCCCGTGGTAGCTGAAGAATCGAGCCAAGTTAGTTCCTTGTGTCAAATCCAACTCTTTTTATTTAGGACCAGGGCGAATACCCCTGGCCTCGTGTGAGCCACTCAAACACATGTCTACACCTTGGCACACGCTACCCGTGTGCCACTTTATCTAACGGGGTCACATAGCATCTTGCGCTATAGGAAGTTAGCTTCCGAGAGTATACAAACTCTCAGTGGACGGCAATTCACAGGTCCCCTCTTTATCAAAAGAGAGCGAAGTGACCAATTTAAGGTAGAATGTAAACTGAGTATATTTATAGGTCGATAGCGCTTGGTTTTAATACAAACTATAAGTCACCTATAGAAATGCAATGTCATCAGCCAATGGTTGGCTTAGGACGACCTTGGTACCTTGTACCAAATATCCCGAAGTATGACGTGTCACATTTCATGCAACTAGAAGCACACTTAGAACTACGTACCCCGTTACATATCCTCCCACTTAGGTTCGGTTTATCGACCAATCAGAATGAAGAAGTGCTCGTCACAAACTTTCATTCTCAAAGTCGAAACCATCGACTTGGCCGCGCGAGCGCGGCGGAGGCTCACTTCACAGTTAGAGCCTCGAGCAGCAGTCTATGCGCTCTTCTTCTTGGTCTCCACTTCGACCGTTTATCATGCCTCGTGGCACTGCAAAGAGCGGTGCGAAGACACGCTCCAAGACTGCTGCCGGAAAGGCGCAAGCCAAGAGCACAAAGTCTCACGGCAAAGGTTCGGCTCTTCAGGAGGCTACTTAGGTGGCCTCCGAGTCGATCAGTTCATCGGGTGACGCGGCTGTGGACAAGCGAACAAGCAAGCGCCGCAGCCCGTCGCCCTTGGCCTCCCCAGACAATCGTCCGAGCCCTCGGCTCGCTGAACGTGAGTTCGACTCTGGCAGTGAGGACGAAGCCGAGTCTGAGAGCACGCACGATACCCCTGCGGGCTCTGCGGGAAGGCACAGCCCAGTGCCCAGCGAGCACAAAGATGACAGCGTGCAGTCGCTCGCTAGTGATCAAGGTGATCACAGTCCCAGAATGTATGTGCGCTCTGAGAGTCCGTCCGTCAAGGCTAAGCGCACTCCCAAATCTGGTGGCGACGAGGAAGGGAAACATCGTAAACTTCTCTCGCTTGCCGAGGGCCTTGCGCAAGCTAAAGCCTCTAAAGCCCAAGGCGCCTAGCCCTCTAAGAAGCGTACAGCTTCTTAGTCTCCACTCCGCGAGGAGAAGGAGACTCGGTACTCCCACCGGAGCCTCTTCGACTCCTCGGATGAAGAGGAAGAGAAGGAGGAGAAAGAGGGTGCTATCTCTGTGCCCCGGCAGATCCCATATGACCTCGACCAGCAGCAGGAGGACTTTCAAGCTGCCCAGCGTGTGTCGTGGTGGTTCGGTCGTGGCATTCGTTAGCCAGGGAGCTGAAATCAACTCAAGAGGGCACTGGACTCTCGAGGAGAGCTCTGGAACTGACCTCTCCCTGGAGCTTCTTGTCGCTCATCGTGGCCTTGTGGGTGGCCATACCTCTAGGGGCATTTACGAACGCACCCTTGTTCAGAAGGAGCAGTTGTTTGTTGACAACTTGGAGGCTGCTCGGTGTGTGCTTCTCGCTCTACACCGCATTCCCTTAAGGACTTCACGACTTGTCGTAAAAAGCCCGAGACCCGGGGTGGTCTCTATCCTCTTTGGAGATACCCCAGGGTTCTGCCCGAGAACTGTCCCACCTGGGGCTCTTGTGAGGACATGTTTTGGGCTTAGGTGGAGTCTCTCAAGTACTCACCCACGGAGTTACTGGAACTCCATGAAGATCAGCTGCTGTCCCACATCCTGGACCAGCGTGATCTTCGTGTTCGCTTTGCCCACTTGGTCAGCAAGCGTATGCTGCCAAGGGACATCCTGAAGCGCGCGGCTTCTAGCGCTTACAATGAGCGCGGATACGGAGTGTCGTCAACGTCCGTACCCCGTTCGAGCAAGAAGCCCCGGACTACTTAGGAAGCTGCCGCCACTTCTGTTCCCAGATTGCGACAGCCTTCGGGCAGTCAATCAAGAGCCGCTCATTCAGATCCCACGAGTTCTCGGAGTGGGCATAATCCGTCCACTTCACGAGGAGCTGTCGGTTACCGCGACGGTGTTGCTCCTGGAGGATCCGCTCCACGTGGAAGTGGACTTCTCCATTCCGGTCAAGCAGGGTCGGAGGTGCCCTAGTACGAGTACGAGTACTCAGCGCCTCCCGAACGCCACTCTCGTCCGTGTGCTTCTCCTGCGATTCCGACACAGGGCCCTGAGGTTGATCGCCTCCGTCAACGTGTCCTCGTGCTTGAGATTGCACTAGGCCTTGTGACTGGCGGTGATGCTGCCGCTTAGGCCGGGAATCAGGGCGAGCTCGCTCGTCTTGCGGGCCGCCTAGAGCTGTTGGGTCGGGAGGTCGCGAGCCTGCATGTGCGGGTGGATCGACGGGCCTTTTCGTCCGATCTGGACGAGGCCTTTCGCATGAGCCGACGGATCGAGGCTCTGCTGTCACGTGCGGAGCCGCCTTCGACGCACTCCCAGACGTACGCGTATGGTGCGTATGGTGCGTATCCGGCGTACTCGGCGTACTCGGCGTATTGCTCCGGGGTCCGTTCGTACGGAGCCCCTCCGGCGTACGGGCTTGACCGCAGTTTTGACGTTCAGACCGAGGCTTTGGTGCCTGATCCGACTCCCTCGTCGACGTCTGTGGTCGGCCCTCGCTTCAAAGAGTATGACGGGTGTATCTATGTGAGCGGTAAGCTGTGGATCCCATCCCAAGCAGCCGAATTAGTGAGCCGACTGCTGGTGATCGCCCATTGTGGCTCTCAGGGACATCGTGGTGAGAAACCTATGCTGATTCTTCTGCGCGAGCGGTTCCAGTTGACACACATGGCAGCTAAGATTCAAGATTTTCTGCGCAAGTGTCTTTTGTGCAAGCATGTAAAAGGCGGTACTCTGATTCAGAGACCCTGGGGCCAAACTTACACGGTAAAGGAGCGCAATGAGGGTGTGCACTGGGGTTTTCTCAAAATGTGCGATAGCTTCGGTGCGAACAAGTACGTGTTGGTGGTGAAAGATGCTCTTACTTACTACTGTGAGCTGTTCCCAAGTGCTGAGTGCGACCGTTTAACGGCGGCGCAAGGTCTGCTGAGCTGGTACACAGCTACGGAAAACCCTCCGTCCTCATATCGGACCAGGGAACGCATTTCAGCAACGCCACGGTGGCGTCGCTGTGCTCAAGACTACAGATTCAGCAAGAGTTTACCCTGTGTATTCACCTTGGGTGAATGGTACCGTGGAGCGAGTCAACAAGGACTTGCTACAGGTGATCCCGGCCATGCTGCTGGAATTCCAGCTTGATGCCAGATAATGGCCGTATCTGCTTCCCGTTGTTCAGGCAAACCCGAACCACACGCCGGTGGCTTCCCTGAGTGGTCATGCACCGATCGAGCTCTTCTTGAGACTCCCACCGCCAAGCGCATTGGATGTCATCGTGGTGCCAAGAAACAGGAAGGCTGTTGAGGTGTCGATCACTGTTAAAGGGAGTTTACGCTTCTTGGATACGCTGCGTGGTAACCTGCAGGAGAAGCATAAAGAGGTCGTCGATGCCAAGGAGAAGCAGAGACTGCGTGCCATGGCGAACATGAGGTCTACACCTTACAACTTTGAGGTTGGTGATTTCGTGCTCTGGTCACGCATGGGTGCGCGACTCAGTGGCGGCAAGCTTCTGAGTTGGTGGGTTGGTCCTTATATGGTGACCGAGGCCCATTGCAACGCGTTCACGATTCGGCACCTCATTACCGGGCGTGAGTTCGAGGTACACGGCATGCGACTCAAGGTCTATGCCGATGCTTCGCTTGGCGTGACAAAGAAGCTGCGGGAGTTTGTTGCAGAGCAGGGTATGCTCTTGGAGGTACAGGCCTTTCAGGCTCACCGCTTCAACACCACGCTTGGAATCTGGCAGCTTCTGGTGTCATGGCGCGGCCTGCAGGACATCGATGACAGCTGGGAGCCACTGTCCAACATGCTGGACGACGTTCCAACCAAGGTCAGTAATTACGTCGGTGTCACGGGCGATGACGAACTTCTGAAGCCGTTGCACGTCTCACGCAGTCATTTCGCTGTTTGAAGACTTGACGGCAGTGTGGCGAGCCGGGACAGGTCAGGTCGCTTTCAACAGCCAAGCCAAGCCAACCCCGCGTGCCTGCGGCTAATCCTCACACTGGTGATGTTGACATTGGTTCGAGGCACGTGGGTTTTCGTGTGTGCATTTATGATTGGTGAGTGGTGCGTGGCCCCTCGGCGAGGGGACCAGTCTGCAAGGAGGGCGCCTAGGGAGAGCCGTAGAATAGCTTTTGGAGACCACAAGTAATTTCACTAATCAATGTTCCTTTCATCTCACAACTGGGAGTGCGCGACACTAAGTTTCTAGGGCTGAGGCTGTATTTGATGGATTTTTCATTCAAGTTTAAATTGGTGCTATTTGGAACCCGGCACTTCGCCCACAGTACGGGGAGCGGGACGGTGGCATTCGCGGGTCATTTTACTGGTGGATTGGAGTTGTGTTGGCAGACTTCGGCTTAAGTCGTCATGTTCCTTCGTTTCAACAAGTGACGGCGGGCCGGGCGTTGGGTGGATGATGACGACGGGTTTGGCGTTGAGGTGGGAGTGATGCGTCCCCCACTTCATTCACGCCGGCACCAAGACTGCATTTGAAATTGTCGCTGACAGCAACAGGTCCAAGAACCCCGCGATGACTGACCTACTGCGGTCATTTTACTGGTGCATTGGAGTTGTGTTGGCAGACTTCGGCTTAAGTCGTCATGTTCCTTCGTTTCAACAAGTGACGGCGGGCCGGGCGTTAGGTGGATGATGACGACGGGTTTGGCGTTGAGGTGGGAGTGATGCGTCCCCCACTTCATGCACGCCGGCACCAAGACTGCATTTGAAATTGTCGCTGACAGCAACAGGTCCAAGAACCCCGCGATGACTGACCTACTGCGGCGAATTGTCAAGACCGTCTTCCAGAGACAGCAAGTCGAAGTCGTGGGCACTCTCTTCAGCGAGTTATGCAGTATAATGAGAGATGACGATGTGAACGCCAGACAGCTCCTCAACTTCGTTTCCATCGTTTTCTGGGTCTCGCACGCGTCATCCTCCGAATTCTCCTACTTTGGGGTCCGCTCGTGGCATGTTACGAAGCGAGAATAGCCAGGCCCGACGCGATACCGTGGTTCCGCCAGCTGCCTTTCCGCTGGCACAGGACAAAATGGATCTCCTCCAGGTACTATCACTACTTAAGCCGATCGCAACGGTCTGCAAAAATGGTAGTACGAGTCAGGGAACCAATGCGATGTGCTCCTCGGGCTCTTTAAGCTCCGTATATCTGTGTTGGATGTTACCACGTCCACCAAGACGGACAGGCAATTTTTTAGGCCGGAAGAGCTTACAAATTTGGCGTCGACAACTCCATCGCTTCTCTAAAAAGTATTATACCGTGTGTCGTTTCGGCGGTACACTGAGCGCGGCGTCATGAGCACGTGCTCCTACGCGTTTGAGATGCAATTACTGCTGCACCCCAACTTCCAAAACCCCGACGGATCTTTGAAGAAGGTGATCCGGAGGACTAACCTACAAGCCGCAGCTTCGCAGCAAGTAGCCGACCGTCACTACACTATAGTTCGGCGCAAAGTTATTGACGGTGTTCGGGCAATTATGGAAGCAGTTGATACCCAACCAACTTCATCTGGTATCATTGCACCACCTCCCGATGTTGTATTCTCTGAAGATATCATGGGGCTATTCTCTGAGACGGCGGACGACGTCGTGCCGCCCCCGGCCGAGACACTCAATGCGTTGCATACGCAGCGAGTGGATGAAGCGCTTGACCGCTGGCTTACAACGCCCACTTCGTTGCAAGCGGTACATCCAGGTGAACTTAATTATGTTTAGCTATTGGAACGCCAGCAGGAGCAGGGAACTTCCGATTTCTTCCGCTGGTGGCGCGTGTTTTGTTTTCGATGCCCTCATCATCAACCCAAATTCAGAGGGACTTCGGAGCGGCTGGGAGAATGGTGACGCCGCAACGCAACTCGTTGTCACCGTACAACGCTGATATGGCTACGTTTTTGAACTACAAGAGGGGCTACGTCGACATAACCCAGTGCCCGAAGCTATCACCGTTCTCCCCAGAAAAACGGTTGCCCTCCAACGTCCTGGTGAACATACCTGGATGACGAGTTTAAGTGCCCACGCCTTATCCTGCAATCAATTTGTAATATTAGGGAGTTGAGCTGGTAGTGCTTTTATATGGAAATCATGATAATATCATCATAAACAAAAAAAATTAAATCTTAGCGCCTTTTTTTTTACTTTTTGGTGATAAAAACCACTACAGT
>NW_003303752.1:1298517-1302009 GCF_000142945.1 Phytophthora infestans T30-4
GATCCCTTGGACCAACTCGGACAACCCGTGCTTCTGACCGTGTGATGGCGTCGTGGTGGTCCGCACGTCGAGTTTTCAGCTCTCCTCGCACGAGCGCCAGCGCGTTGTCGTCCGAGCGCCGAACGGCTACCTGGAAACGATCCTCCACGTACTTGTACATGTCTTCGCGCATGTCCTGAATGTGATGCTCGGTGCGCATGATGACCTTCTGCACAATCTGCTGGAGAGCAGCGTTCATGCCCGCTCCATGAGTTGACGTAGCACTGCCTGATCGGCCATTGAGTCTCTGCTAAAGTTCGAAATTGGTCTTGAGCACCGTACTGTAGCTGCTGGAGGACATCTTGGATGCGGGGGTCGACGCGAAGCTCTAGTGTCGTTGAATCACCGTAGGTCTGCTGGATGGCAAGAACAAGGGCCGGACACCAGGCTTCTGCCTCCTCACGCACGGCTACGACGCGCTGCTCGACAAATCGCTGCTGCTCTTCTTCATGCAGCGATTGTCGCTGATGGAGCTTGGCTCAGCGATGCTGATCGCCTGCGCCGACACACGATGAGAGCTGTTAAAGCTGGCAGCTTCCTTAGTAGCAGCTCCACTTCGTAGCGTTACCATTCTGGTAGCTGATAGTGAAATCTCTTAAGCTTATTGGAGGTAAGGTACTGAATGAAGACAACTCGTAGTCGCCGGGCAAGGTGCCGCGACGAGATGGCGTGTTGGCTAAGTGCAGCAAATAGCAAAGTGAGAGCCAACAGCGCCATCCGAGCAAATGTATAAGCAGAGGTTTGAGTGAACCGCATAGTAAAACTAAGTCTAAATGTGCAGCAGCACTTCACAGCCAGCTTGCAGCAACTTTAGCAGTGGGTTGACTGCTGAAGCTTTTCAACGATGGGGCGGACACAGACACTCTCGCACAGTATCCATCTTTCCCAAGCAGCCCCGCCGTCACTCCATCTCACACTCACACTTGATCTTGTCGGCAGTCGCCTGAAAGATCGCGAACGGCAAGATCACAACCTTGTAGGAAAGCATTGATATGCAATGCGGTAGCGATTTCAATAGCGCTCGTCAGCAGCCGACACACGATGAGAGCTGTTAAAGCTGGCAGCTTCCTTAGTAGCAGCTCCACTTCGTAGCGTTACCGTTCTGGTAGCTGATAGTGAAATCTCTTAAGCTTATTGGAGGTAAGGTACTGAATGAAGACAACTCGTAGTCGCCGGGCAAGGTGCCGCGACGAGATGGCGTGTTGGCTAAGTGCAGCAAATAGCAAAGTGAGAGCCAACAGCGCCATCCGAGCAAATGTATAAGCAGAGGTTTGAGTGAACTGCATAGTAAAACTAAGTCTAAATGTGCAGCAGCACTTCACAGCCAGCTTGCAGCAACTTTAGCAGTGGGTTGACTGTTGATGCTTTTCAACGATGGGGCGGACACAGACACTCTCGCACAGTATCCATCTTTCCCAAGCAGCCCCGCCGTCACTCCATCTCACACTCACACTTGATCTTGTCGGCAGTCGCCTGAAAGATCGCGAACGGCAAGATCACAACCTTGTAGGAAAGCATTGATATGCAATGCGGTAGCGATTTCAATAGCGCTCGTCAGCAGCGGGTGCAAAAAATCGCGGTAGCTCCATTCAGCAGCGATCGATGGATTTCATCTGTAGTAGAAGCAGTAATGGCAATAATAGCAGTAGTATCGTGTGCCTCCCACTCGCTCCCCGAAGTCTTAATATTATGGAGATAAGCTCTCAGCGGTAGCAACTCGTCCTTGTACAA
The DNA here is from genome assembly GCF_000142945.1 of Phytophthora infestans T30-4. Classification (NCBI taxonomy): domain Eukaryota; phylum Oomycota; class Peronosporomycetes; order Peronosporales; family Peronosporaceae; genus Phytophthora; species Phytophthora infestans. Next base: position 1,300,288 of record NW_003303752.1, read on the forward strand.
CTTTAAGAACTTTCATCAGCGATCGGAGCTTCGCAAATTGTACATAACCGAGCGGTTTCGTCATACTATCGGCAATCATGTCGTCCGTTCCGATATGTCTCGTCATGATACGATTGTCTTCCACACAGTGACGCACAAAGTGATAGCGATTCTCGATATGCTTCGTCATGCTATGCCTACCGAGGTTTTCGGATAGATAAATGCTTCCCTTGTTGTTTTCCAATAACAGTGGAGTCGCGTGTTTCCACTGCAGCTCAGCGCACATGCCAACGAGCCATAAGATGTCCTTGGTTCCTTCGCACATTGCAACATACTCGGCTTCGGTAGTTGATTGAGCGTTAATAGTTTGCTTGCGAGATGCGTAAGAGATCACGTTTCCATCGAGCATCGTAATATAGCCACTGTCGCTAAGTCGATCCACCGGATCGTTTGCATAATCAGCGTCAGTATACGCAGACACCATGACGTCGGACTTCGGCAAGATGTCCATGACAAGACCGTAATCTTTGGAAGTTTGCAAGTAGCGAAGCACTCGCTTAGCGTTGGCATAATGCATGTGGTCGAAATTAGCAAGATGCGTACCGAGCGTGCGCACAGCATGTGCAATGTCAGGCCGCGAGGCAGACATCAGGTACTGCAAAGCACCCACAAGCTCTCGGTACGGCAGCGTCTCCTTTTTCAGTGGTTGCTTGATAGCAAGGTCAGTAGTCGCCTCTGGTGTGCGGCATCCGTTGCAATCTTGCATATTAAAGCGTTTGCGTATCTCGATGATGTACTGATGCTGAGAGAAAATCACTTGGTTTCGCGATCGGTCGATCAAAATCTCCACACCTAGCAGGTACTTCACTTGCCCAATCGACGTAGACGGTAAGAAGCTGCACAATCTCACCATTCGTGTGTTTAGCATATATGCCATGGTCAGAGTCCAGCCGCTCAAAGCCAATTGCAATAAGCTTCTTATGCAGAGTACGGCTTCAAATGTTTGGTGCTTGTTTGAGACCGTACAGGGACTTGAGCAAACTGTAGATATACTCGATTCTTGCACCTGGAACCCTTGCGGCTGCTCCATAAAAATCGTCTCCTCGAGCGCACCGTACAAGAATGCAGTCTTGACGTCGTACTGCAATACGACCCACCCACGCTGCAACGCGAAGTAGAGTGCGACTCGGATAGTTTCAAATCGAATCACGGGCGCGTATGTTTCAATGTAGCTCACACCTGCGACTTGCTTGAAACCAATAATAACTAATCGTGCTTTGAACGTTTGACGAATCCTCGCTCATCGCGCTTGACAGCAAAAACCCATCTGCACGTGATCACTCGATGTCCTTTAGCTTGTTCGCGTCGAACCAATTTCCACGTGTTATGCTCGCGCAGAGAAGGCAGTTCGGCCTGCATGGCTTTCTCTCACCCACGCCAGTTAGGTCTGGCTCGCGCCTGCTTGTAGGTGTTCGGCACAATCACCTTTGACGCATGTAGTCGTACGTGATTAACCACATAATCGCGAAGCCGGACGTTCGGTTTCGTCGCACGACGAGGTCGAACAGTACGAAGCGCAGCTTGTGGAGCAACAATCGCGAGCGTCTCTTCTTCCTCTGACGATGTCAACGCACGGGCTGTGCGTTTGGCCTCTTTACGTCGGCGTTTCCGGGGCGTAGCAAGACTATTCTGACTTAATTGATCTGGCGGCGTAACGCTCGTCCGGGTGACCAGGATGTTGTA
>NW_003303752.1:1302570-1306401 GCF_000142945.1 Phytophthora infestans T30-4
GAGTACGCGGTAGTACGGCTCCATTTGCACGTTCTACAATCCCGTTTTCTTGAGGTGAATACGCGTTGGTAGTCCGTTGCGAGATTCCTTCAGCTTCACAGAACAATCTCAGCTCATTACTCAGAAATTCGCCACCTTGATCCGAATGGAGCACTGCAACACGGCCGTTGTTCTTAGTAAACTGCGAGTGTAGTCGGCGAATTAGAACAATCACTAGAGCAGCAGCATCACTCTTTTTTTTAAGTAAAAAAGGCCCACTTATAGCGCGTGGACTCATCCACGACAAATAGAAACATAGTCTTGCTGGCATCGGTCTCCTCGTTCATAGTGCAAATGTCCATCGATAGTTTCTCGAGTGTCACAGTAGCGCTCTCGGGATCCCTAGCGTAGGTCATCCTCCTCGACTTAGCAGAAAGACAGGCAACACAATCATAAAGGCTCAGCTGCGTAGCATTGATCTTACCCCCAAAATCAGCCACATCGATCACCATCTTCTTGATGGCATGCATGTTGAGATGCCCGAGTCGGTTATGCAGTAGCTTCATCGGATTATCAGCATTCTTGGCGCCAGCAACGGTCATGACTTTGCGACAGTCAGGTTTAAGCGGTAGTTTTTGTCAACGCGCTCGAAACGCAGCTTCGTGTCGCCCTTCGTCAACAACGCAACACACTGACCAGGACCAGTGTACGATAGCTCATAGCCGAGCTTCTGCATATAGCCCTGGCTTAAAATGTTGGTGGGTGACTTGGCAGAGTAGATCACATCATCGAGCAGTCGATCTTCAACACACGAGGTAGCATGGTTCATCGTACGAAACAGCACCGATCCATGCACGCTAGGACTTTCGACTGTTCCATTGGCGAATAGTAGTTGCGGCAAATGAGTAGCTTCCAGGAAGCCCATAAATAGCGATAGATCCACACCGATATTCACTTGTGAGCCGGAGTCCACAATCCACTCCAGTTCACCAGTAGGAATATCTAATCCTGACCCTGAGGGGCCTACAGCAAAGGCGGACCGGTACTCTGGTCCATAGGTACGGTTGTAGTTGGCTCACGCCACCTCGAATTGTAGCCATATCCACATTCCGGACAACGTGGTGACGGGCTGAGGTAACTACGACATGGCGATTGGCTCCGATCATCTAGCGCGGTGATTAATTGCGTCTCCAGTTACCTGCTCGTGGCAATGGGAGATGCTGCTCTGTTGATCTCCCGCGATCAGTGCCTCGAGGTGCACTACGGCGGTCATTATGCTGTTGTTCGTCCAGGGGCTGACGTTGTGTTTGCTGCGGTGCATGATATCCAGAAAGGTATCCGACTTGGCGTTGCCAGCACGGGCGATGATGGCGGAGATGTCGGTGACCACGGCCCATCAATTTGCTTCCAACGGTCTGCACTAATTGCATCTGCTGCAAACTTCCCATTCCCCTTCTCTACCATAGCACTAGTCATTGTCTCCCAGCCTGGCTGTGTCGAGGAACACATGTCCACCAAACGCGATCCAACAGGAGAACGCCTTACGGCCACAATACAGTGTGGCCATGGCACAATAAGTCTGCGTCAGCACCATAAAAACTGATCACCACAACGGTGCGCTGGGCAGCACACTTCGCAGCACAATACAAGCAGAAAGCGCAGGAAGCGTGCAAAAAGGCCGCGGTTAGGGTAAATCTGGTCGCTCTGAGGCAATTTTCGTGTGACCCACAGCATTCCTGGAAAGCACAACTACCGAGGATGCCGCCGAGAGTTAGCTGGCGAGAGATCACTGTAGATGTCCACGCCGCCGAAGCGAAGGCGGTATTGGCTAGGTTCACGTCGTTCGACATCTACAAGAGCCAAGCAATGGGGTGCACCATATGCCCCGGTGCCGACCACAAGATGCGTTATCGTCTACTAGAGTGCAGCTCTACTTTCCGCGCCGAAGCGAGCCCACTGAAGTGCTCATGGCGGGGGAAGATGGTGACGTGCCTGGACAACGACCACTCCTCCATCTTTGAGTTCGGTCAGCACAGCTCACCTGCCGCGACCCCAGCCTCCAAGAAACTCACTCTTCGGCACAAGGCCTTCTGTCGTGACCTGGTCGAGCAACGTCTGAGACCGATTCGCATCAGACACGCGCTTGCTCGCAAGTTCGGCACCCCTCTTGAAGAGCTGCCAGCGTTGAAAACCGTCCAAAACTTTGTGAACCATTACAGCCGCACTCAAATGGAGAATCATGACCGCGTCCAGGAGCTCTCCGCTTGGGTCCGTGACCATGCCTACACCGGGAGCGAGGGCATGACCGAGCCGTTTACATTTGCGTGGCACATGGACAATCAGGGTAAGCCCATCATCGGAAACGGCTCGGACAAGCGGCCGTTCCTGGTGGGCATCAGCACGAAGGCCCTGTTGTTGAGGCTGTCCGTGCCCCCCGAGAGTTTTATTCTCCACCTAGACGGAACTTATAAAACCAACCAGAGCGACTACCCCGTGCTGGTGGTCGGGGTATCGGACCGCTCGCGTCGGTTCCACCTTGTTGCGCTCTTCGTTATGTCCCAGGAGACGCAGCCCATGTTCCAGGCTGCGCTCATGGCGCTTTGTCGAGTGTACCGTTGGGTCACTGACAAGCATCTATCCGTGTACTACGCTATGGCCGATGCCGATAGAGCCCAGTACAACGCCCTCGCTGCCGTCTTCGGCGACAACCTGAAGTACCAGTTCCTGATGTGCTTCTTTCACGTGATGAAGCACATCCAGGAACATGTGAAGCTACTTTCTTCTGGTGCACAGGCTAGAGTATTACGCGAGCTATACGATCTGCATTTCGCGCGGAGTTACTCAGAGTATATAGGGATGCTGAGACCAATCTTGTCGGGGTGGATGAGGGACCCAACTTTAGTTCCGTTCGCGCAGTACATACACGGGCAATGGCTGACGAGTCCCTTCATGGCGTGGCAGGTGTTCATGACGCCGAGTGGCTTCGCATCCACAAACAATCCCGCAGAAACGTTCAACGCGCTGTTTAAGCGCGATTACACGCTGCGTCGCAGGCTTAAGATGGGCACTCTTCTTCGAGAGCTAAGCGCGTGCTGCCGAGATCAATCAAGTAGTGCCAAGGCGTTCGAGTTTACTGTGTGCCCCGCACCAACCCTCGCGCGTAGGGTCTCCGAGCTGGTTCGGGAGAAGTTGCTGGGTGTCGGCGAAGACCAAGACTTTGACGCTCTGCGCGCTGGAGCCTGCTGCATCCTCAGGGTTATATCGCTCCCAGCACCGCGTGTGCAGGTCGCGCCCAACAACCGTAGCGAAGAAGCCATCGCAGTGACGGCGCAGATGGGCGTCAATTACGCGCGGAAGGAATTTGAAGGAGAACCGTCGGATGGCTGGCCTGTTGACGTCCTACGGCAATGGTGCCCATGCCGCTACTGGTTTGCCTTTGGTGCGTGCATCCACGTATTGTTCGCTCTACGCGTCACTGCACATGTCGACAGCAGTGGCCGAGAGGTTTTAATCAACCGCCGCAAGCGCAAACGCGGAGAAGTCACGGTCCTACCGGATATTGGTCGTCCACGCACAAATGGTGCTGCACTCAGCTTCGACTGACCCAGTGCATGCAATCTGTCGAACTACGGCGATGTCTGATCATGTGCATATCTACTAGCATGCGTCTAATGCAATACGTGTGAGGGATCTGCAAATACATTTACATGTCTTACGGTTAGATCCAGCATTCATATACGTCGAGTAATGGTGGCTTTCAAAGATCATCTTACCGCGTTAGCACATGTACAATGCTGTAGACGCGAGGACTTCCATCTCCCTACTCTTCTTCGCCAGACCCACTTGATGTAG
>NW_003303752.1:1306501-1357960 GCF_000142945.1 Phytophthora infestans T30-4
AAACAGTATTTATAAATTTAGACAGTGTTCCGCTGACATGTCGCATGCTGCGATATGTCCACGTGAAAGAGCACCGAAAAGCACCCCTAGAACACCCTTCATACCCGTTCTAACGGTTCTCTTTCATCTTCATAATAATCAAATTAAAGAACACCATACAAAAAACAAGATCTCGTGTGTAGTGGCTCGCCAGGCATACTAAAACCAAGATGTCGTGTGGGCACATGCCAGACATCATATCTTGCGTTTGCAAACACACGCAAAGTCGGTAAACAGCTCAAAACGGGCTAAAAAGTAAGCACCCGGACTTCCCCGGTGGTCACCCACCCGAGTACTACCCGAGCTTGAGGCTGCTTAACTTCACAGAGCAGACGGGATATGGTGCTTTCAGCCTAAGATGGCCGTCTACATTTGACTTTGACCGACACGCCTATTAGTGTTTATCACTCGTATACATTGGTACAACACATTTACACACTCACATGTCCACATACGTGGCCATAGACTGCACACGATGGCCCCCAATACCCCTTCTGGCCCTCAGAATTGGCTGGGTGGATGGCTACACTTTATATAGTAACAAAACAAAAAGGGGGGTGGTGTGGCGCACTCCAATACAAACGTGTGGCCAGCAGCTCACTCCTACAACGCAGCATACGTATTCTCTCCGATAGGAACCCCACACAGACCGACACCTTCATACACAGCAGTGCAGATAGCCGCCGCACCCCATATTTGCGCATACGCGGCCTGGAAACAATGTTAAACCACCAAAGTGGCCATTTACGACTTGCACAACCATACCTACGCTTCCTATGCGACATGACATGTGCACGTACGCGTCTTAGGCAATATGAACACCTTCGACACCTTCATACATGCACAGCGCGCGCTCCGCTTAAGTACGACACCAACTTGTCATATACATCATGCGTTTCCTCTCGTCACCTTTCATCACCTCCATATTCACACCCATGCGCCGTCACCTTCCTCGCGCCATCACCTTCACCATTTTCACCTCCATATCCGCGCTTCCTCCGCCGTCACCTTCCGCGTACGCGTCCATATTCGCTGCGTTTCCTCGCGCTTCCTGCCTGTTATTAATCCAAGCCAAAAACATCTCCAAACCCATACAATTAGAACAGCAAACAACTTCGCATTTTTTCACAAAGTCCTCAGCTTCATTTTGCATACTTTATCCTAGTCTAATTCACGCTATTCCGCTCTCTTTAACATACTTAAACTAAGTCTAATTCACGCTACTCTGCTCTCTCTAACATACTTAAACCAAGTCTAATTCGCGCTATTCTGCTCGATTCAGCACTGGAGCCACCACGCACGTCGATTTTGCCGCCGTCGGTCACAGACGACCCCACCGACAAGCTGATGCTTCCTGCCGAGTCAGTGCTGTCCGAGCCAGTCGCAGCGCCGGACGAAATACAGACGCCGCCCGACCCAACTCCAGCCGGGCTCGACACACGCACCACACCGCTGCTACTCGAGCCTTCCCCGCTACCCAACGCCAGTGACGCACCACTTCCCGACGCACTCGCGCCACCGGACATCGTTTCGTCGCCTCCCGTCGCACCAGCACCACCAGCTACAGCAAGCGAGCCACCCACGTCGTCGGAGCTGCCACCGCCCAACACACGCACAGACCCACCAGCACCTGCAGCCTCGCCGCTAGACACAATCACCGACCCACTCAACTGCGCAAGCAACGCGCCAGAACCGATCGCAACAGAGCCAGACGAGCCCGCATCGACCGACTCACTCGTTAACGATACAGCACCGCTGCTCGCGGAAGTCGCGCCCCCGTGAAAGCTTAACGTCACCGAGCCGCTCTCCGTCGTTACGCCGTCGCCACTCAGTATCGTCATGCTGCCGCCAGTCAACGACGTCGAGACGCCACCCACCACAGACACCGCAGAGCCTTCTCCGAGCAAGGAAGCACCACCTGACACATCGATTGATTCAGCACTAGTGTCAACAGATCCGCTATCGATACGAACGGACCCGCTTGCTGGTGGAATGACTGATTCTAGAGTGCCTCAGAGTGGTGTGGACTACACCGGTCGTGCTGGCAAGTTGGCACCGGAGCCTACCCTATTGTGGGTGATGGGCCACTGTGTTGATCAGATTTGCGTTTGTGTTTTGTATATTTCCTCATCCAACAGCATTGACAATCTCCGCACGGGTTATCACATCTTCGGGCTGCACAGCGCACACAATCCCCGAAGATTAAATAAGTGTCACGGGTGCAGCGGCGCGACCGCCCACGTGCACTGGCGCGATACTAGTAGCAGCCGTTTGCTGAGCAGCAGCAGACGCAGCTCTAGCTGGTTCTTGTACAAGTTCTACGAAACGATCACGTGACGGTACAGCAGTAATTGTAGACGAAAGCCCCCCCCCCACTGGCAGCGGGCCAATAGTAGGAGTCGATTCAGTAGCAGGCGGAGCCGGCATCTTATCTTCGTCTTCATCCGCACGCCCAGCAGCCGCACGGTCACTCACAAGCGCAGCTCCAGCAAACGAGCGAACGTTCTTTTCTGTATGACGATTCTTCTCAATGTGTTCGCGTTTTGCACGGGCTGCCGTTTGCTCCGGTGTCATAGGTACAGGACCCCATACCACTCTGTTCCATCTCAAATCTAACACTTTTCCTTTGCTGACATATTTGTTAAACTAATGGCGTGATTTAGCTAAACGAGCCCACTACGGAAAGCCCTGCCTTAGCTCTATAAAGCAGTATTTTTTTGGTAGATCATAGTCAAACAGCAACGAAGTACAGAGCAAAAGAGCGTCATTCGTTTTGACGGGGTGGACGTCTGGTTTCGCAGTGGGCTTCCCAGTGTTGGAAAATTGCTGAGGTTTTCAGAAGAGATCGATTTTGTTACGGTCTTACAAGATGTGAAAATAGATCTTCAAAAGCTACTGTCTGTGCCGCGTTTGCCTGAAAAACGCTTTTGACCAATTACATCTATGTATTTACAATCTGACAAATTTTAGATCTCGCAAAAGGTGAAAATAAATAAAACAAGGTGTGTAGAAAAGAGTTCATCATAAAATAAAAGATGCTAATTTTGAGTTGGTGGCCCTTCATTTTTTTAAGTGTCTCCTGGTCCTTTTTGCCAAAGGGTCGCAAGGCAATGAGGTTGGAAGCACTCCGTTGCGAATGTGGTGCTTCGAAACTCGGGGGAGTTTGTATGTATCACACGCAATGACAGATTCTGGTATTTTTTGTGCTGTCAAAAAGCACTTATCTATAGTCCTACTAGAAAGATCACAGTAAGTTTTTTCAGCTTCCGCAATTAAAGCATCGATCTTGTACGTTATTGTGTGGTATTGAGCCGACTGTAGCAAGTTAAACAGACCCAATTCGAGTACGTTCATATCGGGCGACTTAGCTGGCTGGTAATTGATAGCGATGTTGACAACATCAACATTTGTTGTGCCTGCCGTTAGAGCGATCAGACGGCAGCACATCATGCTTATCTGCACAGCTGACACGTATTATGTAGCTGGTAGCCCCAAATTAGAAAATAGCAAATCTCTATTCTTAGCCTAATAATAGCCAATGATATCATTTATTTTTGTGCGGTCGCTCGTTGCGTTAGATTTGAGATGGAACAGAGTAGTACCAATGTCTCCTTCCTTTGCAATTGACACAAACGGTATCAGCTTTAAGTTGCTTAACCGATTTGCGAGGTTGAGCTTGCTGGTTTTGATTGCTCTTTCGTTTCTTATTAGAACGCCCTAGCCCTTGATCTTGATCTGCAACACCATGTACTTGACGCGCTGAAAGCCCGTACGCTCCATTATCCGCACTGGAGCTGCCTTGCTGGCGGAGCTGCTGGTGACTCTGCTCAGCAGTACCCAGCCGTTGCACAGCAGCAGGAAGGCTCAGGCTTCTCGGATGGTGCTCGCCGAGCCACAGCGTGTGGTCCTTGACAAGCTGTGGGAACACTAGCAGGGGGTTGGACGGCAACAGGTCTGCCAGCTCCCAATCCTCCATCGACCCACCGTTGTCCAGCAGTAGACGACGACGGCGCTCCATATCTTGGACAAACGTATCTACGTTCTCGCTCGCCTGCAAGCGGCAATTGTTCATCTGTGCTTTCAAGTACGCCGGGTTCACGCCGTTGCCTTGCTCAAAGTGAGCGCGAATTTCATCCCAGAGCTGGGATGGAGCGTCCATGCAAGGCTCGAAGCGCTCAACGTCCAGCGTACGCCGAAGCTGAACACCAAGAGAGAGCGCAAGCGTGGTAGACGCTTTGCGGCTTCGTTCTACCCACGCCGAAAGATACTGCAGATCGGTGCTGGCACATGTTTTGCCAAAGCGCTCTGAGCCAAAAGCCATACTTCCTAGAGAGCTCATAGTAAAATTTAGCCTAACATCCGTTTTCCGTTTTCCAATCCAAATATTCACTTCTCTTCGTCAATTTCATCAACTGGATAACAGAATGTTTGTGCACGCGGCGAGGTACAGGCAGATCGTCGAGCGGGACGTCCGTAAGTGAGAAAACAGTCTTAGCCTGCGGCAACAGCGAAGAAGTAGGCGCCTCGATCGTCTGAGCGTTTTGTTGTTTTGCAGACTGAGTTTAAGGGTGGGTGGTTTTAGTGCTAGATCCGCCGGATCCAGCAGGATCTTGGCCTCTCCACCAATCAGCGCCGCGGATTTGTCCTGCCGTCCGGCGGGAACTGGAGTGGGACATCCTGCCAAAACAGGTGGGATGCCAGAACATTCGGCATCCTGCAGACTGCACATCTCCCCGCAGGCAGGACGAGGGCCTCGTCGAGGCGGCTCGATTTTCGCAGTCTCCAAACTGACTTCCAAGAGTTCAAGCGGATGGACAAGGTCATTATCGATCTCGTCAATGTGTTCCCTGCAGACGGCAAGGATGGGGCTTTGCGTGCACTTCTCGAGCCATACCTCTCGAAGCAGTTGCGCTCCGCGTGTGTTAAGCTGAAGCTTAACCCGCAACGCCGCTCGTCCGCCGTGGACAACAAGGCCGGCTACATCGACCTACTGTGCAAGTATCGTTCGAATAAAGCGGAAGGGGAGTTCGCCGCGCTCATAGGGCCTAGCAAGGAAGGAGAAACTAAGGCAGATGACCCGGAGACGTCGCAGCGTGAGCCTCGCGTGGAGCGGCATGATGCTTTTCGATTGATAAATGTTTTGTTTAGCCCCCAATTTGTTGATCGCATGTTTGAGGCGGACCGAAACCAAGACAGAGCGAACGTCGACAAGCACTCCATCAACGAAAACAGCCAGTATTGGTTGGATGTAGCTCGGGCTTACAACGAGGACAGGGAGAATTACAATGGTTTGGAGCAGAAGGAGCGGCCACAATATCAGGGTATCCAGCCATCACAAGCCGTCAACCACTCAAGCGCTAAGCTGTTGGATATGTGGAAGAAGCTTACTGCACGCTACACGGTAGCTCGTGGTAAGTCGAAACTTTCGGGACATAACGAGCAGGATTTCTTCAGTTATTGCCAGGGTCGCATCGACCTTCTCTATCTGCACGATTGGCTTCAACTGCGGCCGAATCAATTGGAAGGGGTGAGAGGTCGAATTGCAAAGAGGGCTCAAATGTCCACGTTGCCTGGATCCGTGGAGAGTGACGTCGATTCATCGTCAAGCAGCGGAAGTTCCAGTGGAAAGAAGCGCCGTCTTCTTAGCCCAGTCGATCGCATCGTAAACATGCTGGAGTCCGAGCATAAAGAAGAGCTGGAGGAGCGAGCGTCAGGCTACAATTCAGTAACCAGGGCATCTACTGCGGTTCAAAGTGCTTTAGCAACATTGAAAATGCTCAAGGAGAGCAATGCCAGTGACGAAATGTTGCAAACGCTCGAGCAAAAGGTCAATGGACTCGTTCAACGTTGGATGGCGGAGATGGATAAAAACTAAGTTAGTGATGGGAACATGCAAATGTTCTAGTTTGCTCGTAGCAAGTGTCGTCTACGGAGTTTTTCAACTAATCCATCTCGAACGAAGCTAGTTGTCGGTCTTTCAATAGTGTCGTCGTGGTCAAATGTAAGCAAAGACCTAAGAGAGCATCGTTGATCGCGTTGCATCTTGCGAAGCTCCTCCAAAACTGGGTCTTGCGTACCTTCCAGACGCTCGTTAATGCAGAAATTGTGTAGAGTTGCTGCACATTTGATCACTAGCGTAGCCGTAGCCAAACGAAGTTGCAGTGGGCGATGAAATATGCCCCATTTGCGAGCTAACAACCCGAATGCCATTTCGATGCGAATGCGGATCTGGGATAGATGATAGTTAAAGGAGTCCTTGTATATCTCATCCGGTTGAAGCGCTGTAAATGGTGTCAAGAGGTGGTTCGTGGCTGTATACGCAGCATCAGCAACAACGTACAAGCCCCGCTCCAAGGTTTCAATCACGCGAGGAAGCCCGCTGTCATCGTAAGCTCTCGAGTCGTTCACTCCACCGGGATGTGATGCTTCCACAAAGACGAAGCGGCTGAAGGCATCACAGCATGCCTGTACGTTAATTCCGGGACGCATGTAGTGGCCACTGAAATACCGGCGCGCCCCCGCTGCGCTGCCAGCATCATTATCGGATGGTGCCTGAATATTACAAAGCCATCCGTCCATAGCGGCCACGCAGCCATTCATGACTTGTTCGTTGCTCCTAGCCGAAAAAGCAGCCGCTGCAGATTCTCGTTCGGTTGGAGCCGTGGGAAATGATATTTGCAGCGCTGGAACCCCGATAATTGCGCGCATCACATCCTTGATTATTCGATAGCAGTAGGATCGATCAACACCGCCAGCCCTCCGTAAATCGTCAACCATGCCTCCACAGAGGAAGCGGATCGTCATCTGAAGCTTGTTCTCCACGCTTACAGGACTTCGATTCGTCCAAGCGCGTGCAGGGCGATCTAACTCAACGAGCAAGCCACACAGTCGCTCAAAAGAGGCAGACGACATTCGGTACGTACGTTTAAACTCTCCCTCGTACAAGAGCCGTTCCATCTCCAGATTCCAGTCCAGTCTTAAGCGAGACTGCTGCGTTCGACGGTTTCTTTCCTCCTCCTCCTGCAACACTAAGGCAATTGCGAGCCATCGCCGGCGCTGTCGGTTGCGATCGCTACGTCTATCAGCCCTGAGCATGCCCCCTCGTTCTTCAAATTCTTCAGAAGTGAGACAAGTGGGAGCTCGGTCTTACTTGGAATATAAACGAGGCTTTTCCATCGTCCTGCATGTCCTGCATCCGGCGAATTTTGCTCTAAAACCACCCACCCTAAGGGAATCCTTCTGTCCGCTCCGTGGTGGATGGTACACTACTGCATTCGTCCTTTCATTCGTTGAAATTTCCGTCAGTAGCAAATTGTTCGCCAATCGGAGCTCCGTAATTGGTAGACGCGATGTCGACTGTGAGACATCGCTTGCGACACGTGCAGTGTGCCCACGGTTAAAGTAACGGACAACCGCCTCATACAGTACAACATACGGTGGCCTTCCGGCAGCATCGATGTCGAAGATGCCCCGACAGCAGCATCGAGCTGCGCTGCAAGCGCAGTTATAATATCCGAAGAAGCATCATGCGTATCCTGTGTAGCACCAGCCCGCGTTGGGCTCATAACCTGAGAGCTGTTAAAACTGGCAGTTTCCTTAGTAGCAGCTCCACTTCGTAGCGCTACCATTCTGGTAGTTAATAGTGAAGTCTCTTAAGCTTACTAGAGGTAAGGTACTGAATGAAGACAGCTCGTAGATGCCGGGCAAGGTGCCGCGACAGGATGGCGTGTTGGCTAAGTGCAGCAAATAGCAACGTGAGAGCCAAAAGCGCCATCCGAGCAAATGTTTAAGCAGAGGTTAGAGTGAACCGCATAGTAAAACTAAGTCTAAATGTGCAGCAGCACTTCACAGCCAGCCAACGCTCCAGGACGCTTGTAGCAGCTTTAGCAGTGGGCTGACTGTTGAAGCAATCCAACGATGGGGCGGACGCAGACACTCTCGCACAGTATCCATCTTGCCCAAGCAGCCCCGCCGTCACTCCATCTCACACATAAGCGAGCACCATCCCCAGATTTTCGCCGTCGATGCGGTAGTGCTCCGGCAGCTCGACGATCGGCAGGTCATCCATTGTGGTGAAGCACTACGGTGCTGAAGATACGGCGTCGTTCAAAATGCTGGGAATGTGGGTCTAAATCATAGGTTGCCATAATTTTTTTAATCAATTAAAATTGAATATGTTAGCCAATGAAAGGCAAAGAATTCCGGAACGAATCAGGTTCTCGCCCAAGCTCGGTTCATTGATTTTTTGAGAAGAATCGGGCTCCATACCTTGCTCTGGTTCGTAAAAACTAGTAGATCCGTGGTTCGGGCTCGGTTTGTCCCAGAGGTGGGGCTTCTATGAGGTAGCTGCTAAATCGTAGTACGACAGTAGCTGGCCGTAAGAACTGGCCGTAAGAACAATGCTGTGCTAAAAACGCTGTCTCTTGGGCCATAACGATAGATAGATTCAGATGGAGCGATAATAACTCATTTGTGCTGGAGACAATTACTACTGTACGTGAATTGAGCTTGGACATTGTTTTCTGAAAGTTATTTAGACAGCAAAACCTGATACCAGGTACTTAACTGGCAGACATGTCGCTGACAAGCGCGCCCATAATGAAACGCTAAACTTAGAGTATAAATGATCTAAACCATCCTTGAGTCTTAGTTAAACTATTAAATAACAGCACCGCCGCCAACAACAGCAAGATATCTTGCGACGCAATATCCAAATGATTTAATCGTAGCGGGCACATTCGAGCTAATGACTTCATTATTTATGCAATTTTGAATCAGAACAAAATGAACGCACTTCAATGATGTTACAGTTTGAATATTGTTTAGCTTTCATTTTTTGAGTTTGGTATGAGAAATGATCAATCTTCAGTTAATTACAAGCTCAAACAGGCAGTACAAGCGGGTACTTAGTGCAAGCTAGACAGGCCATTACTATAATATTTTTTGCATTGATGCGAGCTAAGTTTCATAGCGGCTCAGAAACGGCCTGTGATATCGAGCACGTCGCTAAACTAAGTGTATTGTGTAGCGTTTGTAGGCATGCTATTTGAAGTGCAGGTGGCTCTGGGTGGAAGATGAAGGTGCAGTGATAGCCAACAATAATAAAGAGACTGTGTCAAGATAACAAAAATAATCTTTTTTAAGCATGGCAAGTACGATGCTAGGGGCTCAGTCTTTTGCGGCATTAAACCCAGATTTAGGGAATTAAAGAACTCGATTTAGGCACATTGGGGCGCAGAGTTTTGGAATAATTATCCCGCCGAAGCGAAGCGGAGGCGGGAAGCCAAACAAGTAGAATAAAATCTAAACTACCGCCGCGTAGCGGTGGCGCTCGGCTAGTTTATTAGAAATCGAGCATGAACGACCTATCCAGCAGCATGAAAACTTCAACTTGTCAGATTTTGGTGGTGCTTCCATCCATGAAATAACGCGACGAGTGAATCGCCTGCAGCGTGTACTTACTGCCCCCAGTATAATGTGAGCTGGACGGACGAAGGTGATCAAGCTGGAGCATTTGTCAGTACATGGCGCACAGATCCAAGTTGAGTGGGCCGTTGCCTTACTGCTTGGCATTGAGTGCTATGGAGTCTGGAAGTAACAGCAACGGTTGCACATGTGGTCGACTCGTTGTGGCGTTTTTAGGCACCGCAACCGTCGCAAGAATGCGACGACAGCGCCAAGTCGAGCAGAATGTATGCGGCATACTCCTGTGAGAGCTGATACCCCCGGGTAAATTCCTTCTACCCAAGGTAGATTCTTTATTACAATCCTTATCTACCTAAGACCTGCTATCAATTACTTACAGGATTTGCGTAATTACTTCCAGGATTTGCGTATACCCCCGGGGGGTGGCCTTTTGTTAATACTTGTTTTCAGTGGGTTCTCACTTCCTCCGAAAACACATGGTCTTCGCTGATTACACGGACGATAGTTGACGCCAGGACGGTACTGTAGATGTCCACCGTCATTGCCTTCAGTATGGAGCTATCGTCGACAGACCAACACCATTGATTCGACTTTAAATTACAATACATTTTAGCTCAGGGAATCTTAAATAGGAGGATCCGCAAACAGCTTTTCGCTCAGCTCGTTTCCTCGACTTGCACCACCACCACCGGGAAAGTGGCACGATTGCAATTCATGATCCTTTCTAATTTTATAGTTGATGCAAACGCTTTGTCCAAAATGATTGCTCTTTGAGATTTCAAATCTTTCCAATGCCGTCACGCCAGTCGCACTCACTGAGTGACTCAGTGCACAGGCAGTGCGGCACTGCCCCCATCTCATAATGCTAGCACATACATACACCGGCGGGGAGCCACCCTGCCTGCAACACCGTTCCGGCTGTCTACGTAAGCGCCCATTGAATGGGCCATTCATCTTGAAAGCAGACTCTTTTTCTTCTACTATTTCTAATAATCTGAAGCGCATTCGTCATCACAGGTCCGTCCATAAAACGTCCAAGATGCTCTCTGTCCAGAATGATGGTCATTTATCCTTGGCAGCAATCATCGCGCACTCATTGTTCAACTTGCCACGAGCTCCAGAAGCGCCATGCCAACTCTGGCCAAGTCCCCACTAGACAACGACGCCTACCAGCGGGTGGAGACGCCACGCCACAAACCGGTGACCAGCAGCGAATCCGACGTCTCTGAGTCCAAAAAGGAGCCGAGTTTGCGCCGCCAGATCGTGGATGGAGGCCCCACGAGCTTCAAGTTCACACACTTATACCGCTACGCCACTTCATTGGACAAATGGCTGCTACTAGTGGGCGTTATTACAGCGGGAGCCAATGGCGCGCTCTTCCCACTCATGGCCATCGTCTTCGGAGACGTTCTTACGGGCTTCAGTAGTATCCCCGTGGACATGGATACAGTGAATAAGGCAGCACTTGACTTCTTCCTCATCGCTGTAGCCATGTTCTTCACGGACTATCTAAGCTACGTGACGTTCTATTACAGCGCCGAGAGGCAGATGAAAGCTCTGAGAAGCGAGGCACTGAAGCACATGTTGTACCTGGACATTAGTTGGTACGATGAGAACGACGCTCTGCAACTATCGAGCCGTTTGACGGGCGACACTGTCAAGATCAAAGACGGGATGGGTCAGAAACTCGGAGACTCGTTCCGCTTCACTGTGCAGTTTATAGTGGGCTTCGCTATCGGCTTTGTAAGAGGCTGGGATATTACCTTAGTCATGGCTTGTGTGATGCCCTTTATGACTATTTCACTGGGCTGGTTGATTAAAACCATGAGGATCAAGTCGGACTGGGCACAGAAGGTCTATGCTGAGGCTGGATCGGTTGCTGAGGAGACGCTGGGGTCCATTCGGACGGTGGCGTCGCTGAATGGAGAGCAGAAGGCGATCAAGAAGTTCGAGGACAAGGTGTTTGAAGCCGAGAGAGAGAATATCGCTTTGCACAAGATGACGTCGGTGGTGTTCTCCATGTTTCTGGGGAGTGTGTGGATCATGTACTCCATTGGGTTGTGGTATGGCGGCTGGAAGGCTTCGCAAGGTAACACGACGCCTGGAGATGTGTTTGCTGCGTTCTTCGGCGTCATGATGGGCACAGGATCGCTTGCACAGATCTCCCCTAATGTTACTGCGGTGTCCAAGGCTGCTGGCGCGGCGGAGGAGCTGTTCGCTATCTTGGATACGCCAAGCGCCATTGATGCCGAGAAGGAAGACGAAGGAATCATCCCTGACAAGTGTGAAGGCAAAATTGAGGCGGTGAATGTCAATTTTACGTACTTGAGTCGTCCTGACGCCCAGATCCTGCGGGACTACAATGTGACTATCGAACCGGGTCAAACGGTGGCATTTGCTGGTGCTAGTGGGGGTGGGAAGAGTACGTTGATTGCGTTGATTGAGAGATTCTACGACCCCACGAGTGGCACGATCTACCTTGATGGTCGAGATGTCAAGACGCTGAACGTCAAGTGGCTACGTTCACAGATCGGTATGGTCTCTCAGGAGCCGGTGCTATTCGCGACGTCCATCTTCGAGAACATCGCTATGGGTGGCGACAACGTGACTCGTGAAGAAGCCATAGAAGCGTGCAAGCTGTCGAACGCACACAACTTCATCATGTCGTTACCGGAGAACTACGATACGCTGGTTGGAGAGAAGGGTGTGTCTCTTTCTGGCGGTCAGAAGCAACGTGTAGCCATCGCTCGTGCTATCGTACGTAAGCCGAATATTTTAGTGTTGGATGAGGCCACGAGTGCTCTAGACAACGAGAGTGAGAAGATCGTTCAGGCGGCATTGAACAATCTGATGGCCACGACGAACATGACGACGCTGGTGATCGCTCACCGATTAAGTACGATTCGAAGCGCTGACAAGATCGTCGTGCTGAACGAGGGTCACATCGTGGAGAGCGGCACTCATGATGAAGTTTACTGAAAGAATCGAAGCACGGTAATTATCAGGAACATGTACCGTATCCAGGAGCTGCGTTCACTAGAGGAACAACAGAACACTGTGCGTCATGAGGCAGTCAACGATCTCGCAGGTATGAAGCCATTACGCACGATGAGTGGTGTATTAACCAAGACAGACATCTCTGTGAGTGCTGTGGAGAAGAACTTCTTGGATAAACAACCATTCACTTTGATGGACATCGCTCGGTTGAGCAAGCCAGAGATGAACTACTTCATTGTCGGGTTGATTGGAACTTGGGTCGGTGGAATCGCAATGCCCGCGTCTGCTCTGTTGATCACTGGAATGATCACGTCTATGACGGAGAAGTACGCCTTGTACGAGAACACTGGAGACAGATCCTACCTCAGCGACTTGTACGACAACGTAGAGTTGTACGGTATCTTGTATCTCGTTGGCGCTGCTGTGATCGCGATCTTCATGTACATGCAGACTTACTGCTTTAAGTTTATCGAGGAAAAGACGACGACGCGTCTCCGTAACACGAACTTCGAGAGTCTCTGTCGACAGAACGTTGGGTTCTTCGATGAGAAAGAGAACGCGACCGGTGCGCTGACGGCTGACCTCGCCACGAACGCCACCAAGGTTGCATTACTGTCCGGTGACTCGCAAGCTCGTGTGTTCCAAGCCATCTTCACGTTGATCGCGGCTTTGGTGATCTCGTTTGGCTTCGGGAGCTGGCTATTGTCTCTCATCATGTTGGCTATTATGCCGTTCTTGCTGTTTGGGCATATCGCTCGTATGAAGCAAATGCAAGGCGGAGGTTTAATCTCGGACGATTTGGCCATCCCAGGCGCCCATGCGTCCGAGGTTCTCAGCAATATTCGAACTGTTGCTGCTCTGGGGATTGAAAAGAGATCTGCTGACGTTTTCGATGAGTTACTGGAAGAACCGCTCCAGAAAGGCAGCAAGGAGGCGCAGATTAATGGCGCATCGCTTGGTTTCAGCTCGTTCATTATGATGGCGACGTACTCACTCATCTTCTGGTTTGGAGCCAAGAAGGTGAATGACGGATCGGTTGGATTTACGGAGATGATGCGAACTCTCATGGCAATTATGATGTCAGTTCAAATTGTCAGTGGTGCCTCGTCCTTTATGGGGGATGCACCGAAGGCGTTCAAGGCCGGATCGACTATCTTTGCTATCCGTGACCGAGTTACTCCGATCGATTCTTTTGATCCAGATGGGCTTCGTCTGCCTAAGGTCGAAGGGCGTCTGGAGTTCAAGGACATCTCGTTCCGGTACCCGACGCGTCCGGAGATCAACGTGCTTAAGCACTACACCCTCACTATCGAGGCAGGTCAGACTGTGGCGTTCTGTGGACCCAGTGGCGGCGGCAAGAGTACTATTATTTCGCTCATCGAGCGCTTCTACGACCCTGTGGTGGGTGAAGTTCTATTGGACGGCCACAATATTAAGGACCTGAACTTGGGTTGGCTACGTAGTCAGATTGGACTGGTGGGTCAGGAGCCCATGCTCTTCATTGGAACCATCGCTGAGAACATCGCGTACGGCTTGGCAGAGCAGCCGAGTCAGCAACAGATCGAAGAAGCTGCCAAGATGGCCAACGCGCACGACTTCATCACGCAGTTCCCGGCCGGCTACGACACTCAGGTAGGGATGAAGGGGGAGCAGTTGTCGGGAGGGCAGAAGCAGCGTATCGCCATTGCTCGAGCTATTCTGAAGAACCCGAACGTCTTATTGCTGGATGAAGCCACGAGCGCGCTGGACTCGGAGAGCGAAAAGGTGGTACAGGAAGCGCTGGACAAGGTGGTGGCGTTGAAGCGACGGACAACTATCGTCATTGCTCATCGGTTGTCGACGATTCGCCGCGCTGACAAGATTTGTGTCGTGAGCGGAGGCAAGATCGCGGAGCAGGGCACACACCAGGAGTTGTTGCAGCTGAATGGGATCTACGCTGGTCTCGTGGAGTCTGCGTCGATGTGAGGGAAAGACATTATTGACTCCACAGCCAACCCGCTAAGGTTAAACTTACTAATGATTATTAATAAACTTTTCGAGGAAAATTTGAAAGGATCTCGTCGACTGATACATGAAGTTTCCAATACAATTAGCATCCGAACCGGTATCATTCTCTATGCTGGCTGACTTCACTTTTCTTTACATGTATTGATTAAATTATTCAAGAAAATATCTACGTGAGTATTGATTACGCAGACTCAGCATCTGAATCGCCAGAATTTAGAATTACTTAGTTATCGTATACTTCTGAAGTATTTGGCACGATAACAAATTTTGCCTGTATTTTTATTAAATCGCAATCGATAGGACGACGTTCAGCGCTGGATGACTGTCATTCCGTCCGAAATCAATGCCTGAATGAATGAAAAAGTACAGTAGTCGAGTTGTTAGGATTACAAAAAAAATTGATGTTCGCAATCAAAGCGACTGTGTGGGGGCTGATCTTGCGCTTTTAAGCCTACTTTCTTAAAAGAAAACCATTTCTGCACGAAACTAGGCCGAAGTACAGTGATATTGTTACCGCAGCAATATATGCCGAGCTGAAAGTGTAATATGGTCGTTGGAATTCTATGGTCATTCGATGGCTTTTTAGCGTCGAATATGTCGCCCCGCCCTCCGCCTTCTTGATTATATTCCGTTCTGCTGATGCCAGCTTGCTTCATCACAATCCAAGAAGATAATGGTTCTTGGCCAGTAATGTGTACATGTACTTATATTAAAACGTTAACTTAAGTATCGTAATTGAAGCCAAGGAGAATATGATTCCACGGAGCTAAAGCTGTACTAAGCGGAACTGCCAGCGCTATCCAACCTGGAGGTTCCATTAATAAAAGCCTCGCGGGACAGCTAATGCTGATGCCCTCTGAATGATTACCATTCAAACTATTGAAGATGTTTATGAGCCTATCAAATAGCCTATGTCAGTCTTCTCGAAAGGATTGATGAGCGATCAGCTCTCTACGATCGTCTCGTTGCTGTCAAACAGGGCAGGTGCGCGCACGATGCGTGTTTGTCCATTTTACAAGTCGCCACCTTCAGCTCAAGCTCATCACATCGCGACTACAGCCAATAGTCCTCGTTCTTCAAGTCTGCAGTGATTTCTAATGCCAAGTCTGGACAAGTCCGACTTAATACCAAGCGATGAGATCTCCTATCAGCGAGTAGAAACCCCTCGCGCCACTGGGCTCGACATCAAAGCCAAAAAAGATGGCACCAGCAGCGAGTCCGACAGCTTGGAGCCCAAACTCCTGGACGAGGTCATGAATGGTGGTCCCACTCCCTTCAAGTTAGCAAGTTTGTACCGCTACGCCACACCTTTCGACAAAGTTCTGCTAGGAGTCGGGATTGTTGCGACGGGGGCCAACGGTGCGTTGTTCCCGCTTTTGGCCATTGTGTTTGGCGACGTATTGTCGCATTTTGCATCGACACCCGTGGATATGGACAAGGTCAACAGTGCAGCGCTAGATTATCTGTATATCGCCGTCTTCATGTTCATCACGGACTACATTTCGTACGTGGCATTCTACTACAGCGCAGAGAGACAGATGAAAATATTGAGAAGTGAAGCCTTGAAATACATGCTGTACATGGACATCAGCTGGTACGACGAGAACGACGCCCTGCAACTATCGAGTCACTTGACTGGTGATACAGTGAGAATCAAAGATGGAATGGGTCAAAAGCTCGGAGATTCATTCCGATTCGTCATCCAGTTTATCGTGGGTTTTATTATTGGATTCGCCCGTGGGTGGGATATCACCCTAGTGATGGCGTGTGTCATGCCTCTCACTGAGTTGGTTGATTAAGACGATGCGAATCAAGTCAGACTGGGCACAAAAGGTGTACGCTGAGGCTGGCTCGGTCGCAGAGGAGACGCTGGGGTCGATTCGGACAGTGGCGTCGTTGAATGGCGAGCATAAAGCCATCACCAAGTTCGAGAACAAGGTGTTTGAAGCGGAAAAGGAAAATATCGCACTACACAAGATGTCATCCGCTGTGCTTGCCTTGTTCTTGGCCAGTATTTGGGTTATGTACTCAATTGGCCTTTGGTACGGAGGCTGGAAGGCTTCGAAAGGTGACACGACACCCGGAGATGTGTTTGCTGCGTTCTTCGCTGTCATGATGGGTACAGGTGCACTTGCACAGATTTCTCCTAATGTTACGGCGATGTCCAAAGCTGCTGGTGCTGCAGAAGAGTTGTTTGCCATCTTGGACACTGCGAGTGCTATTGACGCCGAGAAGGAAGGCGAAGGAATCATCCCTGACAAGTGTGAAGGCAAAATTGAGGCGGTGAATGTCAATTTTACGTACTCGAGTCGTCCTGACGCCCAGATCCTGCGGGACTACAATGTGACTATCGAACCGGGTCAAACGGTGGCATTTGCTGGTGCTAGTGGGGGTGGGAAGAGTACGTTGATTGCGTTGATTGAGAGATTCTACGACCTCACGAGTGGCACGATCTACCTTGATGGTCGAGATGTCAAGACGCTGAACGTCAAGTGGCTACGTTCACAGATCGGTATGGTCTCTCAGGAGCCGGTGCTATTCGCGACGTCCATCTTCGAGAACATCGCTATGGGTGGCGACAACGTGACTCGTGAAGAAGCCATAGAAGCGTGCAAGCTGTCGAACGCACACAACTTCATCATGTCGTTACCGGAGAACTACGATACGCTGGTTGGAGAGAAGGGTGTGTCTCTTTCTGGCGGTCAGAAGCAACGTGTAGCCATCGCTCGTGCTATCGTACGTAAGCCGAATATTTTAGTGTTGGATGAGGCCACGAGTGCTCTAGACAACGAGAGTGAGAAGATCGTTCAGGCGGCATTGAACAATCTGATGGCCACGACGAACATGACGACGCTGGTGATCGCTCACCGATTAAGTACGGTTCGAAGCGCTGACAAGATCGTCGTGCTGAACGAGGGTCACATCGTGGAGAGCGGTACTCACGACGAGCTACTGCAAATCGAGCACGGTATTTATCAGAACATGTACCGTATCCAGCAGTTGCGCTCGCTAGAAGAACAACAGGAAGCCGAACGTCGAGAAGCTAAAAGCAAACTTGAAAGCACCAAGCTGTCCCGTACACTGAGTGGCATGTCCGCCAAGACAGATATCTCTGTTAGTGGTGTGGAGACGAGCTTCCTGGACAAGAAACCTTTTGGTCTGATGGATATGTTGCGGCTCAACAAGATGGAAGTCAAGTACTTTATCATCGGACTGATCGGCACATGTGTGGCTGGTATCTCCATGCCGGCCTCTGCGCTGCTAGTTACGGGAATGATCACCTCCATGACGGAGCAGTACGGACAGTACCATAGTTCCGGCGACAGTTCCCACTTGACCACAATGTACAACGACGTGGAGCTGTATGGCATCTTGTACCTCGTCGGTGCTGCGATTGTCGCGATCTTCACGTTCATGCAGGTGTACTGCTTTAAGTTTATGGAGGAGAAGATCACTACAAGGCTGCGTAACACGAACTTCTCGGGTCTGTGCCGTCAGAATGTCGGCTTCTTCGACGAGAAGGAGAACGCGACGGGCGCTCTGACTGCTGATCTGGCCACAAACCCCACCAAGGTGTCTCTGTTGTCTGGCGAGTCGCAGTCTCGAGCCTTCCAGGCGGTTTTCACGTTGGTCGCAGCTCTAGTGATTTCGGTAGTTGGCTGCTGTCTCTCATCATGTTGGCTCTGCTCCCTTTCCTGCTCTTCGGCCATGTCGTACGTATGAAGCAGATGGAGAGCAGTGGCTTGATCTCCGACGACTTGGCTATTCCTGGTGCTCACGCATCGGAAGTTCTCAGCAATATCCGCACAGTGGCTGCTCTTGGCATCGAGAAGAAGTCGGTGGATGTCTTCGATGAGCTTCCAGCAGAGCCACTTCGCAAAGGCAGCAAAGAGGCTCAGGTGAACGGGCTATCACTTGGGTTTAGCTCCTTCATCATGATGGCTACATACGCACTAATCTTTTGGTACGGCGCCAAGAAGATCGACGATGGCTCGATTGGCTTCACAGAGATGATGCGCACGCTTATGGCCATCACGATGTCCATCCAGATTGTTAGCAGTGCGTCGACATTTCTCGGTGACGCACCCAAGGCGTTCAAAGCTGGCTCGACTATCTTTGCTATCCGTGACCGAGTTACTCTGATCGATTCTTTTGATCCAGATGGACTTCGTCTGCCTAAGGTTGAAGGGCGTCTGGAGTTCAAGGTATTGGAACTCCGTTCCGTTTGGCAGCACTCTGGACTTGTGAAAGTAAAATGAAGACTGAATTATTTAAGTGCTAGCTCACGCTCCTCCAGAGCTCCTACCAACACTAACGGATTCAACCCGTTCCCGTACAATGGCCTGGCCCAGCTGATCTCATCCAGTTTGTCCATGTCTCGTTGTGCCTGGTCTCCAATGTGAATTCCAACACGCCTCCCTCGAAGTGCAACTTCGACTACTTGGCCTAATTCACGCCAGCCAGCTCCAACATCGCCTTCAAGCGAATCTTGTCGAGCGGCTTGGTAAACGTGTCCGCAGGATTCACCTCGCCTCTCACCTTGTGCAGATCAATGGTGCTCTTCACCACTTGTTCCCGAACATAGTGCCATCGGAGTTCAATGTGTCGCGTGCGTCTGCTGTAGGTAGGATTAGTCGCCATCACATGAGCTGCTTGGTTGTCAATACCAATTCGTAACTTGACCTCATGATCTGGTAATATCTCCTGCAGAATGTTCCCCTCTGCTACAACTTCCACAGTAGCCTCGCAGGCCGCCACATACTCCGCCTCAGCCGTCGATAACGCAATAATCGACTGCCGCCGTGACATCCAGGCAATAGCTCCTCCAGACAACATGAACACAAACCCCGTTGTGCTCTTCCGCTGCTCTGGATCATTCGCCCAGTCGCTGTCACAATACCCTTCAAGTACAACTTCCCTAGTTGCTCCTTGCGTTCTTGTGTACGTGATTCCATAGTCAAGAGTTCCTGCTACGTACCGCAGTACTCTCTTCAGACTTCCAACATGTTTCGCAGACGGTTTGCCCACAAACCGACTCAGTTGACCCACCACGAACGCCAAATCAGGTCTGGTGCTCGTTGCCAAGTACATCAGCATTCCAATAGCCTCTCGATAGGGAAAACTCGTATCTCCTGTCTCCTCATCGCTCATTGGTGCCAACCGCAAGTTCACTTCCATCGGATTTCCAACCGCATGGACATTCTGGTACCCGAAATTGCTCAGGATCTCTCGTGCATATTTCCCTTGGTGAATTGTGATTCTCTCAGTCGTTTGCTCCACTTTCACACCCAGGTACTCATTCAACAGGCCTTGATCCTTAATCCCGTACTCCTTGTCCAGCTGCGCGAACAAGTCCTTCTTGCTCTGCTCGTCA
Organism: Phytophthora infestans T30-4; assembly: GCF_000142945.1. Lineage (NCBI taxonomy): Eukaryota > Oomycota > Peronosporomycetes > Peronosporales > Peronosporaceae > Phytophthora > Phytophthora infestans. Next base: position 1,326,345 of record NW_003303752.1, read on the forward strand.
TTCGTTGCAACCAGTATGTCATCAACATACACTAGCACATACATGATCGTATCTCCGTCAAAACGATAGTACAGACACGGTTCCGTCAACGACCGCATGTATCCGTGCTTCATCAACCAGTTGTTCAGCTCCGAGTTCCACTCGCGACCTGACTGATGCAAACCATATAGCGCCTTCAACACGATATAAACATATCTGTTGATCTTGCATGGGTATCCTTCAATGGATCTCAAGTACTGCTGGATCTCCAACTGGGCATTCAAGTATGCGGTGTTAATATCTCCGCCATATACCATTAATCCCAGCTGCGCTGCTAATGCCAACAGCAATCTGAACGACGACATCCTCGCCACCGGTGCAAACGTCTCCTTAAAGTCAATCCCGGGTCTTTGATAGTTACCCAGCGCCACTATGCGCGACTTGAAACGAATCACATATCCTTGATGGTCGGTCTTGATGTCATATACCCACATCGTGTTCACGGGTGATGCTTCCTCCGGCATTTCATCCGCAGGAATCTCGGCAATCACTCCTTTCTTCTTCAAAACTGCAAGCTCTTCCATCTCGACCATCATGAAGAAGTCACACCACTTCGACCGTATCATCTCACGACGATTACGTGGAACTTTGATCTCACTTGCACGAATGGGTCTTCCATTCTTATCCAGTACACGTGAGGAATTCATCGTCACGTTCACCATGTAGTCATCGAGATACGCCGGACGTCGACGCTCGTGAACTTCTCGTAGTCCAGTCCGTGTCTTCTTCACGTTTGTCTTATCCGCATCCAGCTCTGCACGAACCTCCTCTGAAGGAGTCTCATCTCAATGCATACGCTTGCCATCACTGTTACCTCAGGACTTATCCCCACCACATCTCTGTCTGGCTCAGCTTCAGGTAGTGTGTCCTCACTAGTGTCACTCTCTAGCTCCGCATCATCGCTACTCTGGTCCTCAGCAAAGACACTCGCTACTGTGGTCTCTTCATTACCATCTTGCTCTTCGGAGTCATCCAGTTTATGGTCAACTACTTCCGATCCACAGGTTCCAGCCACCGATATAGCGTCCGCATCTGCTATGTCAACACCCTCAGCCGCTTCATGGACATTCTCGCCCTCAGCTGCTTGACCAGTGTCGACACTTACACCTTTGCTAGCCTCACTCGGTTGACTGCCTTCATGTTGTACACTTTCAGTAACAGCATTACCATGTTCATCGTTCTCAACGGCGTCACTGCCTACTTGAACAGTCTCAGTACCGTCCTCAGTAACCTTGCGTTGAACATCACCATTCAAATGAACATCTCCATCCGCTTCGCTATCGGCATGGTGGACAGGTTGATCATACACTTGGTGCATTTCTCGTCCAACCTGCGTATGTACGTCAGTACGTTCGCCTTCCTGTGTCTGCACAGCATCCACGCAAGCATCCACACTCTCGCCTTCCTCGAGCTCAAAAGATGGTACATCACTCAGCTCGCTCAAAACGGTCTGGTCCTCATCTTCGCGATGAGTAAAGTGAAGTGAAGAGAGATCGTCGTCTTCCACTTCCGTTGTGTATCGGTCCCGATACATAACATCTTCTGCAACACGCAGATCTGACACAAACTTTGCTGTGTGCTCATCAGGAAAGTACACTTTGCAGCCAACTACATTCTCAGCATACCCGAATACAAACCCAATCTTCGCATGAACACTCAGTTTCTTGCGTCCAGGACTCACTGGTACGTGCACGTACGCCAGCGCTCCAAACTTCCGGATGTGGTGTACATTCGGCTTGACTCCGAACAGCATCTCGTACGGAATGCCATTAGTCCCCTTGTTGTACACACGATTCTTGACATACACTACATTTCTCAGTGCCTCAGGCCACAGGCTCCTCGGTAGCCCCGAGTGTGCCATCGTAGACCTAGTCATGTCCTCCAACGATTGGTGCGTTCGTTCACACAAATTGAGCTGCGAGCTCTTCAGCCCGACTTTCACATGCTCAATTTCTCTTGAACGATACCATGCATCAGTTCCTTCATTGAAGAATTCACCGCCCTGGTCACTCCAAATCTGCTGCACTCTGTATGTTTTCCCGTTGGCATTTCGGCCTGCCTGCCGTTCCGCCCACAACACATACTCTTGCATGTACTTGTTCACCACCTTGCTGTCCTTTTTCCTCAGCAGGTGCGCAGTGACAAACCGCGAATGACCATCCATGATCACCAACACGGCCTCATATTGAGTCGCATTATTCTTCCCTGGAATCAGAAGATCCGCATACACTACTTGGTTGGGTCTCTTCAGTCCACGGTTCAGCATCTTCCTGTGTGATTTCATCTTTTGTTTTCCAAGATGACAGGCATCACACGTATCTTGCTGTCTCTGTGTCACCACCATTCCCTCCACCAGCTCCTTGTCGACCATAGTCTTCAAATACTGTGGACAGATATGACACAGTCTCTCATGCCAAAGCTGCAGCGAACCAACACCTTCTGCCATAGTGTGATTACATCTTGCTGCTGCTTCTGGTAGCACTCGAGCTCTCTGGGTCGGACTCGCTACTTGGAACCCCCAAGTAGCCTCCTGCTGCGTTGCTACAGCCACAGTCCTTCCATCTCTCATGACGTGAAAATTCCTCGATTCTCTGTCATATTTCAGAGTATAACCCTGCTCGTAGGCTAATCCAGGAGAAAACAAACCATACTCGGCATCCGGAATGTACAACACTCCGTCGAGATAGCTCACTACTTGTTCTCCATTAACCTCTGTCGTAAACGCCACTGTTCCCATTCCAGCAACACGGGAAGCAATCGTAGGCGTAACTCCTCGGATCTGCTCTAGCTGCTCCGAGTCTGCCGTGTACGACATGAACTCAGCGAAATTCCCCGTGACGTGCGAGTTGGAGGCCGTATCCAGATACCACCACCCGCCATTGAGACCTTGTGTTACTTGATCACTGTCCTCCAGATGTGATTCACCACTATCTGACTCATGATCGTTCACCGGGTTTCCATCACTTGCTGCTTCATCGTCGCTCACGATTCTAATGCCACATACATCATCGGTGTGTACGTCATCCACTCCATGTGCTTCATCGAGCTCCCGAGGAATCCCGTATATTTCACGAGAACTTGTGACTCCTGCCACAACCAACACCCTCATCCCGCTCGCGGTTCATCTGCACTGGTCCAGTGGTTTCTTGTCGTAGGGTACAACAACTGCGCGGCTTACGCCTATTCTCTGCGTCGTCAGCTTTCTCTTTCCCCTTCGACTTCTCAGGACAATCGACACGTAGGTGATCTTCACTGCCACAAGTAAAGCATCTTCTAACTCTCTTGGGGTCACCAGTCTTGTCCTCGAGAAAGCCTTTTCTGCTCTAACTGCTTTTGCCATGTCTTCCTCGCGGGCTACCCTTCTTCTCACTGCGCTTAGCTCGAAACTCTTTCTGCCGAGCCGTCGCCGCAAGAATCAGCTCTCGAACCTTCTAAGGTGTGTAGACACTCGGGTCTGCGCCGTAGTATATCGAAGACTTCAGATGCTCAAACTCCAGTTGATCAGGCAAACTCTCCAGTAGCATATCCACCATCGTGGTATCTGCAACCGTATGATTCAAGTCGGCCAACACAGTCTTGAGATTGAACATTTTGCAAAGATGGAGGTTGGCGTCTCCTCCAGGTGCGGGCTTCATACTCCAAAGCTCATTCTCCACGCGACGGATCGTGTACGCCTTGATGGCTTCGTTCTGCTTTCCTTCGTAAAGGCTGCAGAGCTCACTCCACATCTCCGATCCGGTCTCCTTGTCACGTAGTTGATGCAGCACGTCTGCCGGTACCGATGTACCAATCAAGCGCATGATCTTCAACTGCTTCTTCTTGAACTCCTCTTGCTTCTCTGCACTTGCAGTAGCAAGCATCGCTAAGGTCAAATCTCCGACTACGATGTCCTTGAGGTCTTGTTCCTTGAAGACGTTCATCAGCGCCCACTTGTACGTCTGCCAATCCTTACCATCCCAGTTCTTAGGGACTCCTTCACTCGAGTACTTCAGGGGCTTCGTCATTTGGGCTCAGAACCCTATTGGAACTCCGTTCCGTTTGGCAGCACTCTGGACTTGTGAAAGTAAAATGAAGACTGAATTATTTAAGTGCTAGCTCACGCTCCTCCAGAGCTCCTACCAACACTAACGGATTCAACCCGTTCCCATACAATGACCTGGCCCAACTGATTCTCATCCAGTGTGTCCATGTCTCGTTGTGCCTGGTCTCCAATGTGAATTCCAACACAAGGACATCTCGTTCCGGTACCCGACGCGTCCAGAGATCAACGTGCTCAAGCACTACAACCTCACTATCGAGGCAGGTCAGACTGTGGCGTTCTGTGGACCCAGTGGCGGCGGCAAGAGTACTATTATTTCGCTCATCGAGCGCTTCTACGACCCCGTGGTGGGAGAAGTTCTGCTGGACGGCCACAATATTAAGGACCTGAACTTGGGTTGGCTACGTAGTCAGATTGGACTGGTGGGGCAGGAGCCCACGCTCTTTATTGGAACCATCGCTGAGAACATCTCGTACGGCTTGGCAGAGCATCCGAGTCAGCAACAGATCGAAGAAGCTGCCAAGATGGCCAACGCGCACGACTTCATCACTCAGTTCCCGGACGGCTACGACACTCAGGTAGGGATGAAGGGGGAGCAGTTGTCGGGAGGGCAGAAGCAGCGTATTGCCATTGCTCGAGCTATTTTGAAGAATCCGAACGTCTTATTGCTGGATGAAGCCACGAGCGCGCTGGATTCGGAGAGCGAAAAGGTGGTACAGGAAGCGCTGGACAAGGTGGTGGCGTTGAAGCGACGGACAACTATCGTCATTGCTCATCGGTTGTCGACGATTCGCCGCGCTGACAAGATTTGTGTCGTGAGCGGTGGCAAGATCGCGGAGCAGGGCACACATCAGGAGTTGTTACAGCTGAATGGGATCTACATTAAGTTGGTCGAGTCGGCGTAACAGTAGCTTGGAAAAATACACAGCTACTACTATTACGTCAAAGAAATAAAGTATTTTTTTACAAACTTGTACACTTGTTGTACTAGCCGAGCTCCGCCTCTACGCGGCAGTAGTTTAGGTTTAGTTATGCTTGTTTTTGGCCTTTCCGCCTCCGCTACGTTTTGGCGGGATAAATATAAAAAAACCGCTAAGCTCCTATGCGCCTCGATACTTTAATTTCATTAATCTGGGCCAGCATCATGCTTCATAATAATTTTTACACTGATCTTGAATCATGATTCTTACTGTGAAACCGATCGTTATGTCCAATTGTTTTGCAAATCCACCGTTTTAAAGCGCTGATAAGAATGATTTGATATACATAAACGGAGGAACGCTTATAATTAGATGTACAGCCTTCTATTTATACTTTGTTTTATAATGTGCTTCGTCGTTCTTTTATAGCTGTTTCACATGAAACGCCCATACTTAGATGGGCATTCCTACCTTCGGGTGCTTTTTTAAGCACGCAAGGGAGGTGGAGAGGACCCGAGCTAGAGTAGAAGTGAAGATAGGCGAGTTTGGTCGCACCAGCAGAACAAGTGTACCAATTGAAGACCTTGAGTTTGAGTTCGACGAAGTGCACGATAGCTTCGACAGTGTATATTTAATAGCAGAAAGGAAGGTAAGCGCAGCTTTAGCTGCCTATTCTACCAAAACCACACGCCCCGACATGAAGCTGTATATGAAGCTGACGCAGCACGCCAAGCAGTCGCAGTTAGTTCCACTTTCTGGTGAATCTTGGCTTACTGTGTTGTCTCAAGCTCAAACTAACTACAAGAAACGAAAAACATTTGAAGAACCATTTTTTATCGTCCAGCTGCACATGTACGCAGCTAAAGAAGCTCGACAAGGAATTCGACGTGCTACGCCAGCCCGCATTGCTGCAGCGGCAACAGCTATCGATTCGTAACTGACAGAGCGCTCCGACGTGCAAGTCGGCGACATGGCTAGCACACATTGGGCTATTAGTCAGGCCCGTCAGCCTGAATATGCTGAAGTAAGCCTTCCCAGTAACGCTACCTTTCGTCAAATGCAGCACTTGGACATTATGCGTAGTCCGGGCAGAGATGGAGGCCACCAGGAAGGCGGTTTCTGAACTCTTACAGTGCGCCTTAACGGCTCCAGCGAGATGCAGCTCATCATTGACATACAGGAGCTGCGAAAAGCACTGGGACTACCCAACTACAGTCTTGTTGCTGACGGAATTTTCTCAAACCTCCGCCCACCCCAAGTGCCCGCCGTTAATATGGAGCATATCGATCATCTAAGTGACTAGGAGAGTAGATTGTAATGCATTTTAAAAGCAAAATTCTGCTTAAATTCTGGCTACGCTCGAATTCTAACATCCCACCCACCCCTCCCTCCTCCCTTTCCGCCTCCCCGCGGCTATTGCTCCAAGTCTACCGCGAACACTTCATCTTCCAAACCGGCATCTCCATATCCACAATGCCGAAAACAGATTAACACCCGTATTCTCGTCCTTCACGCACGCCGCCATCGCCACCTCCAACACCTCCTCAGGTAAAGCGCGAATGCAAGGTTAGCATGTCTTGCTAGCCAGCGTTTTAACTACTCAAACATCACCTCGATGGGATTAAACTGAGGACAGTACGGAGGTAAAAGAGCAGCAGGGCTCCCGCATAATGTATGGCTTCCTCTAGCTTCGGGTACATATGAATGCACGCGTATCCATTACAACGACGGATCTGGGTAGGGGCCAGGGTTCAGACGAGGGAGCACACACTCAACAAATGCACGGTGGAAATCAAGCCGATCAAACGTCCCTCGTGTTGTGCGCCACCCCACAAATTCGCTCACATCACAGGCTGCCAGAATGGAGACTCGCTCTCCACGTGCGAAAGGCACCCGAACGATCGCTCGCTCTTCACGCTTCGCCCACGCGTACCGCCGTGCGCTGTCAAACCCGCTCTTAGACGTTTCGTCCACGAAAATAAGCTGCTCGGGATAGCTGTACCAGCATCGAATCTTCCACATGAATGCTTCAATCTCATCAGGCACTGCCTCGCGGGCTCTGCGCTCTAGCACCTTTCTGCTCAGCCCCAGCTCAAACTTTAGAAGCCGTAGGATGCCTGACGCTGATAGACCTGTCTTGTCTGCGCCGAATTTGATGCGTAGTGCCGCTTGGAGTTCTTCTACGTAAAAGCATGGTTGCTCCTTAACGTGCTTACTTACAAACGCCAATACTTCAGGATCACGGACATTGCTGGAGTCTCGACTGTCTGGCATTACGTGGCCACTTGACTTGAACTCTTTGTACCAGCGACGTACTGTGCGGCCTGACGCCCCAAAGATGCGGTCCACTTGCTCGCACGGAGCACTGTACGCATAGTGTAACGTGATGGCCCTCCATCGAAAGTCTGCTGAGTACATGGCTACAGTCGACGGTTTAAAACACTGGCTCCTCTGGCCTCTTGGCATTAACTACGATTAATATATCTCTATACCGAAATACACTCCAATTTAGTAAATGTACGGCGCCTTTTAATATCTTGCCCTAAGCACTTAAATTCGGTTTTACTTGGGACGTGGAATGGACATAGTGTTCGGCTTTCACAATACTACAACCTCTTTATTATTGCCGGTTATCACTGTATCTTCATCTTTCACCCAAAACCACCTGCACCTCTAATAACGTTAATACAAATGCTACACAATATGCTTAGTTTAGCGTCGTGCTCGATACCACGGGCCGTTTCTAAGCCATGAAACCTAGCTCACATCAACGCAAGAGGTAGTAATGGCGTGTTCAGCTTGCACTACTTACCCGCTTGTAGTGCTGTTAAATAATGTCATTGTCGTCGTCCCGTGGCAGTCCACACACTTTTACCTGTCTTGTTATCATCGTTGCATGACTGGAAGCTTACAGCGAGTGAACGACCCAATCCGAGCAATTATCACCTCTCATCTTCACAAGAAGCCTCTGCATCTCCGCGAAAACCTTCACGTTTACGTCAGCTCGGTACTCGATACCTCTAAGATTTTATCGTCAACGTGCGGCAGAAACACAAGCGAACATAACACGAATTAAAATTTTAATTGATACGCCTTCATTTCCAGAAAAAACTTCAGTGCCGGTGGAAATGTTTTACAATCAAAGTGATAATAGTAATATTTTTTCTAAAGTAAAGCGCAGCGAAGACGGCAAAGCGTGACACCCACAGAAAAGGAAGAACTTTGACAGCACGAATTAAAATTATTTTTCATATGCATCCTCGAAGTAGAACAGTAAATTTGAACATAAAGATAACCAAAACGCCGTTGAGCTGCGTAGGTCGGCCTGCCATTTTTTCCTTCAATAAGCCAGGTTCAGAGCTTTAGTATAGGGGGCGCCTAGGGATAAGTATCGTACTGCAAGTGGGATAACTGCACTGAGCCCGGGGCGCTGTGGATACCCATTTAATATAGAAGGAGCAGGCAAAATAAAATCAGTTTCGATATTTTGAAGATTTTAGGCGTGATTTCAAACTGTACCAATGATTAAGTAGACAATAGTTATATGTGCGCAGTGAGGGAAATCGGCGATGCCGTTGAAAAATTGAGATGATATGTGACGGGGTCACACATCACCTTGCGCAAGAGGAAGTTAGCTTCCGAGAGCTTACAAACTCTCAGTGAACGGCAGGTCACAGGTCGCCTTTTATCAAAGAGGGAGCGAAGTGACCTATTTAAGGTAGAATGTAAACTGAGTAAATTTTTAGGTAGATAAAGCTTGGGTTTAATACAAACTATAAGTCACCAAAGAAAAGCAATGTAATCAGTTGGCTGATGACATTGCTTTTCTATAGGTGACTTATAGTTTGTATTAAACTCATCAGTTGGCTGATGACATTGCTTTTCTATAGGTGACTTATAGTTTGTATTAAACCCAAGGTTTATCTACCTAAAAAATTACTCAGTTTACAAACCTTGGTACCTTGTACCAAATATCCCGAAGTATGACGTGTCACACTTCATGTAGCCAGGGTACACTTAGGGCTACGTACCCCGTTACATCCTCCCCCACTTAGGTTCGGTTTACCGACCAATCAGAATGTAGAAGTGTTCGTCACAAACTTTCATTTTCAAAGTCGAAAACCATCGACTTGGCCGCGCCAGCGCGGCGGAGGCTCACTTCACAGTTAGAGCCTCGAGCATCAGTCTGTGCGCTCTTCTTTTAGGTCTTCCACTTCGAACGTAAACCATGTCTCGTGGAACTGCAAGGAGCGGTGCGAAGACACGTCCCAAGGCTGCTGCCGGAAAGGCGCAAGCCAAGAGCACTAAGACTCACGGCAAAGGCTCGGTACTTCAGGAGGCTACTCAGGTGGCCTCCGAGACGATCGACTCATCGGGTGACGCGGCTGTGGGTAAGCGAACAAGCAAGCGCCGCAGCCCGTTGCCCTCGTCCTCTCCAGACAATCGTCCGAGCCCTCGGTTCGCTGAACGTGAGCTAGACTCTGGCAGTGAGGACGAAGCCGAGTCCGAGAGCACGCACGATGCTCCTGCGGGCTCTGCGGGAGGGCACAGGCCAGTGCCCAGCGAGCACAAGGACGACTGCGTGCAGTCGCTCGCTAGTGATCAAGGTGATCACAGTCCCAGGGCGTCTGTGCGCTCTGAGAGTCCGGCCGTCAAGCTTAAGGGGCACTCCGAAAGCTGGTGGCGATGAGGTAGAGAAACCTCGCAAACGTCTCTCGCATGCCGAGGGTCTTGCGCGCGCTAAGGCCTCTAAAGCCGAAGGCGCCAAGCCCTCTAAGAAGCGTACGGCTTTTAAGTCTCCACTCCGCGAGGAGAAGGAGACTCGGTACTTCCATCGGGGGCTTTTCGATTCCTCGGATGAAGAGGACGAGAAGGAGGGTGAAGAGGAAGAGGAAGAGGGTGCTTATTCTAAGCCCCGGGAGATCCCATATGACCTCGACCAGCAGCAGGAGGACTTCCAAGATGCCCAGCGTGTGCGTGGGGGTTCGGTGATGGCACCCGTCAGCCAGGGAGCTGCCATCGACTCAAGAGGGTACTGGCCTCTCGAGGAGAGCTCTGGAACTGACCTCTTCCTGGAGCTTCTTGTCGCTCATCGTGGCCTTGTGGGTGGCCACACCTCTAGGGGCATTTACGAGCGTACCCTTTTTCAGAAGGAACAGTTGTTTGCTGACAACTTGGAGGCGGATCGATGTGTGCTTCTCGCGCCACACCGTGTCCCTCTTAAGGACTTTACGACCTGTCGCAAGAAGCCCAAGAACCGGGGTGGTCTCTATCCTCTTTAGGGATACCCCTGGGTTCTGCCCAAGAACTGTCCCACCTGAAGTTCTTGTGAGGACATGTTCTGGACTTGGGTTGAGTCTCTCAAGTACTCACCCACGGAGTTACGGGAACTCCATGAGATCAGCTGTTGTCCCGCATCCTGGACAAGCGTGATCTTCGTGTTCGGTTTGCCCACATGGTCAGCAAACGCATGCTGCCAAGGGACATCCTGAAGCGCGCGGCTTCTAGCGCTTACGATGAGCGCGGATACGGATTGTCGTCAACGTCCGTACCCCGTTCGGGCAAAAAGCCCCGGACTACTTATGAAGCTGCCGCCACTTCTGCTCCCAGATTGCGACAGCCTTCGGGCAGTCAATCAGGAGCCGCTCAATCGGCTCCCACGAGTTCTCAGAGTGGGCATAATCCCTCCACTTCACGAGGAGCTGTCGGTTACCGCGACGCCGCTGCTCCTGGAGGATCCGCTCCACGTGGAAGTGGACTTCTCCATTCCGGCCAAGCAGGGTCGGAGGTGCCCTCGTACGAGTACGAGTACTCGGCGCCTCCCGAACGCCACTCTCGTCCGAGTGCTTCTCCTGCGGGTCCGACACAGGGCCCTGAGGTTGACCGCCTCCGTCAACGTGTCCTCGTGCTTGAGATTGCACTTGGCCTTGGGACTGGCGGTGATGCTGCCGCCCAGGCCGGGAATCAGGGCGGGCTCGCTCGTCTTGCGGGCCGCCTGGACCTGTTGGAGCGTGAGGTCGCGAGCCTGCATCTGCGGGTGGATCGCCGGGCCTCTTCGTCCGATCTGGACGAGGCCTTCCGCATGATCCGACGGATCGAGGCTCTGTTGCCACGTCCGGAGCCGCCTTCGACGCACTCCCAGACGTACGCGTATGGTGCTTACCGGGCGTACTCAGTGTACTCGGCGTATGGCTCCGGGGTCCGTTTGTACGGAGCCCCCTGCGTACGGTCTTGACTGCAGCTTTGCCGTCCAGATCGAGGCTTGGGCGCCTGCTCCGACCCCCTCGACGACGTCTGTGGCCGGCCCTCGCTTCGAGTAGCTGGGCCAAGGTGGGTCTGCGAGTCAGCAACCCGTTCTGATTTCACAAAGAAGCATGCAGATGTATTATCGGAAGGCCTGGATTGAGGTTCTATCGGGTTTCGACAGCAGAGGGCCAATCACGACTAGATTGATGCTTGACGTGCGTAGTTGACGGGCTGGAGAAGGTGACAGCATTAAATGTTTTGACACAACACGCAACGGTGTTTCATGATGGTTTCCCCTTATTCTCTCCACTAATTAACATTTTTAAAGAATGAGTGCGCTTCGTACCTCGTCTAATGACAAGTAAAGTAGGATGCGGATCAAAGTACCGCTTTAGACGTCCAACATAGAGCTTCGGGTGCGTAGTCATTGACTTAGGTAGGTCGATGGTGTACGACGCACCATGTCTGGTCAGGACTGCAAACGGTCCGATGAAGCGGTGATTCAGCTTGTTGCTGCCGACAGAGCTGACAGTGTCAAGAGGTAGGTTCCTCGTGTCTAGTAACACTAAGTCCCCCACTTTAAATACACTTAAGTTTCCTCTTCCATGTTTGTCTAAGTACTCCTTTTGTCTATCCTGGGCCGCTGCCATGGCATCGCGGACCCTGCTGACAACGCTCAGCTTGGTATCCATAAAGGATTCCACCTGTTACCGCAGTGAAACTAGCCTCACATCCGAGACCTGGGAGGAAAGGGCTTTCCGAGCCTCTCCTCCACTTAGAATAGAGGAGTCAGTGTCTCCTCGAAGAGTGAGAGGCACTCTGGGGTGACGGAAGCCGTTCAAGTAGAACGGCGTGAACCCCGTGGACGCGTGCACCGCGTTGTTGAGCGCAAACTCAACAACTGAAAGCTGCGTCGACCACGTACGTGATGCTGCCGCGCACACATTGCGTAGAGTGTCCTCGAGCACTCGATTGACGCGCTCTGCCTGGCCGTCTGTCTGTGGATGGTCCGCAATGGACATCTGCAGACGAGTTCCCAGTAAAGGAAACAGCGTTTTCCAAAACGCAGCCGTGAACCGCGCGTTTCTTCAGGCTTACATCCGAGACCTGGGAGGAAAGGGCTTTCCAAGCCTTTCCCCCACTTAGAATAGAGGAGTCAGTGTCTCCTCGAAGAGTGCGAGGCACTCTGGGGTGACGGAAGCCGTTCAAGTAGAACGGCGTGAACCCCGTGGACGCGTGCACCGCGTTGTTGAGCGCAAACTCAACAACTGAAAGCTGCGTCGACCACGTACGTGGTGCTGCCGCGCACACATTGCGTAGAGTGTCCTCGAGCACTCGATTGACGCGCTCTGCCTGGCCGTCTGTCTGTGGATAATCCGCAATGGACATCTGCAGACGAGTTCCCAGTAAAGGAAACAGCGTTTTCCAAAACGCAGCCGTGAACCGCGCGTTTCTTCAGGCTTACATCCGAGACCTGGGAGGAAAGGGCTTTCCAAGCCTTTCCCCTACTTAGAATAGAGGAGTCAGTGTCTCCTTGACGCGTGCACCGCGTTGTTGAGCACAAACTCAACAACTGAAAGCTGCGTCGACCACGTACGTGGTGCTGCCGCGCACACACTGCGTAGAGTGTCCTCGAGCACTCTATTGACGCGCTCTGCCTGGCCATCTGTCTGTGGATGGTCCGCAGTGGACATCTGCAGACGAGTTCCCAGTAAAGGAAACAGCGTTTTCCAAAACGCAGCCGTGAACCGCGGGTTTTTTCAGTAGCCCCCCCCCCCCGCCCCTACTGGTTCCCGGCGTTCCCCTGTCCCCGACAACCTGGCTTCTGCCAGCGACCCTTGAGGACGGGCTTGGGGAAAGACCGTCTGCGGAGTCTTTCCGCGGGACAGTCGCGCTTGAAGTGGCCCATCTTCCCGCAGCCGGAGCAGCGGATGTCACGCTGTTCGGCGGACCCGAGTTCCATGGGAACTGATCCGTTGGGGCTCGTTCCACCGGGAGTGGACAGGGAACTCCCAGGTCACGCTGAGGCCGGCGTACGCGCCTGGTGATGGCTGTACGCTTCTTGAAGAGCCACTTGAATCGCCTCTTCAAGGGTGCTTGACTGCACCCGGAACAGCTGAGTGCGCGCTGGGCCCACTCGAAGGCCGTCCATGAACACTGTCATCTTGATGTGTTCGTTGAGTGGGTTTCCCACTAGGGACACCGTGAGCTCCCGTATTTCTTGGACGTATTCATGCAGCTCACGCCTCCCTTGCTTGTACCAGAGAAAGCGCGAGCGCTGGCGGTACTCGTAGTTCGCCGGGAGGAACGCGGCTCGGAGCTGTTCACACAGCTGAGCCCAGGATGTGAAACATCCAGGGGGTGTTGCCTCCCGTGTGTACACCCAACTCGTAGCACGGCCGCTAAGGTTGGAGAGTGCAAAAGCAACACGAAGTTGCTCGGTCGAGATCCGAGCCGCGTCCATCGCGAGCTCTACTTCTCGGACCCAGAAGTGAAGGTTCTCGCCTTCCTTCCCTTCATACGGCTTAACCTTCAGCCGTATTGGCTTCGGGTGAGGCGGATTCGCTTCCGCCACCGGAGCCTGCAGGTTCTTCCGCACATGCGCGATGAGCCCCTGCTCGTACGCGTCAAGCGCATTGACCCACTCGAACTGCTCGGCTGGTGTTGACACCACCAGGCTCTGCAGGGCCTCCAATCCGAAGATGCCTGCCATCTTCCGAACCGACTCGAGCTGTGAGTCGTTCATATGGGAGAAGTCGTTCCTATCCATGGCAACAACCTTCGGAGAGGCTCAGGTAGCCTACCCGAGGTGGCTATGATTGACTACTAGTGCTACCAAGTGTGACGGGGTCACACATCACCTTGCGCAAGAGGAAGTTAGCTTCCGAGAGCTTACAAACTCTCAGTGAACGGCAGGTCACAGGTACCCTTTTATCGAAGAGGGAGCGAAGTGACCTATTTAAGGTAGAATGTAGCCTGAGTATATTTATAGGTAGATAAAGCTTGGGTTTAATACAAACTATAAGTCACCTTTAGAAAAGCAATGTCATCAGCCAATGGCTGGCTTTGGACGACCTTGGTACCTTGTACCAAATATCCCGAAGTGTGACGTGTCACACTTCATGTAACTAGGGGTACACTTAGGGCTACGTACCCCGGTACATGATAGAAACCCTGCATACTGTGGCCTACATGCAATACATGTACAGATTGTCTAGACAGTGAATCGTGAATAGATGTACAACTTTTAGTGAGCTTAAAACACAATAGACCTTAAGATAAATGGCGTTTTCATTTAGTTTTGTATTCAAGCTTGCCGTAGCGCAGCGGAGGCGGGCCTCCACTTACCACCCCAGCACAAGCCATGCCAAAGCGCCCGCGTAGCGGCCGCACAGAGCGCTAGTCCTAAGGTATTAACGCTAGCACGGTGTCTGTACGAAACGCAAAGATTTTTTTAGCTTTTTCATTGGCTACCGAACAGAGCGAAGGCGGCTCCGATTGGTTAAAGCAGGATTATGAAGCTTACATCACTAAATTCATGTAGCTCACAATGTACATATGCAGATTTGCACAAGGCTATCCATTATCCGAAGGCGACATCGTGTACTAGTTAGTTACTATTAAAAAATGGCATATTATGTTTAAAAATCAAGTGCTATAACTGAGGATTTGCTTTTAATGCTACAAGGTGCTTAACGTACAAGTGGTATTGCATGTTTTTAAAACATGTTTTTAATAAACATAATGCTCTGTACTCAATAGTTTCTAACCGAGTTGTGCGCCGACAAGTTATACGTACGCTCCATACAATGACAATCATCGACTTTAACAATTACTATAACTAGCCGGGCGCCGCCGCTACGCGGCAAGAGTTTAGGATTTTAAAAACATATCTTATCCTTCCCGCCTCCGCTACGCTTCGGCGGGATAATTTTAAAAAACTGAATCCCTGTATGACTAAATCGACTTTTTAACTTCATTAATCTGGGTCCGCATCGTGCTTACCTGATTAAAAATAAATACTCTAATGATTTTGAATCAGGATTCTTGATGCATTCTCTTTATAGTTGTTGGTTATCACGGTATCTTCATCTTCCACCCATGTATTCAAAAACATTTATACAAACGTTACACAGTATGTTTAGCTGAGCGTCGTGCTCGATATCACGGGCCATTTCTGAGCTGTTATGAAACGTAGCATCAACGCAAAAGATACTAGCGGCGTGTTCAGCTTGCACTACTTACCCGCTTGTACTGCCTGTTTAACCTTGTAAGCAATTGAAGATTGATCACTTCTCATACCAACTCAATGAAAGCTACATAATAATCAAATTTGTAAATTTTAATGCATTTAGCGCTCATTTTGTGATAATTCAGAATGATTCATTAGACACTCGATTCTGTGCCAGTTATGATTAAAGCATTTGGATCATGTGTCGCAAGACGCCTTGCTGCTGTTGTTGTTCACGGCGGTGTTTTTTATTTGATACTTTAGCGATGATTCCACTTCTCGTATTGAGTTGTTCTTTTACCACTCCAATTAATCGTATCCTACGCTCTTGTCGGCCACACGTCCGCCCATCGCGTATCGGATTTTGCTGTCTTAACAACTCTTAGAAAACAATGGTTTACAGCAGTAACACATCTGAGTTCTTTTTTAATCTAGAGCTATCTTTTAAGTAACAACGTTTATTAGCCTCTTACGGCCAGTTCCTACCAGCTTCTGTTGTACATGTACTACGATTTGGCAGTTCAGTCGGCTACTTTCACACTCAGATAAGTTATTTACATTTTGTACAACAAAACAGTTGTAGGTATTTTTAGTCGATGTCACTTGCAGAAACTATTGAGTACAGAGTATTACGTAATTTAATATTATGTTCTCGGAAGCACGCATTCCTACGTGTACGCTAAGTTCCTTGCGCGCTGGAAGCGTCTTTAGGGGCTATTTCGCTTGAGAATAAGTAGCTCTGTTAAGCACTCAAATATTAAAAGCAACATGCATTATTAAAATAGAAAATAATCTTAAAACGATGCCGCCTTCGGATAATGGATAGCCTTGTGCAAATCACCATACGTACACAGTAGACCACATGAATTTAATGGCGTAATCTACGTTATCCGGCTTTCACCAATTGGAGCCGCCTTCGCTCCGCTCGGCAGCCTATGATAAAGTTCAATAATCTGAGCGTTTCGTGTGACGGACGGACGGACACCATGCTAGCATTATTATTTTAGGACAAGCGCTCTGGGCGCCCGCTCCTCGGACGGGCATGGTTTGTTGGTGTAGTATAGACTGGCCGCCTCCGCTGCGCTGCGGCGGATTAAAGAACAATTCGAAATCAAAGCTACATGTATTTATATATTACTAAGTCCGCGTTCCAAAGATCTCTCTGTACACAATATTGTTGGTGTGTACGTCCCCGTCCTCATCAATGGCCTCTGGATCCACAGCAATCTTGATCGCCTTCCTTGAATACAACACCATATAGATCTGTACAACTGGCAGGTCCAGGTAGATACCCGCGTAATACGATGGGTGTTGTTGACCATGTTAATGGTAGACGTATAAGTCCAAGTCAATGCGAAGAGAAAGTCATCGTCGTTGCCAACCAGGTTTGACGTGATCTGCAATATGAACATCATCGTAGGCTTGTCTTAATTCTGTTTTAACTATTCGCTCTCGAAATGACATCATGCTGAGGCGCGCTTTGTTGCAAAACTAATACCTGCTGTTCAGAAGACGGGCTACTATTTTGGGTGCTCCAAAATTTAGTGGAGAAATTCCCTGCTAGCCTTAGTGAGAGTAATACGCTTATATTGCCATCCGCCACGCTATCGGGTGAATCGAGCGATAGGTACTGCTTCATCTCGCCGTAACGCTGTCGACACCATATCGCTAAATGTGCCGGTCTATTTGAGTAAGTTCAGTCGGCTCCGCGTGCTAAGTATATCTTACGATGAGTAGTGTTTTCCGAATGTCACCACAAACACCAACATCGTGCCTCCAAATCGTTCCGCTGAGTGCTTCATGATATCACCGAAAGGTCTGTCCTCCGCCTCAAAGCGAATTCTCGAGGATGGATGACACGTCTCAATTAATCTGATTGGCATTCAAAAAAATAACTATACCTTCTAATGCTGGCATGGTAGGCTGCATTACCAACCTACGTTGTTCCGAAGCTACTCATACATAGTGACGCTACTGGTTCAATTATATGTGAGGTGCATACGAAATCCCATGACTGTAGGCAAACTGTCAGATCAGAGTAATGTTTAGACATAAAAAAAATTGTAGTCCGAGTACATGTAACTTACTCGGACTACTATTTTTATGTGTGCAAAAAAACACGCCAAACGGACAAGTAGACAGCGTAAGTCATCGAAATTTGACAAGTAGACAGTGCAAGAAATCAAATTTGACTGTAGACAGTGCAAGTCATCAAATTTGACTGTAGACAGTGTAAGTCATCAAAATTTGATGACTTGCACTGTCTACTTGTCCGTTCGGCGTGCTTTTTTGCACATGGACTTGCCACGCCCACAGATATGGTCTGCAGACTGCACACGTGCTCGTGTTTATGTAAGCCGCAACTTATTCGTCGCGCCTCGTACTCACTTCATACTGTAGTTATAAATTGTGAGCGCACATTAGGGGAAAAACGCTGTGAGCGTTGATGGTACGTATAGCAATGGGTTTGCGTGTGTCCAAGTGAGCGAGTGTATATTACATCTACGGTGACGCGTATGTAGATAGCTATGACCAGCTTGCAATAGTGCACAGTAGATATCAGGTGCTAATTATTAAATGATACGCGCTACACTCTGTGGGTACGTCAACAATATTGTCAGCGCCATAGTCAGTTTACCGTATGTGCGGCTCCAAGCCTCGCACTGTCCGCCAGTATACAAAGTACAAACGATAGGCGGGGTGAAGGGGGCTACACGGATGTATTTCCCAAATTACTTGCGCTTTTTCTACTTCTTATCCTCAATGTACTTGGCGTTTTGGGAAATCTGCTTGGAGGGCGACTGCTCTTCTCCTTCTTTTTTGTTGGGTACCAACCAGGGTCCTTGGTCTGTTTACCTTATTCTAACGGCGCACCTCCGCTGGATCCGGAGGGGGGGGCTTTCTTCTCATAACGCGGTGGCTTTTGGGTCGTTCACGCAGGCAATAGAGCGTCACGCGATGCCTCGTCTGCTGTTTGAACGGAGCGCGTAGCCGTAATTGCAACTTTCCGCAACAGACGCAGCGCGCCCAGGAATCCGTCGTAGACCTCTGCGGGTTCAACAGAAGCAGGTCAATCTTCGCCTTGCATTGCGTGCACGTAGGGCCCACCATGTTGCAAACTGTGGGTAAGCAAACAAACTATATTGTTTAAGCCAAGGACAAGCTTAGCCTTCAGGTTTCCCAGAACAAACCTATTCTCAGAAATCTGATGCATCATGCATTATCCAGTGATGATACCAGGTTTAATTCAGGCTTCGCGATTAAAGAGAAGAACCAGGTGCAAGTACTTTATGCAGCTCGCATAAATGACTCGAACAGGTATTTTCCAGGTAGAAACCTGGGGTATTCATATGTGCGAAATATGAGTAAAACTGGAAATGAGGGCTGATAAGTTGTGTCAGAGCGACTCTTTGCCACCTATACGGCAGAGGTGATAGTTTCGTAAAGCGTTAGACGTCCTCAACACTCAACGCATTCATGTTTTCTCCAGATTGAACCAGGTATTGACCATGTATTGAACTTAGTTAGCAATCCTGCGTATCCGCTGACTATCTAGAAGTTCGTCATCTTCAAAATCGCATGCAGCATCGCCCAGCGAAGCTTCAGCAGTCCAGTAGCTGACATGTGTCGCTACTCACACAAGCCCAGAACAGACGGCAGACGAACACGCCGCAGTTATCACCGTCGGTCTGCATGGGCTCTGCCAGTGAGGTAGTAGTGAACTCCTCCACTCCTGTAGCCTTCTCAACGATCTCGCTCGCCATTGCTTTTAAAACCTTCAGATTCTTTTTGCCACCCATGATGTCGTATGTCTTGACTTGTTTAGCAGCTTTATCAACCACTAAGCGTCCCCAGTGAACACCTTTAAAGTTTACAGGTAACAGCACGTATGGATGCAAGGCGACGCCCTCAGCAATGTGCTCAGCGTTTTTGTAGGAAGCGAGCCCATTTTGCTTAAGTTCTGAGGAAGCGTGATCGCTCCATTATTCTTGTAGCGTCTCAAACACACCGCAAAAGCTCTCATTGCGTTGTCGTTTAGCCAAGCCGATCCTCACAAGCAGAAAAGATCTGAATAAGCCAAATCAAGCCCGAATCCACGCGGCTGAGTATAAGACCAAGCCTCCAAAAGTTGGAGGGACACGACCTTTGCTGGAACAGGGTAGGTTTGACTTCACTATTAATCCACGTACAACATTGAACAGCGTCCCGGTAGGTGGCCTGCATGTTTCAGATCCATTTCATTGCTTCCAGCTGAGAATCTTGTGAGCTGTCCAACCTTTTCAATAGTAGCCACATAGCAGACTCGGTCATCTTCTTTATCCCCATCGCTATTAAGCTCAATTCGCTCTTCGTTAGCCAACCTATCATTTAGTTGCCTCAATGCGTCCTCAATAATATACTCTGCCAGACGAAACCGAGCTCTATCGGGAACGAAACCATCATCCTCACGTCATTCTACCACCTTTCCGTTGCCCTTGCTCTTGACTTGGAAGGTAGCAAAGAATGAATTCATTTCACGTACGCCGGGCTTAACGGTTTGTAGCGTTAAGACGGCGTCACAGACATCACTATCCCTCAGAAGAGCGCGGAGCTTCATCCCGCCGTTGTACTCTTTGAGCGCAACCTTCGCATTTTGCTTCTGCTCGGCACGGTTTAGCTTTGACCTACCGACACGTCTAGCACCTCCTGACAGCTTGATCTTACGCCCACGGTATTTAGTGCCATTGTCATTAGCACACACAGCTTCATTTTCTACTGGGGCTGTGTTTTCAGAGGCCAATTCATTCGATGTGGGGGTTGTATGCTGCGTAGGTTTCGTATTGGAGTGAATACCTTGGGTTGCTTGCGTCTCGGCATGAGAATCACCGATGGTTTCGTCGGGAGTCTTAGCTTTTCCTCCGGATCCATCGCCACTGTGGTCACCATCGTTATCGGCACCGTCGCCGTCCGGCGTATTCACCCCCCCCCCCCCGTCCGTGACGCAAATTGTAACACCACTGTTCTAGCTGAGCTTGAAATCACTGTCCCGGAACTGGACAAGCTCGCCACGAATTCGTCCAAACGCCTGCTGGGTACGTCGATACTTTTCCGCTTCAGTGAAATTTGAAGAGTTTGTAGATACGCTGGCCTTGTATATCTTAGCCATGAAAGGCTTTCCTTACCTCGACCAGCTTCCCTGGTAGAAGCCTGCTCTGTCCAAACCACTTACACGAGTTCCAGCAATACATCATGACAAACTTTAGTCAATACCTGGTCCAAACCTGATCAAAACCTGGAAATACCTGGATGCAATGCTGGAGAATGGGATGATCAGCGGATTACCACTCGTCTTCCTGAACACCATAGCATGTCGACATGGAAGCTTCATCGTCTGGGAGAACTCGCAATCCACATCAAGTCATCCTTCTCGAGAAGATACTCGTGGTCTTCGTACTGGACATTGATTGTGGAGCCGTTGTCCTTAAACGAGTGGTTGTCTGCTACGGCTGGGTCTGTCGCGACGTCGTACAGTGTTCTGATTGCTGCGGCTACCCAGCGCGTTGTCATTTTCAGCACCACGTTCATCTGCTCTGGATAAGAGGCGTCCCACAAAGTATCAAGCATCTCGACCTTCGACTTGTACTTATTTTCCTTGCGTTGCTGGTAGTCCAGAAGAGCCTTAGGGCTGGCTCGCATCGTGAATTGACCTTTTAACTGCCTCTTGAGGTTGCCGAAAACAACTTTCAGCTTGGTTGTTTGTGTGATTTCCAGAGTGAGGCAAGTCCACACGATACGCCATTACCCACATTTCACAGCAATCATTTCAATTATTGTCAAAGTATTCCCAAAGCTCTGTGCGGTCGTCTCTGCAAGCTAGATGTTTGAACTCATCACGATGCGATGCGTACGCTTCTATAGTTCGAGAGTAGGTCATGTCCGTAATAGTGTGCTTCATTTGTGCCAGAGCATCTGCATCATACGCTCCAAACTTTGTAGACTTCCTTATAATATCGTGAAGCCACTTGATCACGTGAAAATGACAGTACAACACACGAGCCTCCGGGAGCTTCTTGCTAATGACATCAACTTCGCGCATGCCCTTATCCACGATAGGAATTCGTACAAATCGCCAGTGTTCATTAGCTCGCTTAAAGTGATTGAAGCACTTCCCCATGTGCCAGTCACTGTTCGTTTCAATCAGTGAGTATTGCACGGGCTGGCCGTTGCCAAACTGGTCCATTGCTATCATCGTGAAAAGCTGGTAGTTGTACCTGCCAGCATGGAAAAATACCTGGGTAATACCTGTTCAAACCTGGGATAAACCTGCACTACGAAAAATTAAATAAAACGCACTGGTTGGTCTTGTGTGTGCAATCCATTTGAATCGCCTCCGTGCAGTGCCGGCTTTGGCTTTAACCAAGAGCTCAATCCCTGGCACCAAGGGTGAATCAGCAAGAGCCTGCCGAATTCCTGGATAAGACCTATAAAATCCTTCGGAGATCCGGTGGTGGGACTGTACACCTCTCGCTTCATCACGATGCCCCAGATACCGTCACGGCGCTTGGTCATTTGTGCCAACATCTGAAATGGGCAGTCGGTCGTGTTTAGCTTGTGTGACGTCCGTATACCCATCGACCTGTCACGCTCCGACCATCCGTGGGTGCAGATAAACTTGCGCTGATAGGGCTCCATTTCGGTAGGTACGAGCGGTATCGCCAAGTCTGGAAGTCATTGGTACCGAACTTGGCTGCGAAGATGAGCGTTACGACGAGCGATGTTAATCACCTCCTTCACCACGAATTTTTGACGTGTAGCCTCCATGTATTCCTTTAAGCTCACCTCCAAAGAGGCCCAGAAATTGTGCTGAGCCTTAAACGCAGGAACTTCAGTCAATTCTACATCCTCGATGTCCAAAACGGTCTTTTTCCTCCATTGACGATGCCGCTCCGAAGGCTCTTCAGCCACTTGAGCCTGTGCGACGTCTTCCTCCGACACACCCGAACTGTCCGAGCCATTCATAGTCTCCTCACCGGCTGTTTCCGCGGCTTTCGCATCGTCGGCCTGCTGCTTCGTGGTATTCTCGGCGGACTTTCCCTCTTCTCCATCGCTCTCTAAGTCCGCGGTGAAGGGCTGAGATCTCTGCACAGTTTCTAATGCTTGAGCCCTCTCAGACCGCGTACGCGCATCATGCACGCGAGTGACGTCTGCCCGTCGAGCTTCCTCGGCTAGGCGCTCCTTCCCCGCCATCGCTGCCTTTATGTGGGCGGTCTTGTGCGTGCGCGCCATCGTTGCTCCGTCCGGGTCGGTGCGGTCACGTGTCGTGATTCTCTCCCCTACTGGTGGCTGAGGGTCAAAAGAAAAAATAACGGTAATTTTCAAGCGATATATTCTACTTGGGCAATACCTGCTGATATACATGTATAATACCTGATGGGGAAACCTGAACGCGAGGAGTGCTCTTTAACCAATTACGTGCGTCGAAATAATAGTCAATAACACGGTCATGCAAGCTGGAATTTATTATTAAACAAAATATTAAAATGTTTTACTGTTTAGAATTTTGTTATCCTATAATAATACGGTTATCAAACTTACAAACGAATTCATACTTTACATGCAATAAAAGTGACTAAAACACTATGTACCGTGCGCGCATGCATTCATCGGGTGCGGTGCGTGGGGGGAGATAGCGCAATGACCGTGCAGCCGCGCGCCTTCATTGCACCGGTGAGTGCTACGTGAAGTAAAATAAAACACTCGTAAAGTCCCTACAAAAAGTGGTGGTTAGCGTGCCCGATTTGATGCACATAAGACAGGTTAAGTAGCAAAATGTGAATGTTCAATGCTCGATTATTGGTTTTCATCCAATCGGTGCGTTTCGTGCCCGGCAGAAATGCTTACCTCACGTCCAATCGCGAGAGTCTGATCGTGCAACAGATCCAAGTCAGTGTCGCAGGTAGAAAAATATCGACCAATCCGGACGCAAGCTAAACGTGTGACGCTTGGGTTAATTTTGGCATAGTTATGTCGAGTCAGAAAGATACGCGCAGTAAATAGGATGAGAGATGAATGCATTATTAAGGCCGAGTGTAACTATGCGAAAAGGTAGGAAAAGACAGGAAGAGCGGAAAACGACGGACTGATTGACAGACGGACAGACAGGCTACTCGGTAAGGGGGCGAGAAGTTGTGACATCAGAGGTAGTTGATACGATATCCTACTACTCACGGCAGCGATATAGCCAGCACACCTTATCCTCGCCGCGCCGTCGCTGAAAAATCCAATTTTGTGTTTTGAATGAAAAATGAGGCCGAAAATTTTGTCCAATCAGAGCGAGAGCTAATTGTGTGACGCTTTTGGACATATTCGTAATTCTGGTATAGTTAGGTCGAGTCGGAAAGTTATGTGCGGTCGATAAGAAGGGACGAAAATGCATTAGACATGCCGAGTGTAGCCATGCGAAAAGGCAGGAATAAGCAGCAAGAAAGAAAAACGACGGACTGATTGACAGACGGACAGACAGGTTAAAAGGTTAGAAGCGGAGCGACTAGCCGGCCGTCGCTGCTACGCGGGGGAGTCACATGGTTTGCTGGAGATGGGGTGGACCCAAATTTAAGTGCTTCTTGGTGTCGCGTACTTTGTGAGCGTCATTCACCCCAGTACGTCGTTGGCTTCGTGTACTTAACCACTTACCTTTCCGTAGTCTAATGTGGCCCCGTACAATATCGTGGTTTGGTAAGCTTCCGTTACCCCGTACTACAGGTTAGATGTCGCGTTCTTCAATGATCCGTGCTCTTCCTGTCTTCGTGGTTCTCTGCTTACCCGTGGTACATGCTGCTTTCTGGGGTATCCGCCCTCTCTTTTGGATTCATGATCTTTAGTACGGGCTCTTTTCGCGGCTGCTAACTATTCCCTGTTCTCAAACGTTTACGTGGGCTGCAGTCTGTCGTGGCCGTTGGCCTCCCATCGCCGGTACCGTATCCGAAGTGTGTTATTTTGTGGCTTGGTGCCGCCACGCTGTCGTGTTGCTCCGTCGCGCGTGTATTGTGCTCTCCTGATGTGGCTCCATCTACCGATTATGCAATCGTGGTGTGGTTGTGCTGTCCTATGCTATCGTATTCGCGTAGTTTAGCTGCGTTTTCCGTATATTATCGTGTTCTACAATGGCAACGTGCTCCACGGTGTGCAATCGTGGTGTCCCGAAGCGCCTTCCCCCCCCCCTCCCGCCGGTGCTTCCGTGGCTGACCTACCGCCCGTGCAATCGTGCTATCGCCCTCCGTGGCTCCGTGATTTCCCGTCTGTAGCTCCCGTGGCTGTGTGTTCTCTCACGGCTTAGTGGCTGGGCTACCGTCCGTGCTATCGTGCTACCTAGCGGTATCGCGGCTGGTCTGTCGTCCGAGCTATCGTAAGCTACCGTAATATCAAGCTCCGTGACATGGCTCTACCCTGGTATCGTGTTCCAATGCTTGATAAGTTCCCTTTTTTATCTCCCGCGGGTTTATCTTTGGTCCACAGTGCTCTTAGTGCCTCGAATCTACTCTACGTATCATGTTGGAAAGTGTGCACAATCTTTAAATGTTGCACATACACGCAAATACAAAGCAATACGTTCTTTTTTCGCGGCTGCGGAGTGGTGTGGGTTGTGTAGAGAGCCACTATAGTCACATTTTTAAAGTTTCTAGTAGTTAATAATAATTATAAAAGGTGTATTTAACGAAAATATATAAGCTACTTGTACTACTACTACAAAAGATTACAAGCAAAATTTGAGAATTATTAAGTTTAATATTATTAAGTTCAATATTGTGCAAAACAATATTATAAGTAAAATTATTATAAAAGTACTACGAATCTCAAAATATCATATTTGCTAGCTATTAGTACTAAAATGACTATTTAAGACGAAATATGCGTCACCGTCTCATTCAAATTCTTTTACCAGCTCATAAGAAAATATAATACGTGTGTGCACGTCGGCGAAGCCTGCCAATGCAAACTAACCCGCACACATGCAGCGCCCTTTGCGTGGCCTGGCGAACCGCGGTTGAAAATGGGGGCAAAATAAAATTTGAACGGTGCATTTAAGTACGATGTGTAGCTCGCATACAATGTGGACACCACATTATTATTTTTTAGCCAACAGGGGAGGCGCCTTCGCTTCGCTTGGCAGGCTGTATATCCCGCGTATTTATGTAAGTAAATAGCTCTAGCCCGTTACGGACGTTACAGACGGACACCAGACTCCACTAGGGAGCTTTGACTAGCCGGCCGCCGCCGCTACGCGGCGGAGTGGCATGGTTTGTTGGAGATAAGGCGGCTACAGCCTTACGTACTTCGTGTGCTGTGTGCTTACAGTCTGATCATGTACCCCGAGGCTTCGGCCATCCCCGTGCGATGTAGTCTCGTGTACTTAAAACACCCACCATTCCGTAGTCTCATGTGGCGGTGAACAGTATCATGGTTTCGTACGCTCCCCTTGCTCCGTAGTACTGGTTCGTGTCTATGTTCTTCCGTGGATCATGCCCTTTTCCGTTAATGCGCTCTCTCTTTTGGGTTCATGCTCTTTAGTACGGCCTCTTTCGTGGCTGCTAACTATTTCCCGTTCTCAAACGTTTACGTGGGTTGCACCGGCTTTGTGGCTCATAGTGTTTTGTGGCCGTTGGCCTCCCATCACCGGTACTCTAGCCGAAGGGTGTTATTTTGTGGCTGGGTGCCTCCTCGCAGTCTTGTTGTTCCATCGCCCGTGTATCGTGCTCTCCTGGTGAGGTATAATCGACCGCGCCCTCGCGCTTTCATGCAATCGCGAAGTGGTTCTGCGGTCCTATGCTACCGTATTCGCGTTGTTTATCTGCGTTTTCCGTATATTATCGTGTTCTTCAATAGCGTCGTGCTCCGCAGTGTGCAATCGTGGTCACTCCAACCGCCCCCTCCGTATATCTCGGGGCTAATCCGCCGTCCGTGCAATCATTTTCTAATGTAGTATCGTTCTTCGTGGCTCGGTGATTTCAGGCTTCACTGGTATCGTGCTCTGTGGCTCATTGATTTTTCGTCTATAGCTCCCGTGGCTACTTGTTCTCTCATGGTTTAGTGGCTGGCCCATCGTCCATGCTTTCGTGCTATCACGTGGTGTCGCGGCTGGTCTGTCGTCCGTGCTTTCGTTAACTATGGTGCTATCTGGTGGGGATTACTGAACTTGACTTGGCACAGAAACGAATATTGTGTTAGTGTGCGAGACCCAAACTTGGGACAGGTTGGTGTAAGACTAAGTGAGGCAGAAGAGAGAATCTAACGATCATTACAAAATATACGAAGGCCTTCACTAGTGCTCATTGCTGGTTTAAGAACTTGGTGATTACGTGCTCTACCTCACTTCGTGTGGTTCATCTGGTTATGAGCCCAAGCTCAGAGCGATACATTTTCACAGTTCGTCGCTCTCCGTTCGGATTAAGTGAATAATCGACTCCGCGTGTGTGGGAATCTCAATCGGGCAGACAAGTGGTTGTTGCTGAGTATCTACTCGCGTATCAGCGAGGACAGCGAGTACGTGCGCTGGCCTGGACACAACCAAGCAACATACGGTGGTAGACGGCACTATGGCAGACAACAAGCGTGAGGCGAAGGACAAGGAAGAGAAGAAGGCGCACCCGCGGCAAGAAATTTGAGGTTTGGCTAGAAAGAATAACTCTGAAACTCGAGCGGAAAGGCTTGAGGAAATATTGTAAAGAAGAAGTATCTGAGCCAGACCAGGAAGCGAAAGAAAGTGAACATGATCCGTGGAGAATGGAGCTGAGTCGTGCTAAAGAGCTGCTGTATGATGCAATGACCGATGAGATTGTAAAATCTGTGAAACATGAACGAACACCCTTACAAATTCTGGAGCGCTTGAAACAGCGATATGTTGGAAAAACTTACTTCAAGTATGCAGAGGAGCTAACAAAGCTACGGCGCCTTCGACTCGGCCAGAGTGCCAATTTTACCCCCCTAGTGGAGTCTGGTCTGCGTCTGTCCGTACGTCCGTCCGTAACGGGTTAGGGCTAATAAAACCCACGCTAATGCGGGCGTCCTACTGGCTGCCGAGCGCAGCGAAGGTGGCCTCGATCCGCTAAAAAGCTGTCGAGCGCAGAGAAGGCGGCCCCCATTGGCTAAAATCGGCATTGTGTTTTGTACACACTGTATATGGACTACATATCGTACTTAACAGCACTGTTTAGATTTCATTTTGCTCTCATTTTCAGCTGCGGAGCGCCACTCCACGCAAAGGGCGCTGCGTGTGTGCGCGTTAGTCAGCATTAATAGGATGGCGCCGACGTGCACATAGGTACTATATCGTCGTAGGAGCTGTTAAAAAAATTCCAATGAGGAGCTGTTAAAAGAAAACTAAAGTACCGGTATTATATTTGCGTTAGATAAAGATGCACAATTTATTACTACTATTAAATATTTGAAAACGTTTAGAATGTGAATGTAGTGGCTTCCCACAATCCCACCCCACATAACCATGTACACCACTCCGCTGGCGCGAAAAAAGAACGTTTTCCTTTGTATTTGCGCGTAGTGTGCGACCCTTAGAGAATGTGCGCATTTCCAAAACAATACGTAGCGTGTATGCAGTGGACTGGGAGCAGTGTTTGTCATTAAATATGTGTAGAGGCACGTGATTAAACAAGAACACGAAACACGGAGGAGCACCGAGTACCTAATGCGATAGAAGGAACAACTTGAAATACGGAAAGCCACGGACGATAAAAGAATAGGCCACGAAATTTCATACGAAGCACGAACCAGGGAAGAGCACGCAGGCCTGAAAAACACGGAGCCGTACGAAGAGATGACAGCGGGTGAGAGCTAAAATAATGAAATGCCAACCTGTCACGGCTATGACTTGGAGATAAGGATGAATGATGATTGGCTTATTAATGCTGTCCCGGCCGCACCCATGTTACATCGACGGAGACTGGGACGAGTAGGATTGTGGAAAGAAGTTGGCGCCTGAATGCAGATGGGCCCGAAATTGCAGGGAAAGTGTGCTTCCTGGAGATGCATATCTAGGAGTCCGAAATAGCACGGACCACGGAAGAGTTGCCACGTTCACAGTCACGGTAGACCACGTAGCTGTGTGAGTGCACGGAAAGGAGTTCTCCCACCACGGGTTACCACGAAGCACGGCCAACGGCACAGGAGAGCATAAGCGGGAAATCACTGACCGTTGGAGTACGATACGAGGGCAGCCCGGAACTCACCGAGCCACGGCACAGGATACTACAGTAGCTCACGATAGCTTGAACGACTGATAGCCTCAACACCACGCTATAACACGACAGCATGGACTGTGGGTTAGCCACTAAACCATCGGAGAGCACGCAGCCACGCGAAATCATCGAGTCAGGGAGCACGATACCAGTGTAGAACCTGAGCTTACCGAGCCACGGAGGACAGTAGAATATTAGAACTGGATTGCACGGACGGCGAACCAGCCACGATATACACGAGGAGCATTTAGGGTGAGCACGATTTCACACTGTGGAGCACGATGCCATTGTAAAGCACGATAACACGGGCAACGCAGATGCACTATGCGAGCACAATACCATATACAGCAAAACCACACCGCAATTGCACGATAGCGTGATAACGCGGTCGATGGAGCCTCACCAGGAGAGTACGATGCACGGGCGACGGAACAACACGACTGCATGGAGGCACCAAACCTTAGCGACCGGGAGAATCTGGCGGAAACCTCCCGAAAGTACAAACACTTTCCCCCCAAAAGGCTCTCTTGGAACAAAGCCAGGACGAATTTCCTGGTCCTCATCCTCAGGCACAGGTGGATTCTCAATCAGCATATCGCGCGGGATCTTCATGTAATCTCTTCCTAGGGAAGGAGTTATATCATGCCTTCCCCCCCCCGACTTGCAGCAGGAACTCGGAGAACGCAGCCATTTCCTCAGCAGTGTCTGCAGTATCAGCTGTGCGCACTCGCATGTTTTCCGTAAGACGGAGCGTCTCGAATTGGGGCCACAGCCTAGACGACTTGAGGCAAGCGTCAATTGTCTCGACGGGTGTTCCATTCCGTCGACGTCGTCTGTACACTAGATATCGATTCGGATTGGCTTGTGTAACCTCTGCTAAGGGCTTCGGTACCCTTTGGTGCACTTTCCGTCCTTCATACACGCGCAGTAAGGGTTTGCAGGCCCGCATGGACCATGGAGCATGCATGACATGACCGTCTCATACAGCTGAGGGTTTGTATTCTTATCTGGGATCTCAGTGCATACTATCTTGTCTACGATCTCGCGCGCTCAAGGTTTGTCTTCGTCAGCCAAAATAATCAATACGTGAGCGTGGGGGAGCCCTCGTTTTTGAAACTCGACAGCGTAAATCCGCGCGCGCACTCGCCCCAGGACGCCTTGGTTTAAATCGTCAAGCGTCGATTGCAGTTTTTGCTGCCACACGCGAGCCGCGATATCTGGTCGATCTTGGGCTGTCTGGGTCTCGGAAGGTATCGCTTCAAGAATCTCGTCCCACTTGGGGCTGCACGTTTCAGTCAGGAAGACGTCGGGCCGTCCATACTCCCGAACAATTGCCATCGAATTTTGATACGACTTGTACATGGACCGCGGGCTACCCAGGTGCGAAGCCGGTAGTATGATACGCTTGTCAACCTGATTAAGAAAGTGGGTTGGTCGTCCTCTGGCGCCTCCGTCCCGGTCCGGTTGCACCAATCTGTTCTGGGCCCGGTCGTATTCCGACAGCAGAACTTCTCCTTCCGCCATAGCCAAAGTATCCTCATTGAGCAAAGCGTCTTGAACACCCCTGTATTGATCGGCGCGAAGTGTTTTCTGGTTGTCGACCACTCAGCGAAGCTGTTCTTGCTCACATTTTGCACGCTGATCTACACACCACTGTTGAAATAGACGCCCGCCTTGGTGGAGAGCGGACTGATCATCCACTTTCTGATGAAGGCGGTACGCGACGTGTACACGAAGCGACATCGCCTTCTTGATTCGATACTCAGCACCATTCGCGAACTTGTCTGTGTAGGTCCAGCCCTTCTCTTCATATGGAAGGAGAAGCGGGTATTGAAGTGGATCGTAATTGGCGTGAGTCTCATACAAACGTAGCAGCCTTTGATCGCGTGTAAACAAGCTCAGCGTGCTTGCGGACGCCCTATCTCGGCGTCCTGACTACGAGTTGGCCCACATCACATGGGTGACAACGGATCTATATGATCGGATACGCATGGCGTATCGGGACGATGAGGCTGTCTCGCCTATCGTCAAGTTCCTCACGGCAAGAACGAGCGCAAAGTTCGACTGGCTTTCGTCGCGACAGCGCTCCCGGCTCCACCGATATGAGCTGAAGGAGGGCCTCCTATATTACCGGGTGGAGCCCATTGAACCTCAACGGGTGGTCGTACCCAACGATGAGGATCTGAAGTTCGATATCCTCGCGGAGGCGCACGACACGCCCTCCAGCGGCCACTTGGGCCGCGAGAAGACCTTTCTGTCGGTCTCTCAGGCCTTTTGGTGGCGCTGGGAGCAAGAGCACCAGGATGCCTTTGACAGCATCAAGGTCAGTCTTTTTAAGAGGCCCCTGTCCTGTCCCTGCCGGACGAGACGAAGCCGTATAGCTTTGTCTGCGATGCCTCCGATTACGCCATCGGGTGTGCATTGCTGCAGGCCGACACGGCTGGACATGAACGAGTCATCTCGTTCCAATTCAGGCAGCTCAAAGCCGCCGAGCGGAACTACCCTGTCCACGACAAGGAGCTCCTGGCAATGAAGTATGCCCTAGTGAAGTTTCGGGTTCACCTTCTGGGCTCCCGGCCCTTCGTGATCTACACAGACCACGCATCCTTGAGGACGGCCTCAAATTCGCCTCACCTCTACCAAAGGATGGCGAGGTGGCTGTCCTTCTTTGCGGAGTACAACTTCCGCGTCGAGTACAACTCGGTCCGAGACAATCGTCTCCAGGAGACTGTGATGGGCCGCGAGAAGACCTTTCTGTCGGTCTCTCAGGCCTTTTGGTGG
The DNA here is from genome assembly GCF_000142945.1 of Phytophthora infestans T30-4. Lineage (NCBI taxonomy): Eukaryota > Oomycota > Peronosporomycetes > Peronosporales > Peronosporaceae > Phytophthora > Phytophthora infestans. Next base: position 1,357,830 of record NW_003303752.1, read on the forward strand.
ACCCACATGTACAAGTGGGTCGCCCGATACGTGAAGACATATGAAACATGTCAGCGGGCTAAACCCGCAGGGCACTCTTCGGCTCCACTACAGAGCCTGCCCGTACCGGCTGACTGTTGAAAGTCGATGAG
>NW_003303752.1:1358060-1366574 GCF_000142945.1 Phytophthora infestans T30-4
AATTTTGGTGTTCGTGTGTCGGCTGAGCAAGATGGTACATCTTGCTCCGGTTCCCGTCACTGTTACGGGCGAACAAACCGCAAGGTTGTTCGTCGATGGCGTGTTCCGCTATCACAGTCTCCTGGAGACGATTGTCTCGGACCGAGTTGTACTCGACGCGGAAGTTGTACTCCGCAAAGAAGGACAGCCACCTCGCCATCCTTTGGTAGAGGTGAGGCGAATTTGAGGCCGTCCTCAAGGATGCGTGGTCTGTGTAGATCACGAAGGGCCGGGAGCCCAGAAGGTGAACCCGAAACTTCACTAGGGCATACTTCATTGCCAGGAGCTCCTTGTCGTGGACAGGGTAGTTCCGCTCGGCGGCTTTGAGCTGCCTGAATTGGAACGAGATGACTCGTTCATGTCCAGCCGTGTCGGCCTGCAGCAATGCACACCCGATGGCGTAATCGGAGGCATCGCAGACAAAGTTATACGGCTTCGTCTCGTCCGGCAGGGACAGGACAGGGGCCTCTTAAAAAGACTGACCTTGATGCTGTCAAAGGCATCCTGGTGCTTTTGCTCCCAGCGCCAGTCGATGTCCTTCTAAAGGAGGCCCGACAAGGGCTTAGCGAAGCCCGCGTACCCTGCGCTGTACTTGTGAAGGTAGTTGGCCAAGCCCAACCACTTTCGAAGATCCTTCTGGGATCGGGGCGTTGGCCATGCTGCTATGGCCTTGACCTTGTCTGGGTCAGCCCGAACGCCCACGTTGCTTACGAAGCAACCGAGAACTTTAATCTCTGGTGACGCGAAAATGCACCTGTCGATGTTGGCGTAGTGCTTGTTCGCTCGCATCACGTCCAACACTCGACGGAGGTGCCCCAGATGCACCTCCATGGCCGTCTTGCCTCCCTCGGCACGGCTATAGACGAATATGGCGTCGAAGTACGTCTGTACGAAGGTACGCAAAGGGCCGAACAATTGCGTCACCAGGCGATTGAACGTCGCCGGGGCGTTAGACAAGCCCTGCGGTATGACGAGCCACTCCCAAAGCATACCGCTTGGAGTGCTCACCGCGGTGAGTGGGATGTCGCTCTCTCGCATCAGGATCTGGTAGTATCCGTCTACCAAATCCAGCGCACTGTACAGTACGCTCCTGGTCATGTTGCTTAACAACACATCCTTTCGTGGGATTGGTGTTTAAGCCGGCACCGTTGCGTTGTTCAGCTTGTTATAAGCGTTGAACTAGACGCCACTTTCCGTTCGGCTTCCGAACGCAGAAAGTCGGCGTCGAGTGCAGGAACTTCGACTCCCGCACCATGCCTACCTCGCACTGTTCGCGCGGAGGAGGCCATTGCCTCGTGACACAGTACTTTGTGCCAGGCACGAGATCAATCTCATGCAGTACTCCTCGATACGGTGAGAGCTGGGTCGGTGGGCGTTTGTTCACCATGTCCGCATACTCCGTCAGCAAAGGATACACCGCATCATTGGTTCTTAAGGATCTCAGAGCCCAAGCGCGTCTGACGCTGCTTGTTCAGGTCCTCCAGGACGTTCTCGTCCAAGACAGAGGAGGAGTTCAGCTCCTCCCGAGTGGTCTCAGGTCTCGTGAGCACCATCTCGGCAACCTTTCCAGCCTTGAGGTTGGCCGGGGAAGATTCGACCGTCATTATCTCGATGTTCAGTATCTCTGCGACCTCTGGCAACGGTTCCAAGTGGACACCAGATGCCTTGATGGGTAAACCGGTCTCGCCATCGAAGATGTGATAACACTCTTCCACTGGCCTTGTCGGAGGAGCCCGGTCCCTGGACTCCGAGTCGCTTGAAGTGACGTCGATCTGAACGAAGTTCAGATCCGAGTTGTGGCGGCGGCGGCGTCGTCGTCGATGGCGGCCGTGACGTGGAGCTTTGCTACCCACGTCTGGGGATGTCGGAGCGCCGACATCCGAGACACTCGTGGCCTCGTGTGGTACTGTAGTACCCACACGGGAAACGTGTTCGACACCTTTCTCTTCAGTAAAAGTCTGGGCGACCGCGTGTGGCACTATGTTACCCACATCGGAAGCGTATCCGGCGTCTTCCTCTTCAGTTAAGGTCTGGGCGACCGAGTGTGGAACTCTGTTACCCACCCTGAACACGCTATTGTCAGTGTTCGTGACAGCTGCAGCTGTCTGCGGAACTAAGTTACCCGCTCGTGGACCTAAGCTACTCACTTGGCCAGCGCCTCCTCTGGGCGCTGCCACCATCAAAATATCCTCGGAGTCGTCATATACGTCGACGACTCCCAAGCATCTGCCGGATGCTTTGGTACCCTGGCAACCCTTGCGGGCGCCCCGGGTCCTGACAGAGGTGGGAACATGACTCACCAATGCTCTGTCGGACTGCGCATGGCGGCTGGCACCGATTGCCTTGCCTCGCCAGTCGATCCAGGGCTCGTGCTTCTCAAGCCAGGACATGCCCAGGATCATATCATATGCATCCATGTCGAGAGCAGTGAGATGTTCGAGGCTGTCAAGGTCTTTAAACTTGACGACCAGATCCACTTGGACGTTGGGGACAGGGAGACTTTGCCGTTCGGCCAGTCGCTCGGACACCGTCCCGTTGTCCTTGCTTTCTCTCAAAGCATCGGACAACTTGTTGCTATTACGAGCAACCGTCTGGCGGCGTGCAAAATACTTCGACGTCCCCAGAATCGATCAAGCTTCTAAAGGGATGATCATATCCCCGATCACATCCGTGTACGACGAGCAACCCGCCGCTGCTCTTAGAGTAGTAGATCCCAAGGCTGAGCCAGGTTGTCATCCTCAATGCGAGTCGCAGCCACTTCAGACACAATGGGGTGGTTATGCGTCCTCGGTCGCGAGGAGTTATCATGCAGACGGAACATTAAGTCTACTGGATCCTCCGTGTTGTGCTGACGCACCTGCTGTCCAAAGTGTAGGAACCGTTGCGCTAATGGGTTGTGCTCTGCCATCATTTTCTCGATGTCTAGTAGTGCAACACGATCCAGATCCACGAATATACCAAGACGTCGCTCCGCGCGGCGTTGCATGTCTGAATCCGCAATGTAGATCTGCGCAAACTTGGGTGCTACCCGCGCGCCTGTCCGACGGTCTATGTGGGGGAGGAGAGGCCTTAGGTAGTGCCCCATAGCCCCTTGAATGCGATATGTGTACACCCCGTGTGTACCGGCAACGCTCTCGTCTTGACGTACGTTTTGAAACGATCGGTTTGAGCACGAAGCACCAATCGACGTAAGCGCGGAGGCTTGGTTGTAAGCATGAATTTGAAGGCGGAACTCGGGATCTCCCTACAGCTGAAGCAACTTCCGAAAGTGCGGGGTGCAGTGGAGGCAGCTTTACCCTGCCTGCCAGACAGCATGATATCGCAGACTCGCCTGGCCACTTCAAGCGTTGCAGATCGGACAAACCGTTGCTGCCGGAAGCTTGTGCCGGCCGCTCACCACGTCGTCACCCATGGACATCTAAACCTTCAAGGGGAATCAGAGCGTGGTCATAGCGTACACATTGTCGTCTAGTGCGCACCCGCTCGAGTTCTTGCTGACGCTCCTCATCCGTGAACCGAGCTCGTCGATAACCTTCCTGCTGGCGGTGAAGCTCACGTTCAGCATCTCGCCCTTGTCCCGACAGCTCGGCACGTCGATCAGCATGTTGTTGGCGGTTTAGCTCACGCACAGCTTCCCGGTCTTTTCTTGGTAGATCCGCTCGGAAAAAAAGAATGCTGTTGGCGGTTTATCTCACGTTATTGTGTCTCGTTCTGCTTGTTCTAGCTCTGCTCGGCGATTTGCATGCTGTTGGCGGTTTAGGTCGCGTTCGTATTGTCGCTGATGTTCATTTAGCTCCGCTCTGTGTGCTGTCTGCTGCTGCCGATCATGCTCTCGTAGCTCGTGAAGATCTTCTCCATGTAATTGAGGGCGCGCTTGCGCTCGGCGTCTTTTTTACTCGCACGGTCACGCTAAGAGAGTGACATATTAGCTCGTCTTGTGCGAGCCCGATGCGCATCACCGGCACGTCGTCGTTCTATCTGCGATAGTGTCGCATCAGCTCTCTTATCGCGAGCCAGCCAGTCACCTCATAGAAATCCGCTCAGACAGCTTATTTTTACATCAAAATCTTACCCCCCCCCCTAGTGGAGTGTGGTCTGCGTCCGTCCGTCCGCGGCTAGGGTTAATTCAAGTGACGCAAATGCGCGCGTTCTACTGGCTGCCGAGCGCAGCGAAGGCGGCCCCAATTGGCTAAAATCGACATTGTGTTCCGTACACATTGTGTGTGGACTGCATATCGTACTTAAAAGCACCGTTCAAATGTCATTTTGGCTCCATTTTCAAAACAGAAGCCGCGGAACGCCACGTTACTCAATGTACGCTGCGTGTATGCATGTTAGTTTACATTAGTAGCTAGCAAGACACGCATACACGGATAGTCCGAGGTTCCTGGGGCTGCTTAGGGGGTAGCTTATAACTTGCGGGATTTTATCCTGCAAGTAGGTAGCCGTGCTATGGGGATTTAGTTCCAGAGCCCTCTGGGTTCTTGAGCTTTATCCCACCGCCCACTCTGCGCGAGAGCACATTTGGCACCTGGTCCATTGACCGCAAACCCGACAGCGAACCAGTTGAGCCGGTCGTTAATAGTTATTGATGGGCACGCACATTGCGTGCAGTTGGTCAGGAAGGTACCGTAACAGGTCTCTTTTAACCGACAGATGGGAGGGGGGCTGTAATAGCCTATCAATAACCAGCCTTTGCAATTAACGGCCGCCTTTTAGGCAAAAGGATATCACACCTCAAGCTACAGTACTATCCGGGGGCTCAACCCTGTAGAATCGACTGCACAATTTACAAATTAAAACCGCTCCGGGCCTCACGGTCCGCGACTGTGGGATAAGTGATCGGAGATAACCTTGATGGGGGCAAACAATCCCGAGTAGTACGCATATTCCAACACACTACTCTATGAAAGTCTACTGCTACGTGCGGTGTACTTAGACATTGTCTAACGCGTCACGTTTTCGTGTTCGCAGAACTATGGGTCGGAGTAAGCGAAATAGGACGCGCGAGAAACTGGAGGAGGCCCTGCGCGAGAACGAACGTATCAACGCAACACCCAGGCAAGAGGAAAAGGATGCACGGAAACGACGCCAGACCAAGCGTAGGAAGAAACGCTACGACTTGAACAAAGCACTTAAGACCCTCAGCGTGCACCAAGACGAGCCAGAAGTCACAGAAGCGACGGAAGTTTCGGCTGATCGTTTGGAAGAGCGGGAGGAAAAGACGGAAGATTCTGATGCTGCGGTACATCAGCGGCGCTTTGCGGCTGTGATGGAGGCAGCGTAAAAAGCTGGAGCCGAGGATGTGGCTCTATTCTAGGCTCCCGTCGTACTAGAGCCAACGGTTCGAGAAGAGGTCCCCGTCTCGGCGAGCTGCCAAAACGTAACACAACGGTAGCTGGCCGTAAGAGCTGGTCGTAAGAACAACGCGGATCTAATCAACGCTGTCGGTTGCCACAAAGATAGATTGTCTCAGATTGACTGTGAACAAAACCACTCATATGGGCAAGTAACAACTCTTCTATGTATACTTTGGTAAACTGCTTATCTACAGCGAAGATCCTTCACGTGGGCTAATGCCGCCCCCTCTTCCAGTAGTTTGCGCCGTGCGGCCACGATAAATTGCTGTTTTTAGCGAAATAAGGTCACGTGCCTCTTGGCTGGTGTCATATTTAAAAAGGTCCGGCGCTATCTGGTCCTGCACCATTTCATTTCGGGGGTCATTTTTAGTCTTGAGCGAATGTGCAGTATCCTCTGTGAGCTCGAGCCTCGTCTTCTCTGCCTTTCCATGAAGGATGGCAGGACGTTTGTTGGCCTTTTTGCTACCCACAGGACGCTGAGTGGCACCTTTAGGCACAATACTTGCCGCTGGAGTAACTGGCGTCGAGTTTGCGAAGTCGTGCACGCCACCTAGGCTTATCCCGAAGCAATTCCCAGCGATGAAGTAGCTTGAGCGTGTTGCCGCTTGCAGCGGGGCTGCCGTAGCTTTAGCGTCAGAGGAAGACGTTCGACTTAAAGAGTCACTAATACTAAGTTCCTTATCCAAAGGACACTTACAGCCCAAGACCAGGGCTCAAAGTTAACACCTTAACTTTTATGCTTCAAAACCAGAAGTGTTTTATTTACTATTATTGCGGCCAAGCCGCCTAGGGGTAAATGTATCTGTTTAACTATCTAGCATAGTTAAACCTAATCAAGTGCATAACGTGTGGCTTTCGGCCAACGTCCTGAGAGACCTTGTTAACTCTCCAACTTATGTACTGAGAGTTTGTTAACTCTCCGGGTACTTCGTACCCCTGTGTGTTCCACACCATGTAACCCCGTTACACTCTCCCCCACTAAGATGAGAACATTCCGAGGTCACGTCTTGTTAAGACGGCGGAGGTTACTACACCTCACACCAGCGTTGTACAGCTCCGTGAGCTCACAAGCGCCTACGCATCGTTGATGCCCAACTCCTCGTCGTCGGCTCACGGCCCACTGCTTCAAGCGCAGCGCGCATCTTGCTCTCAAGCGGTCTCAGACCTACGCTCGCGCTCCGCGCCTTCTCCAAGAGCTGCAAATCGCTTAGAGCAATGCTCTTGACTCATTCGAGTCGTCGACAACAGCTCAGCGGTTGAACACTCGCTTCACAAGCGATAGGTCGGTGGTTAAAACCCACTAGGGCACAGCCCTCTCGTTCCATGAACGATTGTTCACGCTTGGACAAGCTCAAGGGCAACACCCTTTTAGCTCAGTGGTCGAGCACTGGCTTTGAAAGCCACAGGTCGGTGGTTCAAATCCACCCGGGCGCAGCCTCCTCATACCATGAGTAGTCTGTTCTCGGACTGACGTACGGGCATCGCCCTTATAGCTCAATGGTAGAGCTCCGGCCTGTCAAGCCAAAGGCCAGTGGTTCGATCCCCGTCCGGGGCACCACTTTCGCTGTTACAGCGCATCCACATTTGGATCATGCTCATCGTGCAAGTTGTTTCAAAACAACTATGCGTCTATCGAGACGCTTGTGCCTGAACCTTGTTCAGCACAACACAAAGCACCTGCTTTTTTCGGGACCATGTCCCTAACACTACGAGTTTTCTCCACCTCCTGCTCCCGCTGCGAGCACCGCTCATACGTACGAGCTGGCTGCTGCAGCCACTGGTCAGGACCTGAGCTCAACTACTGACCTCATCGCTCCCCACTCTAGTGGGAGGCGCCCAGCGCCTGGCGACGCTGTCGCACGCCATGGTGGCGCTTCGGCACATGATGTGCCCGGTCGTAAGCGTCAGCGACGTCAGGGCAATCTTGCCGGAGGATAACCTCAAACTCCCATGCGTTCTGTGAGTGAGGGTAACCCCTCCACTTCACCAAGTACTGGGTACGACCCTGGCGTCTACGCCACGTAACAAGGCGTTCCACGTGAAAGTGGAGCTCACCATGCTCATCGAGCAGAGCAGGAGGAGGCCTTGCCTCAGCTGGGCTCTCGCGGGAAGAGTCAGCACTTGCCGGAACGGCGTCTGCGTCCATACGACGCCGGCGTCCACGACGCGAACGTTCACCGCCCATCGGTCGATCTCGAAGAGATGATCCACCTTGTGGATAGGTTAGAGCCACCACTGTTGACTCACAACCAGGTCTCGGACCTTGAGCGTCCAGCTGCTCGGCTGAACGTTCAGCTTGCCTTGCTCCTGCATCTCGAGCACTTCGCTCCGCGACCTGTGGCTCTGCCACATGCTGTTGATCAGCCATCTGTGGATCCACCACTTGCTGTCGTTCAGCCTCCCTTGGCTCTACCACCTGCTGCCCTGCAGCTGTCCGTGGCCCAGCCACCGTTGGTGCCAACGCCTCCGCGCTCACTTGAGCAGGGTCTTGGTATGGCTTAAGCAAGCCGACATAGAAGACCGGATGCGTGCGCATCTTCTTCGGAAGGTTGAGCGTATACGCTAGGCCCTTCCTGGCCACGACCTTGAATCTGGTCGTACATGTCTATGCAAGGAGCAATCAATTGATACGGCACTTGATCTTTCTTGTTATTGGCTATAATAAATGAACTCACCGCTGCTGGACGTATGCAACAGCACAAAGATAGGCTAATCAATAAACAGTACATATCTTATGTTTATTTATACAGCATAGTTGTATATGATCGTCTCAATGTACTACATAAACCCTCCTTTATGTTGGAGAATCCGTACTATACACACTGGCAAGTCGTTGTTACCACCCCGAACCCGCGCCAAGATATCCGGACTTAATTGAAACCCCATACAAATTCCTTTATATCTGTATATAGGACGAGGTCAAAATATACCCTCATATTTGAGGCCGGGTACTAAGGCATTAAATTCAGTGATATAGTGCAGAGAAAGTAACCGATACTAAATAAAGCTCTGTGTACTTTTTACACCTATCTGATGCGACGCATGGAGTGCACAAATGCAGACACTTATGTGCAAAGCGTATCATACCCAGCTAGATGCTCGAGTCATTTACTAA
>NW_003303752.1:1366674-1394403 GCF_000142945.1 Phytophthora infestans T30-4
CCTGAGCCACTGCGTGGCGGCGTCAGATGGGACGCGAAGGGCTAACCAAGCCGTTCACATAGAACGGAGTGTAGCCTGTCGAGGCGTGCACTGCATTATTTAATGCGAACTCAACGAGTGGGAGCATCTGGCTCCAGCGTTTTGGCGCCTCAGCGCATACGCTTCGGAGAGTATCCTCCACAACGCGATTCACGCGTTCGGTTTGACCATCGGTCTGCGGATGGTCCGCCGTGGACATGTCCAAACGAGTGCCGAGCACTCTGAAGAGGGACGTCCAGAACTTCGCGGTGAAGCGCGGATCTCGATCCGAGACAATTGCCTCAGGCAAGCCATGTTGGCGAAAGACTCGGTCTAAAAACAGCAAAGCTGTACCTTCACCATCAATGGTGTCCGGCACTGCCGCTAAATGAGCCATCTTGCTCAATCGGTCTACAAAGACCACTATACCTGTGTTTCCCGCCTTATCCTTGGGAAGGCCAAACACAAAGTCCATACTCATGGACTGCCAGCATCCCTTGGGGACAGGCAAACTCGCCAATGGCGCTGCCGTGCTCGGCGCGGACTTTGTCCGTTGACACGTCTCACACGTGCGTACATAGGTGCCGACCCACTTATACATCTTGGGCCACCAGTACATCGAGCTCACCGAGCCATAGGTCTTCTCCCGACCTAAGTGCCCGCCCACGGGCGTATCATGAACCTCATAGAGGATTCGATACTTTAGATTTTCATCATGAGGAACGACTACACGAGGGTTATCCTCAGCGTCGGTGCTGTAGTACAGCAGGCCGCCATCGAGTGAGTATCGATGCAGCCTCGCGCGTAAGCGCCCATACAATTCCTTGTCAGAGTCTTGAAACTCTTCGCTCCCAAGAGCCCGTAGCAGCGCTACGCACATGTCGTCTTGTGCATACGCTCCGCGTATCAAGTCAGGCACTGACGACGTCACTGTCGTGACATGAGCAAACTCGTAGTCCGGCCTGCGCGAGAGCGCATCGGCCACTACATTAAGCCGCCCCGGCTTGTACTTCACCTCGAAGTTATACTCGGCAAAGAAGGAAAGCCATCTTGCCATTCTCTGAGAGAGATGAGGCGACTGTGTGGCAGTGCGTAACGACGCATGATCAGTAAAGATCACAAAAGGCTTAGAGCCTAGCAGGTGTATCCTGAATTTGACTAGAGCATACTTCATTGCAAGTAGCTCTTTGTCATGAACTGGATAGTTCTTCTCTGCAGCTTTGAGCTGGCGAGACTCAAACGCGATCACGCGTTCACGCCCTTCGGCGTCTGCTTGTAGTAAAGTACAACCGATTGCAAAATCGGAGGCGTCACAGACGACGCTAAACGGACTATCCGGGTCCGGTAGCGCAAGGATCGGAGCCTGGAGAAGGCTCTCTTTCACAGCCTCAAAGGCTCCGTCGTGCTCGACGTTCCAGCACCATGGTGCGTCCTTCTTAAGGAGATCTGATAATGGCCGAGCCATCTCCGCGTAGTTCGCACTGTACTTGTGCAAGTAATTGGCTAAGCCTAGCCACTTGCGTAAGTCTTTTTGGTTCTTGGGAACCGGCCAGTCCACGATGGCCTTGACTTTGGCAGGATCTGCCCGTAAGCCACGCTTCCCAATGAAGCACCCGAGGAAAGGTATCTCCTCCGCGCCAAAGACGCACTTGTCCAAGTTGGCATACAACTTATTAGTGCGCATGCACTCGAGCACCGCTCGCAAGTGGTCAATGTGGTTATCCACGTCTGACTTTCCGTGCTCGGCACGACTATGGACGAATATATCGTCAAAGTACGTTTGAGCGTACGCCCGGTGGGGCCTAAACAGCTGCGTCACAAGACGATTGAACGTTGCTGGTGCGTTCGACAGCCCCTGGGGCATCACCAGCCACTCCCAGAGCATACCGCTCGGAGTACTCACCGCTGTCAGCGGAATGTCGCTCGCTCTCATGAGCAATTGGTAGTAGCCATCGACCAAGTCGAGCGCGCTGTACAGCGTACAGCCTACCATGTTGTTTTGCAGAACATCCTTGCGAGGAATCGGCGTTTGCGCCGGGATAGTGGCCGCATTTAGCTTGTTAAAAGCATGAACAATGCGCCACTTGCCGTTCGGCTTTCTGACACAGAACGTGGGTGTCGAGTGCGGAGACTTACTCTCACGCACCATCCCTGCCTCGTGCTTCGCACGGAAGAATGCGTCAATGACGTCACACTGCTCTCTCGGCAAAGGCCATTGCCTTGTTACGCAGTATTTGGTTCCAGGAACCAGATCAATCTCATGACACACGCCCCGATCCGGAGGCAGGCCCGTCGGTGGGTCTTTTGAGACAACGTCTCCATACTCCTTCATCACCGGGTAGAAGGGATCCGAAGGATCTTTGAGGATCGCCGATCCACTTCTTGCGCTCAGCGGCTTCTTGGTGTCCTCTAGGACCGCGTCGTCCACGACGGATGAGGAGTTCAACTCCTCCTCAGGCCCAGCAAGACCACCTCGGCTAGCTCGCCTGCTTTAAGGCTTCGCCGAACTCGGCAATGGGACATCTCGTCCAGCTCTAGCAGAGCATCTGCAGCGGGCAGAGTATCAAGGCTGATATCGCCTTCTACCTCCCCCGTCACTCCGTTCACGAGTGTATACAGCTGTTCACAGCAATCACGTGGAGCATCACCGCTCGTCACGTTGGACACATCGTCCGACGTAAAAAAAACGTCACAGACGCCCTGCGTCTTCTTCTCCTCTCCCTCCGCGACCGAGCCCGGCCGGATGAGGGCGGTGTGGCGACATCTCCGTCACCACCACCGGGTGCAGCAGCACCATCACTCCTCGAAGAGGATACAGTGTCTCGCAAGACACTCGGCTGAAAGCCAAGAGGTTCTTGACCTTCACACAGTGAACTAGGTGTCACTTCACCTGCATCTCCTGGGCCACGCCCATGATGCCTCGACTCGCAGTCGACCGCGACCCTCGGGTCACGCAGCGGTAGGTCATCGACCAGATTCATACCACTCAGTGGATTACGCGCCACTCCGCGCTCGTCCTCACCAGGACCCAGCAGTTGGTCATTGACCTGACCTGCACCGCTCCGCGGATAACGTGCCGCACCACGTACGCCCTCAGGGCAAACAGCAACCTCGTTGCTAACAATTTCGGACATACCAATGTCCAGCACTACGGCCGCCCCGGCCTCGTGCTCGCGGCAAAAGCGCTTCTGCTTCCTAGCAGAGGTGGGTTCATGACTCACCAAAGCTCCACTAGGAGCAGGGTGCGACGCACCTAGCGTTTTCGACTTCCAGTCGATCCATGGCTCATGGCGTTCCAGCCATGCCATGCCAAGGGTGAGGTCATACCTCGCATCCAGGTCTAAGACCAGACAGCGTTCCACGCTATCGAAGTTCTCAAACTTCACTCCAAGGTCGACAGAGACCTTCGACACAGTTACCAGTGTCCCCGTCGCAGACGGACAGAGATCGTATCTCTCGTTGGCACTTCCAGTGCCTCAGCATACAGCTGACTCCCTTCCAGGGTGGAGCGACGAGCGTAGTTGCCCGAGGCTCCCGAGTCAATCAAGACTCTCCATGGCTTTGCAAAGCCCTTCACGTTCGCTTGAACGACCAGCAAGCCCGGCTTGCACACACTCTTCTCGTAAGAGAGCTCATCTCTCTTCGGGGCTGAGCCCCGTTGCCCTCTACCTCTTCGAGGCACAACAGAGCTCAGTTCTTCCCCAGTAGGCCGCCCCGCGCCTACTGGCAGTTGCCGTTTCCCGGCGATGACCCGGAGGGTTGGCTCGCCGGAGCCTCGCGCTTCTTGCGCAGAGGGCAATAGGCCCTCAAGTGCTTAGTGCTATTGCACACAAAGCATCGGCGGATGCCGGCGCGCTGCTCCGCAGCAAGAAGCCCCGCTTCTTCATCTTCAGCATAGCTGAGGTCCATCGGCTCTGGACCGCTCGAAGAGCTTGCGCTACCAGCGCTCCAACCAGGTCGCGCCGGCCTGAAGTTGTGCTCGGCATTCAATGCCACATCTACCGCCTCTTCAAAAGAGTTAGGGTGTACACGGAACACTTCCGTTCGAGCTGCGCTCACACGAAATCCCTCCATGAACACGGTCACGCTGACCAGTTCCGGAAGAGGGTCCGCCGCCATTCCGGCGATAAGAGTTCTCAACTCTTGGACATAGTCCAATAAATCCTTCTTACCCTGGCGGGTAGCAAGGAACTTTGACCGGACACGGTACGCCTGATAAGGCGGCGCGAACACGCGCGAAAGCTGTTGCTTCAGCTGATCCCAAGTGGGAAATGCAGCTTCAACAGACGTGCCGCACGTTAGTGCCCATTCGCGAGCGCGACCTCCAAGCCTGGAGATAGCCAGCGCCACGCGCTGATGCTCAGACTGGAGCAGGGCCGATCCCATGGCCATCTCGACCTCACGGGTCCAGAGAAGGAGATTCTCTCCATCCTTCCCCTCGAAGGTTTTTACGCTCACCATGAGCGGTTTCAGTCTCATAGACTCTTCACGCGTCATCGACGCCGCCGCCGTTGCGGCGCTCATCTTCTCTTGGACATGCTCCAAGAGCGCGTTCTCGTAGCGGGAGAACGATTCCAGCCTGGCAGTGACCGCCTCTGGACCTTGCGATGCAAGATGAGCCACGCCCTCCGGGCCAAGCAAGGACATAAGCTTAGTAAGCGCGTCCTGCTGCGCCGGGGGAAAATTCGCGAACACGGGGTGTTCCATCCTCGCAGAGGATATAGTCAACCGACTCAGGAGCGGGATTGACTACAAGTGCTACCAAGTGCAGCGGGGCTGCCGTAGCTTTAGCGTCAGAGGAAGACGTTCGACTCAAAGAGTCACTAATACTAAGTTCCTTATCCAAAGGACACTTACAGCCCAAGACCAGGGCTCAAAGTTAACACCTTAACTTTTATGCTTCAAAACCCGAAGTGTTTTATTTACTATTATTGCGGCCAAGCCGCCTAGGGGTAAATGTATCTGTTTAACTATCTAGCATAGTTAAACCTAATCAAATGCATAACGTGTGGCTTTCGGCCAACGTACTGAGAGACCTTGTTAACTCTCCAACTTATGTACTGAGAGTTTGTTAACTCTCCGGGTACTTCGTACCCCTGTGTGTTCCACACCATGTAACCCCGTTACACCGCTCATGTCCACGTAGGTCATGAGTGCCTCGTCAATGTAGTTCTGTTCCACCCAGCCAGATCGCTTTACGGCCGTTGCTTTGGTATAATATTCGCAAATTTAGACACTTTCTTCTGGATATTGTCCCTCTAATGTGTAGTGGTGCACGTGTACGAGTAACTTCACCCGATGAAACCAAGCTAACATTGAAGCTGCCCGTTATATTGCGGAAAAATGTCGAACCCTCCTGGTACCTGCCGACAATTGGGTCTTCACTGACTTCAAGAAAACATTTGACGACAAGATCTTGGCCAGCTTTGATAAGTTTTTGGCACTCTTTGTGCACCCAACTGAAAAATATGTGACGAGGCTGCTGCAACCATCTGAACACAGCTCGCCTAATACGAGCCCAGCTCGTGCCAAAAAAAAACCATACTGCTCCCAACTACGCGCCCAACTCAAGAAGTCAGTGCAAAATTGTATACATCAAACGTGTATAGCCGGAAAGACACACTTAAGAATGTGCGCGCCATGTCAAAGTCCGAAGCTGAGCGCGTTTGGGGGCGAAGTTAGAGCGTTAGATTTTCATGTCCTCCCTTTCAACCAGTACAAACAAAACCAACAACAACATTACTCTAAGCAAACAAAGTAGTGGTGTATTGAGAGCTGAGCACCTACAAGTTGCTGTACAGCTGGTTCCCTACGCTTCGATAAGCATGCGTATGTAGCGGTATCGCAGAAGCTGTAATGTCTTTTTGTCCAGATACCCAAGTTGCTCAGCACCGCAAAATAGCTCAAACACCAGGAGCACATTCACCCCACAGCTGTAACTGTCTGTTTGTACATCTAGTCCAGGATCGTAAATTGTACTGCAATATTCGCTTCTTCTTGGCGTCAGCCTTCAGCAGCTCACTCACTGTCCCAACAACCTCTGGTTCCAGAGCTATTCGATTATGTGGGTACTGCTCAAATGTGTGCTTGTGAAGAGGATGATTATGCTTCAAGCGCGTCGAAGTAATCCGCAGCGAAAATGTAGGTACCGTAGTATCGACAACTTGCACGCAAGCATTAATCTACGTACACAATACATGCATGCCATTAGACAATCTACCACCCAAATTACACCCAACTGATACAATGGTACCCAACTGAGACCCAACTCGGGGAAACTACATATATCGCACCTGCACATCGCACTCAATAGACTTCGACTGCTGTCGCTTCCTCTTCCCCTGTCTTCGTGCCTTGTACTTACCAGCATGGGTACATACAAATGTCTTGCCGTAGTAAATCCATTCATCCGGAAGAATAGATTGCCTCGAGCCGGGGTTTGCTCGAATGTTTTTGTTCCGGACCTCGACTTTGTTGTTCGTCCGGACTCTAAAGCACTATTTGGTCACAATAAACAAACAATCCATCAGTAGTTATGCCACTTGATATGTGAATCCTGGCTAGCAACGATAACAAATACAGTCAAGTGTACCTGATACGTTTCCCTCGAATACTGTCGAAGGTAGCCCTTCAGGTCTTCCCAAGAATCAAATTGAGTGCGCTGAAGGGATGGTGCCTCTGTTGTTTGCGGTGTGGAGTCGCTCGAATCTGTGTGTACTGTGCTAGAAGTGGCCGACGACTCCTCAGTTGAATCTATCCACTCCTCATCGCTACACGCGATACACTGAGGATCGGAGTGGTCGTTTCGCGGGCTCCCCAAGCCCCCAGCACTGGCTGCATTTGACGCGCAGCAGCCCGCGCTAGTGGCTTCCATACTGCTCTCGCTGTTTCCCCCCCTCACTTTCGGAATGAGTGGTAGCTGACAATGATATACATGTATACATACTTGACGGATATCGAAATTTCTGTCGACCGCGCCTCTTCTGGGGTAGGGGAAAATCTGGTCGCGATTTACGACGCTGAGTTGGGTGCACTACTCACTCTCTAAGTTTTTGGACCGCGTAGATGTCAGGGCGCTGGTAAGGAGCGGTGCCGTATAAGGAACGGAATCGACCTGAAGACTGATGTCGAGTCTACCAATGCCGTAGCGGATGACGCTGGACTTGCGGTTATCGAAGATGATGCTGCTGAACAAGTGTAGGTCGAGGCGGACGCAAGCGCATTAGCTATGGTCGAGGTAGACGGCGCCGGGTCGAGGCTGACGGAGCTGGACTCACACTGGATGGAGGTGGTGCTAGGTCATGGTGGTAGATATGGCTGACCCCGAGCTTCTGCTGACTGCACTGGAAGCACTGTTCCTGATTGAATTAGCGCGGAGGCACGTGATTAATTAAGAACACGAAGCACGGAGGAACACCGAAACAGGATAAATACAAGATGGGATGGAGGGGGCGACACGAAGAGCGGAATGCCACGAACGTTGAAATAGGACTAAATGAATGAAGCACCTAACAATTCTGAAATGCACGAACTACAGACGAGCACGCTAATATTAAAATTAAAAAAACTTTGAGCATGACGGGAGCGTACGGGATACGGAAGGTCATTGAAATAATGACACCCCAACAAGTTGAAAAGCACGGGCTACAAAAGAGCACGCACGTTCGAAGCCACGGTAGAACACGTAACAGTATGCGTGCACGGACAGGAATTCTCCCATAGCACTACGGTAGAGCAGAGACGGAGCACAGTCGACCGACCAAACATGAAGCCGCGGTAGACCATAATTGTCGTGTATTGGAACACGATACCAGGGTAGAACCAGATCTCAGTGGGGAGCGCGATAGAGATGAGCCACACGAAGTGAGGTAGAGCACGTAATCATCAAGCTCTCAAAACAGTAATGAGCACTAGTTAGGACCTTCGTATATTCCGTAATGATCGTTACATTCTCTCTCCTGCCTCACTTAGTCTTACACCAACCTGTCCCAAGTTTGGGTCTCGCACACTAACACAATATTCGCTTCTGCGCCAAGTCAAGTTCAGTAATCCCCAACAGCCCCACATACTGACCATTGGCGTGGCGCTGCTTAAACGCCTCCTTTGACAGCAACCCCATAGTAGCCCTGTGCTTTTCAAATATCGTTCGTGGTAGCGGCTTGGTAAAGGCGTCTGCCACATTTTCGAGTCCTGGTACTCATAGTACTTCAATATCCTTTAGCTCAACTCGTTCTCGTATGAAATGGTGTCGTACATCGATATGTTTGGTCCGCGAATGATAGACGGGGTTGTTGGCTAATTTCCTGGCGCTCTCATTATCCACACAAACTTGTGACGGCCGCCGCTGCTGAGCTTGTAGCTCCTTAAGCATCTGTCGCAAGTATACAACTTCTTGTGTCAACAAGCTTAATGCCATGTACTCAGCTTCCGTAGTATGCAGTGCTAGTGTCTTCTCAGTTTGATTGCACCACGAGATAGCACTCCCGCAGAATAGAGTAAGATTCCCTGCTACGGACTTACGATCATCCGGTCGATTCGCGACGTCAGCGTCTGCGTACGCTCTGAGATGATCGTCAAGATCTTGGTCGTTCTACTCCAATCCACCAAGTCGAATACCCATAGCTTATGGTCTCTCTCAAATATCTTAGAGCTTGTTTTGCTGCGCTCCAGTGCATAACACCAGGGTTTTCGAGAAACTGACTGCATTCGTGTACTACAGTGCGCGCGGAAATGATAGACGAAAACTCGATTTCAAGCCAATTTTTGTCAAATCAAAAGCTATGAATTTGGGCTTTATATCCAATCAGGAGAACACCATTACGGTTCTTTTAAGGTACTGTTTGTTGTAATCCGCAAAGTAACGGCTGAGAAACACTTCCAAATCTGCTGTTGTGTTGGAACCCCCTGCGCGAAAAGTATAGCCTAAGTGCTAAAATCTGCTTGTTGGGAGACAACGATGCTGTTTACAAGGACCACCTGGCTTGTAGTGAATAAGTATGGCCTAACAGAAGTCGTTATGCATTTGTTGTGTCATAGTATGCTGTATAGGGATGGGTAGAGGGGCATCGCTGTCGGACATGGAGAAGGGAAGTATTTTGGCCTACAAGGAGGCAAACATGTCCACTAACGCAATTGCTACGCGTGTGGGACGTTCCTGGAAGGTAGTGAACAACTTTCTAAAGGTTCAGAGACGTATGAAACCAAGAAAAGCTCCGGTAGACCAAGGAAAATGACACAGACAGCGGAACGCCGCTTACTGCGTGAGGCCTCTAAGAGGGGGGTAAGCGCTCGCACGTTGAAGGAGTCTATGCCAGATCAGGCCTCGTGCCCAGCATCAAGTAAATAAGGCTATCTACAACAGCGCAATATGGTTTCGACTGCATTATAAGAATAAAAATAATATTTATTACATCTTAGACGAGCATAACTGCGTCCTCCACCACGACCACGAGTTGAACTTTGACCTCGACGTCGACCTCGGCCTGAACCACTGAAGAACGCCTTCTCTTCCATTTCTTGCTCAAGCTTTCGGCCTTGTCGTCGATCGTACGCAATCTCGAGAGCTTGCTCTATTTGTTCGTAGTTTGGCGGCTCATTGATATCGATTGGTATATGACTGGCTAAGAAGGTTTTAACAACATTATCGTACTCTGTTGACAGCGATCCAATGAGCAAAGCGGGTTTGACATAGTCATCGAGTGGCTTGCCAATCAATGCAACCCGATCCATTAACCGCCGGACTTCACTTAGATGATCTGTTACACTAGCCGACCGCCGCCGCTACGCATGCGATACGATCTGCACCGAATGAGAAAAAGGCTGACAGTAGACAAAAACGTCAACAACTTTGCTGGATATTTATTAGTTTGCAATGGTGTGGGTCACACAGCCCAACCCCCTGTTCAGTTCCGCCGTCGTCGGACTTGACCACCGGTCGATCGGTGGCGTGCGCCTGCATGTACGCTACGTATCGTGCTGGAAAGTGTGCACGTTCTCTAGGGGTCACACACTACGATCATATACAAAGGCAAACGTGATATTTTTCGCAGCGACTTAGTGGTGTGTGTGGGTTTAGGGAACTCACTATAGTAGCATTTTAAAAGTTGTCAGTAGTTAATACTAATAATAAAACTGTGTATTTGTATCTACGTAAAATAATAGCAACATGTACTACTACTACAAAAGATTGCAAGCAAAAAAATGAAAATAACTAAGCATAGTACTATGCAAAACAATCTTGTAGGTAAAATTATTATAAACGTACTACGAATCTCAAAATATCATATTTGCTAGCTATAAGTACTAACATGACTATTAAAGACGAAACGTGCGTCACCAGGTCGTACAAATTTAACTACCAGCTCAAGAGCATACAATACGTGTGTGCACGTCGGCGAAGCTTACCAATGCAGACTAACCCGCACACATGCAGCACCCTTCACGTGGCCTGGCGAACCGCGGTTGAAAATGGGAGCAAAATAAATTTTAACGGTGCAATTAAGTACGATGTGTAATTCGCATACAATGTGGACACACAATTATGCGATCTTAGCCAATTGGGGCCTCTTTCGCTGCGCTGGGCAAAATTTTAGCGAATCAACGCCGCCTTCGCTGCGCTTGGCAGTCACTTATTTGCGTTACATTTTAGAACCCTACCCTCGGACGGACTTACGGACAGACACCAGACTCAACTATGGGGGGTAATGACTAGCCGGCCGCCGCCGCTACGCGGCGGAGGTGGCAGGTTGTAGTCCCAGGGGAAATGGGGCTTACGCCTTCGCTGCGCTCCGGCGTCAACATGTTTTATGTAAATGTGGTGTATTAAATGCATATGAAATTAAACATTCCTACTCCGAACCAAAGATCTGCCTGTAGACAATGTTCTGGGCGTAGACCCCATCCTCCTTCTCCAGCTTTGGGTACTCGACCAACGCCTTGAATCTTGATCTTGAAGCAACTCGCGACATCGCAACGTACAGCTGCCCATGGGAGAAGCAAGGCGTAGCAAGATACAGCCCCAAGTACTGCACCGTTTGTCCTTGCGCCTTGTTAATCGTCATCGCAAAGGCCGGTTGGACAGGAAGCTGCTTGCGGCTTAAATGAAACGGAAAACTCCGAATATCTCCGTCACTGATGAAAACAATGCAGGGAATCAACATATGTTGGCCTTATCGGTCACCTGTCATGAATGTGGCGTGGATGACATGTGGCTTGAGGGCCACAATTCGAAGCCGTGTTCCGTTGCACAGCCCTAGATCTGGATTCAGGTTCCGCATCATCATGATAGGCATTCCTACCTTGAGGGTCAACTTGTGGGGAGGCATTCCACTGCGGGGTTGTTAATCTCGCCATACATCTCGTCGATGATCCGATCCATGCCGGTATCGTTGTCAGGTATGTCCCGCAGTGTTTTGTCTACTGCCTCAAATGCGTGGTGATGGGCCATAGGTGCTTCGTCCCAAATAATCAAGCTTGCATGCTTGATCAACTCCTGAATATGGGAGTTTTTTCTGATACCGCACGTCGAGATCTCGTTCAATTTCAAAGGGATTTTGAATGTAGAATGAGCTGTTCTACCTCTCATAAGTAAGAGCGAGGCAATGCTGCTAGACGCCACAGCGATGGCGGTTTTCCCCGGGAGTCTGACTTTGGCCAGTATGTTTCAAAGCAGTGTAGATTTTCCAGTACCACCCGGGCCATCGACAAAAAAATAGTTTCTTGCCTTCCTCCGTGCATTCAACTGCTTCAATAATCTGTTCGTAAACCACCCGCTGACTTTCGTTTAGCTGATATTTTGTGTTTACAATCGCCTCCAAATCTGACGCATCGTATCCAGTGAGCTCTCGTCGTAGTAATCCGTTTTGGCGAAGCGCTTCACGAATCAATGTTGGGAACGACCCCAACTGAGGAAGCTCGTCGAAGTCAGCTACCGCATATCCACTCGCTTGAAGTAGTTCTTGAATGCTCATAAGCGTTTCAAATTCTACCAGCGCCGAGTTGAAGGGGTCCATCAAAGCCTGATGTTTGCGTGCGAAGTCTTGGGAAAGATCCGCGAGGAACCGATCCCATAGAACACCAACATTTGCTGAAGCCTAATACACCAGAATGGTGACGAAGAGCTGGCGTAGTTGATACGGCATTTAAAACTCAGCCGCTTCCCTCAAAAACGAAACCCACTCGCTGTCATTCTCCAAGTAGCCAGCCTCCCGCGCCGCAATGTGGAATGTGGGGCAGACAATCCCGTTAACCGTTTTCAAGTCTTCAGACGACGTTGGTTTTCTACGCGACAGAGCAGCAGCCGAAGATAGAACCGCTCCATATCTCGAGAAGACACGTGAATCATGCGACCAACCACACCTTGATACTGTTTCCTGCGAACCCACCTTTTCGGTTGACCTTTCTCCGGCGCTTTCCAGCAGAGCTCTTTAGGGATGTCCTGATACAACATCGTCCTGGCAATATGATTCTCGGGCACTTCACTCGCACACAGCTCAAAGAATCTGGTCAGCATCGTGTGACTACCACGTTCCAAAACCACCTCCGGGTTTTCCGTTTCGCGGAAGCAAACCGTCTGCCCTGACTCGAGATGAACCGTCAGCTGAGTCACCGCATGGGTTTCCCCTGAATCGTGAAATCGAGCAGGCGCATGCAAGCTTTCACCGGAGAAATGTAACAGGCGCTCAAGAAACCTAGAATCTCATTTGGTTATCGACGCGCACTCTGCTGCCCTCCTCGGACTTCTTCCATAGTGAGTATACACATGTCGGGTCCTTTGTACAGGTATTTAACCGCAGTTATATCCGTGCACACTTCCACATTGATGTGGCAGTTGTACTTCTGGGATAAGTACGGGCTGCCTTTAAACTTTAGAACACCTTCTTGTAGGTTGCTACCGATGAGTATTTCGCTAGCCGAACGATCCTCACGACCACGAACGCAATCGTGCACCGCATCAATGAAGCGATGACCGATCGATAAACTGGACAGCCGCGAGAATACATGTCTTCCGATTCTGTACATGACGACGGTGACGGCAATTTCTTCGAGCAGGGCGAGAAAACGCTTCGGTCCGGCCGGAGACTTTCCCTTACGAGAAGTGTTTAAAGATTGGCGGAAAGTTATCGAAGGGAACGTATCCCTAGACGACCTCCTCTCGCCGTAGTTCCGCTCAACAAAGAATAAAACAGCTCCCCAGACTTCTATGATCTAAGAAGTACATGCGTTGGACGCCATAAAGACGCAAAAAAAAAACAAGAAAGAAGACGCAGTGTGTCTCGACTATGATGTTGTTGGCTGTTGGCGCTAAGACGCACGCCGTACCAGCGCTGTGCGCCAAGAACTCGCGCGATCTCGAAGATGTATACCAGGATGTGTGCCATCTTGGCCGCCTACGCTAGGGTGCACATTGGCTTGGTTATCTGTGTCAAGAAGGAATCCTGGACGCATTCGCACCAGGATTACGCGGTCAAACACGCAAAGATGCAGCTGTACGTGTACTGTACGTCCCACACCCGGATCAGAAGCTAGATTAAAGTGAATTTAGCCCCTTGCTACGCTATAACACGCAGCGAGTGCATTCCATACCGAGACAACGACACAGTACCAGCATTAGAGCAATACGCGCCTGGGTGGTGTGCACTCTTGGAATTAACAAGCGATCATCCAAGACGCATCGCCATGCGAACAGCGTTTGTCCAACTCAAGAACAAGTGTGAGACTGTGCGTGCCTGGATGAACATGTACAAAGATGACAAATTGCTAGCGCAATCAAGTGACACGCAAGTTTGAAGCTCAACCACACCCAGAGCACGACCCTACCGAGTCGACAAAGATTATCCTATACTAAGCTTAAGATATTCGACCCAAGCTGTACCCAAACGAAGACTACAAGAAGCCAGAGCTAAATACGATACGAAGATCAGGATACCCATACTGAAGACAAAATATTTTGAAGAAGAACTGCAAGATGAGTAAAGGAAGCGCAAGAAAACAGAAAGGATCTATTGATACTTTAATTGTACGTTTCGTGCGTTTTGGCGGAGACCTTGCTTCTCTCAACGACTTATTAAAGTTGGGCCAACGATTTAGTCACTCGACGAGTAGCATATTTGAGAGGGTTAACGACTTCGAGGGGACGAGTTGGGCTCAGATAATAACGAATGGCGGACATTCGAGCCGCCATTCGTTGTCTAAACTTATTAAGGCTCTGATATCAACTCCTTAAGGCTCTGACAAGCATGACCAAGTCAAGTGATCTTTAGTTGGCGAGCGGTATCATTGATACATGTTTACGACGCTGAAATCGCGCATGTTGCAAGCATTCTCGGTGCATCGAAAAGGTCCAACGAGAGGTGGTACGGGTGGTTTCTCAAACGAGGTACTGTCGAAGGAAAGGGTCGAAAGCAACGCACGTCAAGATGGCCGCAAAACGTGCGCCAGTTTGTTCGTGAATATGCTCAGTCTCACCCGTGTTTCTACATCGACGAGCTGCGGTCAGCACTTAGAGCTCGCTTCCCTACACTGAGAATTATATCCGAAGCAACTATTTGTAGAGCCCGCCGCTTCGATCTGCACTTCACGCGCAAAGTGCTCAGCAAACGGGCAAGGGAGGCTGCTCCGGCGGAAATTGCAACAAGCTACTTTGATTTTACAATGAACCATAACATCATGTCTTCTTGGACGAGACAACGAAAGCCGGTCGTGACTGTATGCGTCAGCGGTACGCGTAGTGGCCGAGGGGTGCCCCACCCGCGGTGAACCTGCCGTTTAGACGGGGTGAGCGTGTCTCCGTGCCGACTGCAATGGATACAACAGTTTTTTTGCTTGAGTAATGACGAGGGTGGGGTGTTCTCGCGCAGAGCGTTCCACAAGGCTTTTAGTGAAAAAACTGCACCATTGTTAAGTCGGTGGCCTCTTCCTCGAAGTACTGTGGTTCTTGATAACGCAAAGCTACACATGACGTGCTACACGATAGATTGTATCGTGAACTGGAGGAATTAATACAATCAACGGGTGCTCTACTCTTCTTCTTCCTCCGTATTGCCCACAATAAAATGCTATAGAGGTGTCATTCTCTCTACTCAAACGGTGGATCATCAACCACGCCAACATGGAATTCCAAACTAACCCCGAAGCCGTATTGGAGGTTGCATTATGCGATTGCACTCGTTCTAACGATTCTATAGATAACATTTTGTATCGAAAATGCGGATACTAAACAGATTTAGTTAGGTATGTATTTGACGATAGAGCTGATAGTACTAACTAAATTAAACTACAGCCTGTCTTCCATCATCGTCTACTCCGTCTTCTTTTATGTCTTCGTCGAAGTCGCTCGCTCTGTCATCTTCTACGTCTGCATGATCTTAATCACCTGCGTCTTTAGGTACGGCAACTGTAGGTACTGCTCGTTCGCGAAACGGCGGCCGGGGATCATATCCTGGTAAGCCCAAAGCTGCCCGAGCCTCTTGGATGTATGGGTCGAGGTACGAGCACGCCGTTAATCATGATATGGATGAATATCAGTACTTATCCGACCTTACTTAAGTTTTGTATGCTCCTGAACAGCCTATTACAGAATTTAAAATGTATTTTGGCCAATGGAAATACAGTGTTACGTGTATTTCCACTAATAGAATTGCGTAGGGGAAGGGGGTCATTTAAACTAGTCAATCCGACGTATCGGGTCGGAAGGATACGAGAAGTATGTGTATGAGAAGTATGTGTATGCCTATTCAAAAATTAAGTGGCGGACGTACAAGAAGTATGCGTATGCCTATTCAAAAATTAAGTGGCGGACGTATCACTTGCATATTTGCAATACATTCGACAGGATGGGACTGGACGAGCTTAATCCTGGGAACACAAATCGAGCTAAGGCAACCGCCATCGCAGCGCTCAAGGCTTTTGTAAAGAGTGAGTCTGTAGGCTTTGAGTATGTCTGGAGTTGCATTGCGAAAGATGATAGTGGAAAGTCATTTGTGTCTATATTGGATATGTTTGGCATGTATCTTGCATTTAACGAAGGCAAGAAGGGTAAACAGCTTGCCCATAACACTGCCATGCAGTACTATAAACAGATGAAGTTGTGGCTGTTCGAGTTCTTCCCCACGCAGCGGCACATTGTCGAGGCAAAGTTGCTTTTGTATGAAAAGAGACGGCAAGGTAGTGAGCAAGGCGCCACCATGCACGAAGGCAGATTTGCGTAAAATGATGCTATACTTGTATCAGAATGCGACTACCTTAAGCGACTATCAAGATGCAGCGCTACTATGTATGCTGGGGTACCTGTTTGGACGCGCTTCCGATTTCTCCCTCGTCCAGAAGCAGAACCTCACCATTGACGCCGCAGGCATCCTGTTCGTGCGCTTCATTCGGCTCAAGACTTCTGAGGAGCAAGGCTTGTCGCTGTTTCCCGACGAAGATTTCATCACGTGCCCAGTGTACGCTATGGCTCTGGCACTCTTGGTGCAATACGCTCCGTGCGTCGACTTGCTCGATAATCTGCCGCCGCTTCCTGTTGAAGCCTCTGTCTCCTTGTCCCCCGCGACGCCGCTCCTGGAGGTACTCGATCATCCTGACGACTACGCTGCACTTGGCGCTGTGGCTGCTGCGGCGGACGGAGCAGACTGGGAAGACGCCACCATTTACTCCCACGTCAACAGAGTTCCTGACCGAATCGCTGTCGCCGCTGGTATCGAGGTCGCCCTCTCTTCTCATTCCTTTCGTCGAGGCGGAGCGCAGCACATCAACGGTTGTGACGGCCTCATGCATCGCTGGATTTTCGACCGTGGTGCCTGGAACTTGAGTACAACAAACAAGGGGTTAACTACATCTTCAACACAAGCCGCGAGGATCACAAGGTAACCCGTTCAACCCACACAAAGGGTGTCGTGTAACCCATACAACCCACACAAAGGGTGTACGTAGCCTGGGTACACGCCACGAAACCCTCAAGTGGTGTCGTGTAGCCCGTACAACCCTGTCGAGTAACCGGTACACGTGTCGCTTGACCCATTCAAGTTGCCCTTTACACAGTTCAAAACGAGCAGATGAACTATGCACGTTCGTTTTCCGACTTGCAGAAAGTGGAGGCCCTAGCGCTCATGGACGTACAAGGCTGGGGTACTTCGGAAGCGTCGCGTCAGCTGAATATAACTCGAACACCTTGCTCGGGTGGGTCGCGAAACAAGACCAGCATCACGCTCGAATTGACAACGGCATTGCGGTCAATCCCGGCCCCACACCCAAGACTTGTGAATTTGAAAAGGAAATTGTTAACATGATCAAGTTGTTCAGTGATTGTGACTCTAAATTGACTCGTTGTGCTATTCTTAAAGACTGTGACCAAAGAATTCCTGAGTTTGAGAGATTGTCGTATGGGGCTCAACGACAGTGGCTGTCTCGGTTTTTTAAGGCGCCACAACCTTGTGGGTCACGTTGCTCCTCATAATTTTCGGCAGACACCACCTAAGACGAAGACCAGTGAATTCCAAAGAGTGGAGAAAATTGTGGACGAACCAGCATTTCCTGGTGTGATTAATGGTGATTTGCCAATCGTGGATTTTGGTGGTGACAAGCCGTCAATAGACATTTCCGAGTCACCGCTTAAAATGCCAGCAGAACTCTTGAAAAATCCCGTTGCGCAGTCTGACCCGGCGACTGCCCCATCTGACATTGTTTCACTACTTAATAACGATGACGAAGTAGATGATAGCGCAGAATTTGTTGTGGCGTCTCAAGTTGTGTGCGAGATACAGACTACATTCTTTGCACCAGGCAGAATCCAAATGCGCCTCGTCGTTCAGGAAAAGGGTATTGAGACGTTGGACAGTGAAAGGTGGCTTAATGACGTGGTTATTACATACTACATTAGGGAGCACATTCCTGCGTACGAAAGAATTTATGTTTTGGACGCGAATGTATTTGGAAATGTATTTTCTGCGTTTAAGAAGATGGGTCGGAATATGTCGGAGGCTCACCCAACCATTTGTGGGATCACAGCTTCGTTTCCTTACGATAAATATGACCAGCTCATCATCCCAATATGTATGGGATCACACTGGACGTTTGCAGTCGTTCAAAATCCAGTTCTCGCTGCCAAACATCTAAAGCGTTGCATGGTTCACGCTGACTCGTACGGTATTACAAGGGTTGAAACTGTACAAAAGGTTTTGCGCGGCTACTTCGGTGAAGAAATGAAGCTGAAATATCCTGAGAAGAAGCCGGCTGAATTTAGCACCCGTGGCGTTAACACAAATCCGATGCAAAAAAACTCCAACGGCTGTGGTGTCTTCGCAATCTACTTTATGAAACGAGTAGCAGATGAGTTTATGAAAGGGAATGAGCTTCGACTTTGTGATGTAGAGAAGATCTGCACGATTCCAAGATCGGCTCGCTTCAGCGCATCGTCATTTAGGAAAGAAATCAAAATGTTTCTGACTGAAGGTAACAAGGCAGTATGCACTGCAAACGTTTGAGCCTAGATCAATTCAATTCAAAAAGTGAGTGAGTTAAACTTGTGGAGCATGTTGATGAAAGCGTGCGCGCATCAAACAGGCAGTTCTCGCACTCGAGGGATCAGCAGAGGCCTGGCGCCGGCGCTTTGCATTGGCGGGGCCCAGGAGAGCGTGATGTGACGACACCCTAACCGGCAGCCTGCCGGCCGCCCTGCCGGGCAAGCCTGAAGCTGATCCGCACCGCTAACCACATGCTGCCGCTCCTCTTCACCCGCCTGCTGACGCTTCTCACCTCCCGTCTACTGGCGCTCGCGTCCAGATGCTCTCCACTCCCCCCCCCACGCCGCCACGCCGCCTCGCCGACACCTCTGCTCGCTTGTGTGAAAATGAAGTGTGTGACCGACTGTGGTTTACAGCACCTAATGTGTGACCCATAACATAAGGTATAAATTAATAAATTTGTTTTAACAGTTCAAATGATATGATGTTCCCTAGTTTTGGTACAGGCCGGAGGTCGGACATCCTATGGCATGGATACGACGAGTCTCCGCATCTGCTGCGCTTGTCACCGCCGCAACTTCGTGCTGGTATTGGCGAGCGCGAGCGTCAATATAATTTAGCTGACGGAAGGTCTCGTTGTTCGGTTGAACAACTGGAGCACCGTCATGTTGCCGCACTTGTACAGTTGCCCTGTACTCGAGCGATGCTGGCCCTGGGGCCTCTCGGTTTTCACTCATCAAGATCTCCGCTATATTGCGAGAGGCCTGGGTCATATGGGCAGCCGTTGCCCTATGGATTGGGTTTGATTTTTTGATCCGGTTGACGTACACGAGCAGATCTAGCCACTCTTTCTTCTACCCCACACCTACCGTAATAGCTGTGAGAACTCTTCTGCGTCCTCATGTAGACGCTGGTAGTCACTCTGTCGGGCGTTCACAGTGGCTTTAGTGTAGACGCCAGCATCCGCTTGCCAAGTCACAGCCGAGTCATCCTTCACCAAGAGTCGCAGCTTCTCCTTAAGTACTGCGTACCCTTCTACAACCGAAAAAGTCATCGCACGTCGCGATCCGTGAATCGCTCTAATTGATTAGGGACTCTCCGATCTTAATATGTCGCACTTGTAGCGAAGCTCGCGTACAGCAGCCTCCATTCTCAAGTTGCTCTCGATTGTGAAACTTTTCGTCCGAAAAAAAACCGAGTTGGCCGTTTTTAATGAAAGGGGTTTACATAAAAAGCAGCAACGACTAGGCAGCGAATAGAGTGCGCAAAATCTATGCAGTCGACAACAAACAGAGTTTATTTTTCCCTGTTGAGCATAAGTGTTTGGCGTGGAATAAGTCAGGAAGGGCAAGCGTTGCGAAGAAAAAGCAATTACACCGCCGCGCCCCCACACATTCCGGGCAAGTTGACCAAAAATGACTGATCGCTTCGCTGGAACTCCACCTATGCTCAAGTCCAGTTAGGTGGCGACCAGCGATCGCATGTTCTAGAGTGACCGACCTATATTCTATTTGGGTCACAAATATGTTCGTGTTTTGGCCATTTCATATTAACCTGTGTATTCCTGAAGTGCTAAGTAGTTGCTTTTGGGAATTTTTATTGACTGCTGTGTGGATTGACCGTATCCTAGATTAAATCTATTTATTTCTCTTAATTGAAATGTTGCGCGTTTGTGTTGTGAGTATTCAGGCAGCTAGGTGCCTAAATCTAGACTCGAGTGAGCCTAGCCGGGTCTGTATATTTGGACAGCTGCATATTACTACATATTTGTAAATAACTCTGCTTGCTGGGTATCAACCAGTCCAGAACTGCACCTGGGATGCAATACACGAGTTGTCTGTATCCTAGCGTGCTTGTTTCTGGTTTTCCACATCCTTGTGAAGACACCGACACCAGGATTACCCTTGAGGATTCGAGGCCGCATACTGGAGTGGACGCTTGCTCCGCCCTTCTTCATTGAGTTTAAATTGCTCAAGACCCTCCCAACTACTCTGGTGGTGTGCTTATCTGTCGGAGATAAACGAGTCGATAGGGATACATGAGTTGTACTCGCCAAAGACCTTTCCAGCGATTCATCTCGCTACCTGTACCCCTACTTCCACACTCGGATCGCGTCTAGCCTAGCGCAGGATTTACCATTTCTGGCGCAAGGACCCGAATTTTGGTGCAGAAGACCAAGCGCGGTGCCCCCCTGGAATCTGCTGGCCCAGCAACGTCGCTAGATTATGCTATACACCTTCTGAGACGGTAAAAAGCTTCACCAACTTCGTCTCAGTAATACATACACCCCGAATACGTCGTACCCACCCTCACTCTTTTTCTCACTCACTCCCTCAACCAATTACGGGATTACCAGTTTGAAGCGTGTGTAGGTCCATTTCGTCTTACTTAAAAGTCAAAAATTTGCCTGTTTACTACATTGCTTGTATGGATGTCGCCTTCTTCTTCTAATTCCAGGTATTCAATGACGGCCTTGAACTTCGACCGTGAGGTGACGCCACGTAAAGTTGAACATATGATAATCTCGGTGTGGCGAGCTACAGTCCCGGGTTTGGCCTTGGGCTTGGCTGATCGTCATAGTGAAGGCCTTAAAAATGGAGAAATATTCATTATTTTGTAAAGATTGTGTGGGTGAACCGCTCGGGGTTACTTGCAAAACCAGTAGGCGGTCTAGATGCTGGAGTCTGATTGAATAGCTGCACTTGACGTTTATTACAATAAAAATCATTACACCACCACAATTTAAAATATTTCAGTCTTTTTTGCCGGCGATATGTAAGTAGGTAGGCTTTCTTGCTGGAGTAGCCTGAGTGGATTAGAACATATTCTAGGGCGTACGTCCGTATTTTGACGCTAATTAGTTTTTAGGGACAAAACCTAATGCTGGCTGAAAGTACGGAGGCATCGGTCGATCACATGATGACCTCGATAATTCCGTACTTGACTGCAATGGCTCGTCACCAAGTGCAGCTCAGCGTTGCGCCTCCTCTCCACGGCGATATCCACGCTCAACGTCGCCTCGAGACGGCTGTTGGTTTTGATGATGTTCTCGTTGCTGTACAACCTCTTCCTGACGCGCTGTCGGCATTACCCGAACGGGTTGCCAACTTGGAGCGTCAGTTGCGGTTTGCTCAGTCCGATCAGTTTATACCTAACGTGAGACATAAATGCATATTGTCCAGACATCAGTGAGTGAGTGAGTGAGTGAGTACGTGAATGAGTGAGCGAGTAATTAAGAGAGTGAATGGCTAAGTGGGTGAGAGAGTGAGTCAGAGCGAGCTAGCCACCTGCGAGTGTGCTCGTGTCGCGTAAAAAACTGCAGTTGGGAACCAAAACCGGTATTTAGGAGCTATCGTGACACAACTGTTCTATCATTGACAAAGTAAATGTCCACTTGGTGGCGGTAGGTGACTATTGCCTGGTCAGTGAATGAGTGAGTAAGTAAGTAAGTGGGTGAGTGAGTGAGTGAGTTGGAACGATCGAGCCATCTTCGTGTCGCGTAAAAAACTGCAGTTGTGAGCCAAAACCGGTATTTAGGAGCTATCGTGACACAACTGTCCTATCATTGACAAAGTAAATGTCCACTTGGTGACGGTAGGTGAGTATTCTCTGGTCGGTGAGTGAATGAGTAAGTAAGTACGTGGGTGAGTGATTGGGAGCGATCGAGCCACGTTCGTGTCGCGTAAAAAACTGCAGTTGTGAGCCAAAACCGGTATTTAGGAGCTATCGTGACACAACCGTCCTATTATTGACAAAGTCAATGTCCACTTGGTGGCGGTAGGTGACTATTGCCTGGTCAGTGAATGAGTGAGTAAGTAAGTAAGTGGGTGAGTGAGTGAGTTGGAGCGATCGAGCCATCTTCGGGTCGCGTGAAAAACTGCAGTTGTGAGCCAAACACCGGTATTTAGAAGCTATCGTGCCGCAACTGTCCTATCATTGACAAAAGAATTGTCCACTTGGTGGCGGTAGGTGACTATTGCCTGGTCAGTGAATGAGTGAGTAAGTAAGTAAGTGGGTGAGTGAGTGAGTGAATGAGTTGGAGCGATCGGCCATCTTCGAGTCGCGTAAAAAACTGCAGTTGTGAGCCAAACACCGGTATTTAGAAGCTATCGTGCCGCAACTGTCCTATCATTGACAAAAGAATTGTCCACTTGGTGGCGGTAGGTGACTATTGCCTGGTCAGTGAATGAGTGAGTAAGTAAGTAAGTGGGTGAGTGAGTGAGTGAGTTGGAACGATCGAGCCATCTTCGTGTCGCGTAAAAAACTGCAGTTGTGAGCCAAACACCGGTATTTAGAAGCTATCGTGCCGCAACTGTCCTATCATTGACAAAAGAATTGTCCACTTGGTGGCGGTAGGTGACTATTGCCTGGTCAGTGAATGAGTAAGTAAGTAAGTAAGTGGGTGAGTGAGTGAGTGAATGAGTTGGAGCGATCGGCCATCTTCGAGTCACGTAAAAAAACTGCAGTTGTGAGCTAGAGCCGGTATTTAAAAGCTATCGTGACACCGCTGTCTTATCATTGACAAAGTAAATGTCCACTTGGTGGCGGTAGGTGACTATTGCCTGGTCAGTGAATGAGTGAGTAAGTAAGTAAGTGGGTGAGTGAGTGAGTGAATGAGTTGGAGCGATCGGCCATCTTCGAGTCACGTAAAAAAACTGCAGTTGTGAGCTAGAGCCGGTATTTAAAAGCTATCGTGACACCGCTGTCTTATCATTGACAAAGTAAATGTCCACTTGGTGGCGGTAGGTGACTATTGCCTGGTCAGTGAATGAGTGAGTAAGTAAGTAAGTGGGTGAGTGAGTGAGTTGGAACGATCGAGCCACGTTCGTGTCGCGTAAAAAACTGCAGTTGTGAGCCAAAACCAGTATTTAGGAGCTATCGTGACACAGCTGACCTATCAGTGACAAAAGAAATGTCCACTTGGCGACGGTAGGTGACTATTCTCTGTCGGTGAGTGAATGAGTAAGTAAGTAAGTAAGTGGGTGAGTGAGTGAGTGATTGATTGGGAGCGATCGAGCCATCTTCGTGTCGCGTAAAAAACTCCAGTTGAGAGCCAAAACCGGTATTTAGGAGCTATCGTGACACAGCTGACCTATCAGTGACAAAAGAAATGTCCACTTGGCGACGGTAGGTGACTATTCTCTGTCGGTGAGTGAATGAATAAGTAAGTAAGTAAGTGGGTGAGTAAGTGAGTGATTGATTGGGAGCGATCGAGCCATCTTCGAGTCACGTAAAAAACTGCAGTTGTGAGCTAGAGCCGGTATTCAAAAGCTATCGTGACACTGCTGTCTTATCATTGACAAAGTAAATGTCCACTTGGTGGCGGTAGGTGACTATTGCCTGGTCAGTGAATGAGTGAGTAAGTAAGTAAGTGGGTGAGTGAGTGAGTTGGAACGATCGAGCCACGTTCGTGTCGCGTAAAAAACTGCAGTTGTGAGCCAAAAACCGGTATTTAGGAGCTATCGTGACTCAGCTGACCTATCAGTGACAAAAGAAATGTCCACTTGGCGACGGTAGGTGACTATTCTCTGTCGGTGAGTGAATGAGTAAGTAAGTAAGTAAGTGGGTGAGTGAGTGAGTGATTGATTGGGAGCGATCGAGCCATCTTCGTGTCGCGTAAAAAACTCCAGTTGAGAGCCAAAACCGGTATTTAGAAGCTATCGTGTCACAACTGTCCTATCAGTGACAAAAAAAAATGTCCACTTGGTGATGGTAGGTGACTATTCTCTGGTCGGTGAGTGAATGAGTGAGTAAGTACGTGGGTGAGTGTTTGGGAGCGATCGAGCCACGCTAGTGTCGCGTAAAAAACTGCAGTTGTGAGCCAAAAACCGGTATTTAGAAGCTATCGTTACGCAACTGTCCTATCAGTGACAAAGTAAATGTCCACTTGGTGACGGTAGGTGGTGAATATTGTCTGGTCGGTGGTGAATATTGTCTGGTCGGTGAGTGAATGAGTGAGTAAGTAAGTGGGTGAGTGGGAGTGATCGAGCCATGTTCGTGTCGCGTAAAAAAACCCAGTTGTGAGCCAAAACCGGTAATTAGAAGCTATCGTGACACAACTGTCTCCGGAGTGCCGCTGTCGTTGACCACTGCATCGGTGGCAGTAGATGCTGCGCTTTTATCCGCCTACGCTGATTGATACGGCTTAAAGTACGTTAAAGTGGATGCGCTCAACTGGCGGTCTAGAAGTCTGGTCTTCGGACGTCCTCGTTCCTTCGTCGGTGAGGCGGCACCAGCTTCTTGGTTTCTGCTGCTCGCCTCTATCAGAAAAAAAATGCTGCTGTCGGTTCTGGTGCTGGTGGGTAATACGATGTGTACTCTGCTGGGATTGAGAAGTATTCACGAGCAAGCGATTACACTTTGTTAGCTGTCAATGCCAAGAGAGGCTGCCGAGGAAGTCGCACATCGCGCAGCGATGCCGTGTCTAACTGTTGATCTTTGACGATCAAATCCACCGACCAGGCGTTCCAAATCGCCTTTGCATCGCCGTTGCCAGTGAGAGAAAAGGTATCGGTATCCTGGTTAGCCATCGTGACGAGATGGCACATCGTGACGACCCTATCATCTATCTGTAAGAAGTAATTAGCCGTGTATCCATCTAACACGCGACAAAAATACTTAGTGAGAAGATCTTCCCGGCCACAAAAGAAGGGGCATTCACTCTTGCGGTGGTCAAGAAACTATGTTTGTACACTTGGCGACTCACTCATTTTTGCGACCATGCGAAAGCAGATTCAGCCCCTTACGAGACAACTTGGTGAGTGGCATTGTCGAAATGGCCCCGCAAAAGGAAGAACAACGTCACTTTCTTGTAGAACAGGAGAGATAGCATCGCGTAAGACTTGAAGACTACTCATGACTTATTTTGCCACACACAATTGTTCAAAACTTGGAGTAGCATCCTTTTTTGTGTGCAGCGTCCTCTATATTTTTTCTGTAAACACGAAGGTGGTGAAGAAGGCGAAGACTACACAGTGCGTCTGCCCCTTTATCTTACCCAAGCTCATCGTAAACGAAAATATTTTTTTCCAGTGGTAATGTCGGCGACCACAAACTTGTGCAACATGAGATTCGAAATAAAATAGCTAGCCAACGATCTTCTA
Source organism: Phytophthora infestans T30-4 (assembly GCF_000142945.1). Taxonomy (NCBI): domain Eukaryota; phylum Oomycota; class Peronosporomycetes; order Peronosporales; family Peronosporaceae; genus Phytophthora; species Phytophthora infestans. The sequence goes on from NW_003303752.1 coordinate 1,392,254, forward strand.
CATGTATTACCAAAACAGGTTGTGCAATGCCCCCCCCTCCCCTTAAAAAAGCTCTCGATCTGGATCAGCATTTCAAGCATCTCCGACTGAACCACTTGAAGTTCATTGTAAGGTACGTCTACATGATCATAAATGATTTCTTTGGGCAGTTAATATTCTACTATTTAGCAAAAGAAGCCATCGCGCGCCGTTGGCTTAAAGCATCCTCAAGATGCAAAGACCTTTCTGTTTGGAGCTCATTCCGTTGTACTGCACTTAAGTCTCGATTTTGTAAAGCAATATCAATTCAAATGCATGCATCGCAAACATCTTATATCTTATTTTGAACGCAATAATCCAAGCCCAGGAAATTCGAAGTGGACGTACTGTGTCCAGCGACTGTAGATAATTACGCGCCGGGAACAGCCTCAGCTTTTAGCCTGTATCGTGTCCAAAAATTCATTAGCGTAGCACCCTTTTCAGCGAGATAATAGCGAGGTCCACGATGTGAGCAAGAAAACCTTCCTCTACGTTCCATTCTAAGCAACAACTTTAATATCATCCACTCTTAAAGCACACTTTGGAACTGCCTTTTTTTTCACGATGCAGCGTGTCAGCACCATTATCGACCCCGCCTTTCAGTCGTGTGATCAGCGATCCACCAACTTCAAATATCGCCCTGATGTGCAAGTCTGGAACACTTTGACGAATAAGACTCAACACCATTCCCTCTTTTGGTCGTGCTCAGAACCATTCCACCTTGAGTCTAGGGACGTAAACATTTCCTGCAAACGCTTTACCTTATCCCCACCTAGCCTAGCATAAGCGAGCTCTAGTGGACTTGCGTTTATTCGCTCTATTCGGTTCCGCGTAGGCTTGATTTAAAAAACCAAACAAAATTAGTCTTAAATTATTTTGTCCGTAATTGCCAGATGCTCGATTGGTCATACTCCTCATACAGACATGATTGGAATAACCTATCTGTAGTCATACCTTCTCGGCCTTCAGGCTAAGATCAAGTGTAGTATCTGTTCTAATCAGTGTGAAAACTGGTTTTCGCCTTTTGGCGGACTTTTTCACTCGCATTTTTGGGCACTCGGCTGCGGCTAGCTTGCTAGCGGCGGACGAGCGGTCTCCGGGGGCGTTCACCTTTCCCCCGCGAGGCCAACTACACCGATCTTCTCTACACTTTTCTAATTCGCCTTCGTCTTCGGTCTTCGGCTGTCGGATTTTTTTCTTTTTGACCAATCAGAGTGCGCCATGCGACTCTTCTGGCCAATCAGAGACCGGGCCCTGTCCTCGGACAGCGAGGCCTCCACGGCCAGCCAATCAAGTCTCGGCAGCGACGCGTCTTTCTATAGCGCAGCTGACGAGGCCGATCTGGCGGCCCCCGATTGGTCCGACTTTCGGCCAATCAGCGACGACGAGGGGGCAGGGGTTTACACTTTTGCCCCCGTTTCGACTTCAACTTCAGGCCAAAATGGCGATTTCGACCCTCCACGCGCCGTGCCACTGCTCGGCACCGGCGGCGATTCAGCGGGTGCAACTTCGGGCACGTGTGCAACACATGCAGCGCCCATTGCACGCCAAGCGGCATCGCGGGACGACGCCTCGGCCGCTCAAGCGCAGCCCCGCCCTTCCAGCACGACCTCGCGCCGTTTGGCGGATCGCCATCAAGACGTGCGAGAGCCAGGCGGGGTCGGGCAAAATATACTTACTCTAAGTATGCCCGAATCCCTGCCCTCTCAGGCTGAACGCGGCCCCATACTTGATCTAAGTATGGGAGGATCCCTGGCCTCTCAGGCTGTACGCGAGACCCGTACGGCCGAATCCCTGGCTTCTCAGCCTGTACGCGGGGCTATACTTGGTCTAAGTATACCCCGGTCGCTGGCGCCGCCGACTTCGCGCTCTGGCGCGGCCCACACGCCGCCGCCGAGCCTCCAAGCGCGCCCGTTGGCTTCCGCAGACGCAGGGCTCGCGGCGACGGCCCTCGCCAGCCCCCAAGACCCCCCCTACGATGTGGCACCACCCGGCAGGGCGGCCGGCAGGCTGCCTGACTCGGTATCGCCGGGTGCTACACTCTCAGCCGCTACAGCTCGGGCCTTGGCGGTCCGGCATTGGCCCTTGGAGCTCGACGACGACAGCAGCGACGACGAGGACGCTCAAGACCC
>NW_003303752.1:1396173-1397894 GCF_000142945.1 Phytophthora infestans T30-4
CGAGTGCGTCACGCGCTCCCGCTCCGTGGACACGCACCAAACTCCGGCACATCGACCGCCAGGGCCAACGCGCATGCAGATCGCCTTGCCAACCGCGCGCTAGACCAGCGGAGGACCAGCAGCGAGTGCGGGACGCATGGCTCGTGCATGGACTCCCTGCCTCGCCGTACCCACGGCCCCGGCGGCGCAAGAAACGCCACCGGCAGCACCACCCAGCACCAGTGCCACTCCAGTCGAAGGTAATGCCATGGACGACATCGCAGCCGAGATTGCTGCGCGTGACGAGGGCGAGACCTTCCCAGTCCTGCCAATTGGCCCAGGCTCAGCCCCAGAACGGCAACCCCCGACTCCGTCTGCGCCACCTTAGCGATGAAGAGCGCGACGCAGCGGCAGATGCCCTGCAGGAGCTCGCCGATACCATGGCGAGTAAGATCGAGGATGCTGACAGCTGGACCTCCGGCGAAGGATACATCAGCTCCATCCCCGAGCGTATCCGAGAGGTACTGCAGCCATACGCTACGGCCCCGCCGCAGCCGGGACGCTCTCGCCGGCAACAACGCCGTCGACCACCACGGGTGACGCGCAACCAGCGCGAACATCGACTCGACGAAGCTTTGGACGACATGGCAGCCACACAGCAAGCGACCCCGCGAGACCAGCGGGCTGTGCGCCGTGCGCGGCGACGTGTGGGCCGGGTGCGAGCCTCAATGGCACAACAGGAGCTGCGCCACGAGTTTGCCAAGGACGAGTCCAAGTGTGTGGCCAAGATCCTGAAGACAGCGTCGACAGAGACGGCAGCGGAGGACGAGCACCCGGAGACGTGCCCCATTGATGCAGCTACGCTCCACGCCCATTTCACGGGAGTCAACGTACCAAGGACGGACTTCGACTACGATGCCACCAGCGGCCGGGAGTTTCGAGCGGCGATGAGCGACCTTCCGCCAGCCACCGTGGAGATTGATGCGTTCGACGCGGAGCTGACGATCGACGAGGTGGAGGACCAGCTCACACGCGCGGCCAAGACCTCAAGCCCCGGCCACGACGGCATCGACTACGGCATCTACAGCCGCTTCGCCGCGCAGCTCGTTCCGCTCCTCCACGCGGTGTTCCAGTTTTGCTGGAGACACCGTCGTGTGCCAAGACTGTGGAAGGTGGGCATCGTACGCCTCATCCACAAGAAGGGCGACCCAAGGCAGCCGACTAACTGGAGGCCGATCTGCCTTCAGCCCACGATCTACAAGCTCTACAGCGGGCTGCTGGCGCATCGGCTATCACGCTGGCTGGAAGGTAACGACCGCCTGCCGATGGCCCAGAAGGGGTTCAGGGCCTTCAACGGGTGCCACGAGCACAATTTCATGGCTACCACGTTGCTGGACCAGACCCGCCGGCAGCACCGAAAGCTGTACCAAGTGTGGTACGACCTTCGCAACGCCTTCGGCTCGCTTCCTCAGCAGCTCATGTGGCGCGTGCTTCGCCACCTTGGCGTCGACTCAGGCTTCATCGACCGCTGCAGGGATATCTACAGGGACTCGGCCTTCGTGGTGGCGAACGCGGCGGACGGTGCGACGGACCCGGTGCGCCAAGAGATGGGCGTATACCAAGGCTGCCCACTCAGCCCGCTCCTGTTCGTCGCGGCGCTGGTGCCTCTCGTGCGCCGTCTCGAGAAGCTCGACGGCGTTGGTGTGCCACTGGCGGACGGTGTGCGGCCCTGCACCACGGCC
>NW_003303752.1:1401005-1401753 GCF_000142945.1 Phytophthora infestans T30-4
TCTACCGATGGCTCGCGTGCTCGTGGAGCCCATCCATGGTCGACGAGTGCAGCAGCTGCGACCGCAGCACTTTGACAGCCGACGACGGGAGCGGTGACGACGTTGCAGCCCCAAGCTCCATGCTCAGCAACGACGTCGCCGCCCCCATGGACGTTGACTCCGGCACCAGTTGCCCTCCAACGTTGCAGCAGCCGCTCCAGCGACCGCGTGCGCTGCACGTAGGCAGCAAGCGCCGCCGACTCAACGCAGATGACGGTGAAGAAGCTCACCAGCTGCAAGAAGAGGAGGAGGCTGGCATTCATGCCCCAGCGCTCAGGCTATCCGCGGCCAGCGCTCAACCGGCCTCCGTCCTCGCCGTGTACACGCACAACGCGTCGCGGTTTGACTGCACGCTGTGCGCGTACACGGCCGGCAGCTTCGCATCACTGAAAACGCACAGGAACTCTCGGCACCGCCGCACCGCATTCCTCGACCGATTCTCGGGCGGGTTGCGCGTGTGGCGTGCCCTTCGCCTCGAGCCTGGGCTGCAGCAAGACACGCGCAAGCGTGCGCCAGCCTCTCGAGCGCACCCATTGGCCCGAGGCTTTCGTCGGTAGCAAGAAGCATCCAAGCCACACTGTCGACGGAAGCAGACTCCAACGGACTCAGCCGCGGGTTCAACGCTGAGCCCGAACTTGCACCGGCGCACAAACGCCACGGAGCCTCAAGCGACCCCCCCAGCTGGTGAAATCCAAAGCAAAGTTGAAAG
>NW_003303752.1:1401853-1432197 GCF_000142945.1 Phytophthora infestans T30-4
CAGCCGGCCACCCACATGCAGAGCGCCGTGCCAACCGCCGCCCAGACTACTGAGCTTCAAGCTCGTTCCTCCCCGAGCTGAAGCCTGCCCTTCCGCAGCGTGCTTCTTGCCATGCAGGCAAACGCCGTCGGCTCAATGCCGACGAGGCAGTGACACCGTGTACGCCTACGGCGCGGGTGTCGCCGCAAACAGAAGTGGCGATGGCGCCTCACGACGCACCCCAGGACGACACCGTCCTACAGCGTGAGGCCACCGAGCCACAGCCAGACCCAGCAGCAACGCAGGGTGCCCAAGTGCAGCGAGTCGAAGACACAACTGCGGCGCAGGATAACACTGTGCAGCAGGACCACGACGCCGACACTGCCCAGGTCTCGCCGCCCCGGCGCACACCGACACGCTGGGGACCAAGACCAAGCTCAACTCAAGAGCCTAGCCCCATGACAGGCGAGCCGGCTGCCACCCTGGCAGCGCGAAGACCACTGACTTCTGCCGCAACGGGCACTCGTGCCACGCGGTGGGGGCCATGTCACCGCGCGATCGGGGCCGCAGCCATCGCACGACTTGTCACGGGCCTTCCAACGGAGCCAGCGCAGCCTCAGCGACGGCAGTCACCGCCACCACAAGAACCTCCATCGCAGCCAGAGCCGCAAGCAGCAGCAGCAACAGTCGCAGCAGACATCGCAGCAGCAGTAGCAGCAGACATTGCGGCAGCGGCAGCGAACGCAGCAATGGACGTGGATGGTGGACCGGCAGCCGACGAGACATGGCTGTTGCGCTTTGACGGCGCATGCCGACGGAACCCAGGACCTGGTGGAGCAGGTGCCGCACTCTTTGCGCCCAGCGATGCCGTGTTGTGGACATGCTCGCACTACATGCCAAGCCGCTCCGAAACGAACAACACCGCCGAGTACACGGCGTTACTGCTCGGCGTACAGAGCGCAGTCCACCACGGTGCCTCGCACCTGGAAGTCGAGGGCGACAGCAGCCTGGTAATCGCTCAGGTAAAGGGCACCTTCGCATGCAGGAATGCGCGGCTCCGCCAACTCCGCAACCGAGTGCGTCACGCGCTCCGCTCCGTGGACACGCACAAACTCCGGCACATCGACCGCCAGGCCAACGCGCATGCAGATCGCCTTGCCAACCGCGCGCTAGACCAGCGGAGGACCAGCAGCGAGTGCGGGACGCATGGCTCGTGCATGGACTCCTGCCTCGCCGTACCCACGGCCCCGGCGGCGCAAGAAACGCCACCGGCAGCACCACCCAGCACCAGTGCCACTCCAGTCGAAGGTAATGCCATGGACGACATCGCAGCCGAGATTGCTGCGCGTGACGAGGGCGAGACCTTCCCAGTCCTGCCAATTGGCCCAGGCTCAGCCCCAGAACGGCAACCCCGACTCCGTCTGCGCCAACTTAGCGATGAAGAGCGCGACGCAGCGGCAGATGCCCTGCAGGAGCTCGCCGATACCATGGCGAGTAAGATCGAGGATGCTGACAGCTGGACCTCCGGCGAAGGATACATCAGCTCCATCCCCGAGCGTATCCGAGAGGTACTGCAGCCATACGCTACGGCCCCGCCGCAGCCGGGACGCTCTCGCCGGCAACAACGCCGTCGACCACCACGGGTGACGCGCAACCAGCGCGAACATCGACTCGACGAAGCTTTGGACGACATGGCAGCCACACAGCAAGCGACCCCGCGAGACCAGCGGGCTGTGCGCCGTGCGCGGCGACGTGTGGGCCGGGTGCGAGCCTCAATGGCACAACAGGAGCTGCGCCACGAGTTTGCCAAGGACGAGTCCAAGTGTGTGGCCAAGATCCTGAAGACAGCGTCGACAGAGACGGCAGCGGAGGACGAGCACCCGGAGACGTGCCCCATTGATGCAGCTACGCTCCACGCCCATTTCACGGGAGTCAACGTACCAAGGACGGGACTTCGACTACGATGCCACCAGCGGGCGGGAAGTTCCGAGCGGCGATGAGCGACCTTTCCGCCAAGCCACCCGTGGAGATTGATGCGTTTCGACGCGAAGCTGACGATCGACGAAGTGGAGGGACCAGCTCACACGGGGCGGCAAGAACTCAAGCCCGGCCACGGAGGCATCGAAAACGGCATCTACAGACGCTTAGCCGCGCAGCTAGTTCCGATCATCCACGCGGTGTTACAGTTATAGCAGGAGACACCATAGTGTGCCAAGGCTGTGGAAGGTGGGCATAGTACGCCTCATCCTCAAGAAGGGCGACCCAAAGCAGCCGACTAAATGGAGGCAGATCTGCCTTCAGCCCACGATCTACAAGCTCTACAGCGGGCTGCTGGCGCATCGGCTCTCACGCTGGCTGGAAGGTAACGACCGCCTGCCGATGGCCCAGAAGGGGTTCAGGGCCTTCAACAAGTGCCACGAGCACAATTTCATGGCTACCACGTTGCTGGACCAGACCCGCCGGCAGCACTGAAAGCTGTACCAAGTGTGGTACGACCTTCGCAACGCCTTCGGCTCGCTTCCTCAGCAGCTCATGTGGCGCGTGCTTCGCCACCTTGGCGTCGACTCAGGCTTCATCGACCGCTGCAGGGATATCTACAGGGACTCGCCCTTCGTGGTGCCGAACGCGGCGGACGGTGCGACGGACCCGGTGCGCCAAGAGGTGGGCGTATACCAAGGCTGCCCACTCAGCCCGCTCCTGTTCGTCGCGGCGCTGGTGCCTCTCGTGCGCCGCCTCGAGAAACTCGACGGCGTTGGTGTGCCACTGGCGGACGGTGTGCGGCCCTGCACCACGGCCTACGCCGATGACCTCAAGGTGTTCAGCGACAGCGCCGCCGGCATCCGCAAGTGCCACGACACAGTGGCTGGCTTCCTCGCGTGGACAGGGCTGCGCGCTAACCCTGGCAAGTGTGCCAGCCTCGCAGTGACGACGAACGCCCGGGGCAACCCGACTAGAGACAGCAGCATGCGTCTCGAGGTCCACGACGCCGCCATCACCACGCTCAGCCTCCACGAAAGCTACCGCTACCTGGGCGTGGGTGATGGATATGACCACGTGCGCCATCGTCTCCAGCTCGAGCCGAAACTCAAGCAGCTCAAGCGGGAGGCGGTGGCGCTGCTTACGTCGGGTTTGGCACCGTGGCAGGTGGTGCGCGCGCTCAAGGTGTACGTCTACCCCAAGGTGGAGTACGCGCTGCGCCACCTGCGCCCGCTGCAGTCGCAACTGCAGGCGTTCGACCGTGTCGTCTCCAAGGGCTTGCGACACCTGCTGAGCCTGCCTCGCTCAGCCACCAGCGAGGTGCTGTACGCCCCGACGTCCAGCGGAGGCCTGGGCCTGCAGCCGCTCGTGGAGCTGCACCGCGCCCTACAGCTCGCCCACGCGTGGCAGATGCTGCATTCCAAGGACCCAGCCATCCAAGCAGTGGCAAGAGCGCAGGCTTGCCAGGTGGTGCGCAAGCGCTACCGCCTGCAAGAAGACCATTGGCGCGGGCGCGATGACGAGCTCGTGCGCAGCTTCCTGAACTCCGAGCTCGCCGCCTCGCCACACGCTGAGGTCCTCCGTCGCAACGGTGACATTGTCTCGCTGTGGTCCGACGTGCAGCGGTGGCTGCGCATCTACCACCTGCGGTTCAAGCACTGCGACGAGACAGAGGCCCATGGCCCGCTCAGCTTCCGCGTGCCGCACCACAACAAGTGGCTTACGCACAAGACTGTGCTGCGGCACGTGAAGCTACACCTGAAGATCCGACACCAGACCCGATGGAAGGGCATGGTGGACCAGGGCAAGACGGTGCGCGTGCACGGTGGGGTGGGCGCCAAGTTCATGACGACCGGAGCGGGCCTGTCGGACGACGACTACCGCTTCGGGGTGAAGGGCCGCCTCAACCAAGTCGACACGAACTCGGTGCTCAAGCGCAAACGACTGCGGGCACACACGACCTGCAGGGACCCAACCTGCTCCTCGGCTGAGACGCTGGCACATGTACTCAACCACTGCGAGTCCAACATGGACGCCATTCGCCAGCGTCACGACGACGCCCTGGAGCAGATTGGGTCTAAGATCCGCGGAGCGCTCGACCGCGCCAAGTCTCCCACAGAGCTGCGCCTGAACCAGACTGTACCCGAGTACACAGGCGCAGCTCTACGCCCAGACATTGTGCTTAGAAACGTGGCCGCCAAGACGATGGTGATCGCCGACTTGGCGGTCACGTTCGAAGACCAAGCGGCTCGCGCTCGTCACTCCTCGCTGCAGCTCAGCCACGACCACAAGACTCTCAAGTACCAACCAATCGTGGCGGAGCTGCAGCACAAGGGATGGCGAGTGCAGACTGCTGCCATAGTGTACGGCACGCTGGGCTCGGTGCAGCCCAGCAACTTCAAGGCCTACACTGAGAAGTTCAAGCTTCACAAGCGCGAGGCTAGGCAGCTGGATCTCCAGCTGTCTAGCCACTGCATTCGCGCCAGCCACCGCATCTGGGGCTGGCACTGCCGACAGCACCGCGATCGGCAACGAAGCGGCACTGCCTCGCGAGCGTCGCGTGGGTCTGGGGGGGCCCCGCGGCGCACATCGCAGGCACCGGCACGGCGATAAGCTGGTCATCATGACCGACAGGGCACTACCCAGGTAGGGAACCGCCCTTAAAAAACCCAGGAAGACACAAACACCCTCCACTTAGTGACATACATATTTTAGCCTAGATTTCAGTTACGGAGAGGTTACTAACTGGTAAATACGAACACATATTCTGTTCTAATCAGTGTGAAAACTGGTTTTCGCCTTTTGGCGGACTTTTTCACTCGCATTTTTGGGCAATCGTCGGCGGCTAGCTTGCTAGCGGCGGACGAGCGGTCTCCGGGGGCGTTCACCTTTCCCCCGCGAGGCCAACTACACCGATCTTCTCTACACTTTTCTAATTCGCCTTCGTCTTCGGTCTTCGGCTGTCGGATTTTTTTCTTTTTGACCAATCAGAGTGCGCCATGCGACTCTTCTGGCCAATCAGAGACCGGGCCCTGTCCTCGGACAGCGAGGCCTCCACGGCCAGCCAATCAAGTCTCGGCAGCGACGCGTCTTTCTATAGCGCAGCTGACGAGGCCGATCTGGCGGCCCCCGATTGGTCCGACTTTCGGCCAATCAGCGACGACGAGGGGGCAGGGGTTTACACTTTTGCCCCCGTTTCGACTTCAACTTCAGGCCAAAATGGCGATTTCGACCCTCCACGCGCCGTGCCACTGCTCGGCACCGGCGGCGATTCAGCGGGTGCAACTTCGGGCACGTGTGCAACACATGCAGCGCCCATTGCACGCCAAGCGGCATCGCGGGACGACGCCTCGGCCGCCCAAGCGCAGCCCCGCCCTTCCAGCACGACCTCGCGCCGTTTGGCGGATCGCCATCAAGACGTGCGAGATGCCAGGCGGGGTCGGGCAAAATATACTTACTCTAAGTATGCCCGAATCCCTGCCCTCTCAGGCTGAACGCGGCCCCATACTTGATCTAAGTATGGGAGGATCCCTGGCCTCTCAGGCTGTACGCGAGACCCGTACGGCCGAATCCCTGGCTTCTCAGCCTGTACGCGGGGCTATACTTGGTCTAAGTATACCCCGGTCGCTGGCGCCGCCGACTTCGCGCTCTGGCGCGGCCCACACGCCGCCGCCGAGCCTCCAAGCGCGCCCGTTGGCTTCCGCAGACGCAGGGCTCGCGGCGACGGCCCTCGCCAGCCCCCAAGACCCCCCCTACGATGTGGCACCACCCGGCAGGGCGGCCGGCAGGCTGCCCGACTCGGTATCGCCGGGTGCTACACTCTCAGCCGCCACAGCTCGGGCCTTGGCGGTCCGCCATTGGCCCTTGGAGCTCGACAGCGACAGCAGCGACGACGAGGACGCTCAAGACCCCCACGCCGCCGCCCCAGGACCCCCCGCAGACGTCGCGAGTGTGCTTGCCCCACCCGGCAGGGCAGGCAGCATGCTCGCCGACCCAGCAGCGCTGGCAGCCGGTCTGGCTCGCGCTCCGCCGCCCCCATCGGCACCCCAGGACCCAAGCCCCACCTTCCCTGCTGACCCCGCCGGCCAGAACCCTCGCGCCGCCGCCCCAGCCCGTGTTGAAGTCCACACAGTCGTGGCACCACCCGGCAGGGCGGGCGGCATGCTGCCCGACCCGGGGTTGGTTGACTCAAGCCCAGCAGCGGCTACCGCAGCTACTCCAGCTCCGGTAGCCGCTACTGCTACAACTGCTCGCGCTGCTGCTCGCGTCGCCGTGGAGCACCACGCGCACGCTGAGCCGAACCAAGAACATCTACCGATGGCTCGCGTGCTCGTGGAGCCCATGCAGGTCGACGAGTGCAGCAGCTGCGACCGCAGCACTTTGACAGCCGACGACGGGAGCGGTGACGACGTTGCAGCCCCAAGCTCCATGCTCAGCAACGACGTCGCCGCCCCCATGGACGTTGACTCCGGCACTGATTGCCCTCCAGCGTTGCAGCAGCCACCCCAGCGACCGCGTGCGCTGCACGTAGGCAGCAAGCGCCGCCGACTCAACGCAGATGACGGTGAAGAAGCTCACCAGCTGCAAGAAGAGGAGGAGGCTGGCATTCATGCCCCAGCGCTCAGGCTATCCGCGGCCAGCGCTCAACCGGCCTCCGTCCTCGCCGTGTACACGCACAACGCGTCGCGGTTCGACTGCACGCTGTGCGCGTACACGGCCGGCAGCTTCGCATCACTGAAAACGCACAGGAACTCTCGGCACCGCCGCACCGCATTCCTCGACCGATTCTCGGCGGGTTGCGCGTGTGGCGTGCCCTTCGCCTCGAGGCTGGCTGCAGCAAGACACGCGCAAGCGTGCGCCAGCCTCTCGAGCGCACCATTGGCCGAGGCTTCGTCGGCAGCAGGAGCATCAAGCCACACTGTCGACGGAGCCGACTCCACCGTCTCAGCCGCGGGTCACGCTGAGCCCGACCTGCCCCGCCACAACGCCACGGAGCTCACAGCGTCCCCCCCGCTGGTGAGCTCCACCGATGTTGAAGTGCAGGCAACAGAGACCGAGGCCACCGAGAACCGCTGGGGCACTCCACTTCCGCGCGTGCTGGTCGCGTCTAGGATTGCCGGGCGCCTCGCTCAGGTGCCACCCCCACGCTGGGGCCCCCCGCTACCGCGCACTACCATCGCGGGCCGCATTGCGACGAGGCTCGCCGCCACACCTGCCCCCCGCTGGAGCCCACCGCTTCCACGAAGCCTGGTTGCGTCACGCATCGCCGGCCGCCTGCTACCCGCTCTGCCAGACGCGCCTGCATGCGAGGACGAGACCAAGAACAGCGACGAAATGGACTGGGAGGCGAGCGAGCCGCACGTCGAAGCGCCAGGGCCGGTCGACGAGGAGACCATCGACGACGCCGACGGCGAGTGGCTCCTGCGCTTTGACGGTGCCTGCCGTGCCAACCCAGGCCCAGGCGGCGCCGGCGCAGCTCTCTTCAAGCCAAGCGGTCCCGTAGTGTGGACTTGTTCCCACTACGACCCGAGCACCACGGCAACGAACAACACAGCAGAGTACACTGCGTTGCTGCTCGGGGCCAGGGCCGCCGCCGACCACGGCGTCACGAAGCTGCGCGTCGAGGGCGACAGCACGCTGGTCATCCAGCAAGTGCGGGGCATCTTCGCGACGAGAAGCACGCGGCTCCGAGCACTGCGCAACAAGGTCAAGCTCGAGCTCGCGCGCGTGGGGAGCTTCTCGCTCCACCACATCGACCGGCAGGCGAACGGTCACGCCGACCGCCTTGCCAACGCCGGCCTCGACCGACGCCGCACCCAGCTCGAGTGCAGTGTGCACCCCGATGGTAGGGGCTGCACCAACACCTCCGTAGCGACCGCAGCGCCTACAGCTTCTGCAGCACCCTCGACCCCAACCCGGCCTCCTGCAACTACGGCCGCTCCGTTTCACAGCGACCAAGGCCACATCGACGAGGACGACGAACGTCGTGCCGACATCGACGACGGTGAAATCTACGCCCCAATGACGCTCGGGCCAGACGAAGTGCCTGCTCGGCGACCGCGCCTCCGACTCCGCCAACTCAGCGACGAAGAACTCGAGGCCGCTGGTGCCATCGTGGAAAGGCTCAGCGCATCGTTGTCAGCCAAGATCACCGACGCAGAAGACTGGGGGACGGCAGAAGGCTACATTACGGCCCTGCCTCACCTGCTGTGCGACAAGCTCCTACCGTACTCGCGGACAGCGCCCCGTCATCAGCGGCCACCCCGGCCATCGCGCAACCAGCAAGACCACCCGCAGCCGCGACGCGACCAACCGCAGCGCAACGTGGACGAGCAGCAGCATGCGGAGTCACAGCAGGGTGAAGACCAGCGACAGCAGCAGCCGCCGACGCGCCGCCGACGTCGGCGAGGGAAGCGTAGAGGCCGCCGACAGCGACGACACCCTCGCCAGCCAGGACAGAGTACCAGAGCCTCCCAGCAAAGCCGGCAGCGCCGACCCCGACCCCCGCGCGTTACCCGCCACCACCGCGAGCACCGCATCGACGAGGCGTTGGATGAGCTCCATACACTGGAGCGGGCGCGGCCACAGGACCGATCGGCGATTGACAAGGCGAGACGGCGCGTCGGACGTGTCCGCGGGGCCATCAACCAACACCTGCTGCGCCACCGGTTTGACACCGACGAGAAGGCGTGCGTGGCGGACATCTTGGAGAAAGCGCACGCGGCGCGAGCAGCACGTACGGCACAGGCGGCGGGCGCAGCAACGTCTACAGGAGGAGCAGCGACAGCACCAACACAGCAAGCAGCCACGTCAGCCCTTGGTGATGCCGACGACGGAACCTGCCCCATCCTGGCCGACGAGCTCTGGCAGTACTTCACAGGCACCAACACGCCGCGCTGGGAGTTCAACCCCGCGACACCCGTCGGCGAGGCGTTCCGTACGGCGATGGCAAGGCTTCCTCCGGCGACGAGGCTCCGCGAACTGCTGACAGAAGCCCCGACTGCGGACGAAATCGAGACCCAGCTACAGCACGTGCGGGGATCCTCGAGCCCAGGACTCGATGGCATCGGCTACGACGTCTACCAGCGCTTCGCACAGCAACTGCTCCCGGTGCTCACCGCTTCGTTCAAGCGATGCTGGACAGCCAAGATGGTGCCACAGAGCTGGCAGGTGGGGGTCGTGCGACTGCTGTACAAGAAGGGCGCGCATGACGACCCGGCAAACTGGCGGCCCATTTGCCTCCAGCAAGCCATCTACAAGCTTTACACAGGTGTACTTGCTCGGCGACTCGTGCGGTGGCTGGACGTGAACGACAGGCACGCACCAGGACAGAAGGGGTTCAGGGCAGTGAACGGCTGCGGGGAGCACAACTTCCTCGCAGCCACGCTCATCGACCAAGCACGTCGCAAGCGCCGATCCCTATACGAGGTATGGTACGACTTCAGGAACGCCTTCGGCAGCGTGCCATTCCAGCTGCTGTGGGACTCGCTGCAGCGCCTCGGCGCTCCCGCAGACTTCATCGACATGTGCAAGGGGCTGTACCACCAGGCCGCCTTCGTCATCGGGAACGCCGCCGACGGACCGACAGCAGCAATCCGGCAGCAGGTTGGCGTCTTCCAAGGGTGCCCACTGAGCCCCCAGCTCTTCAACGTCGCGATCAGCCCGCTGCTCTTCGCGCTCCGCAGGCTGCCGGAGACCGGGGTGCAGCTGTCCGGCGACGATCGTGTTGGAGTTTCGGCTTATGCGGACGACCTCAAGACCTTCAGCAGCACCAAGGCGGGCGCCACCAAGCAACACGAGCTCGTCGCCGCGTTCCTGGCTTGGACTGGCATGAAAGCCAACGCAGCCAAGTGCAGCAGCATGGGCGTACGGCGCAACAGCAACGGCGCGACAGAGGCGGACAATCTGGACCTCGCGCTCGACGGCACTCCGATCCCCAGCATGACTCACATGCAATCGTACACCTACCTGGGGATCGGAGACGGTTTCGACCATGTGCACCGCCGCATCGAGCTCGCGCCCAAGCTGAAGACGCTCAAGCAGGACACGACGGCGCTACTCGAGTCCGGCCTCGCGCCTTGGCAGGTGGTGAAGGCCGTGAAGGTTTACCTTTACCCTCGTGTCGAGTACGCGCTTCGGCATCTGAGACCCGAAGACCAGCTGCTGGAGAGCTTCGACCTTCACCTCCGCGCCGGCCTCCGCCACCTGCTCCGCCTGCCCAAGAACGCCAACAACGACTTCTTCTACTCGCCGGTCTCGCGCGGTGGCTTGGGACTCCTGCCGCTGGTGGAGCTGCACGCGGCGCTACAAATCGCGCACGGGTGGCAGATGCTTAACTCGACGGACCCAGCCACCCGACGCATCGCGCGCGAGCAGCTCCACCAGATTGCGGATGCAAGGCACCGCCTTGACAAGGCACACTGGAAAGAGCGTGGCGATGAGCTCTGCCAGCTCTTCCTTAACTTGGACCTCGGGACGTCGGCCCACGCACCGCCCAAACGCCGCAACTGCGACATCGGCTCGCTGTGGGTCGACGTCCGCAAGAACCTGCAGGCCTTTGGGCTCAAGCTCGAGACCGCCCCGGCCGACGCTGAGTCCGGCACACCCGCCCTGCCGCTGCAGCTTCGCGTGCCACACCACGAGAAGTGGTTGACGCACCGCGACGTGCTGCGGCACGTGAAGCAGCACCTGAAGAACAAACATTGGCGGGCGTGGTGTGCCTTCCAAGACCAAGGCAGGACGGCACGGGCACACGGTGGGGTCGGCAGCAGCTTCATCACCCGCCCCCGTGGCATGTGGGAGAGCGACTACCGCTTTGCGGTGGCCGCTCGCCTCAATATGGTGGACACGAGTGCCACTCTCGCGCGCCGACGCCTCCGCGCCCATGACCGCTGCCGCTACCCGGGCTGCCGCTGGAAGGAGTCACTGGAGCACGTGCTCAACCACTGTCCGGGAACGATGGACGCCGTGCGTGGCCGCCACGACGGTGTGCTCCGAGAGATTGAGCACGCGCTCCGTGCACCATCGGGAGCACGCAGAGAGCTGCGCGTGAACCAGACGGTTCCGGGCCTACCCGGCCCCGCACTACGCCCCGACATCCAGGTCTACAACCACGACCAACGCACGGTCGCAGTGGTGGACCTGGCGGTGGCCTTCGACAGGCAGGACCGCGACGACCCAGAGACCTCGGGCCTGGCCAAAGCCGCGGCGGAGAAGAAGGCCAAGTACACTGGCATCCAGCGACACCTCGAGCGCCAAGGGTGGAAGGTCCACCTTTCCGCGCTCGTCTACGGGTCACTGGGCTCGGTGGCCCCCAACAACTACAAAGTCTACACGGAGCACCTGGGGCTCCTCAAGCGTGACGCCAAGCGGCTGGACCGGACGCTGTCGGTCGCGTGCATCCAGTCCAGCCGCCGCATCTGGAACCTGCACTGCGCCAAGCATCGGGCGCGGCAGCACCAGACGCCATCCCAGTCAAGGGGCAGGCGGGTGACGGAGACCGGGGGGGCTCCGTCGCGCACCGATCGCCGCTAGACGGCACAGTTCTGGCCCGCGTAGGCCGAAAGGGCCCCGCCCAGGTAGGGTAACGCCCTCGGGAAAACCATTCTGGTGTTTGGCTGTTTTTCAACAGTCGAACTTCAACTCGGAGCATATCAGATACACTTACTCACACATTTAGATATCAGATAGGGAACCTTTATTAGGGAGATAACGGGTACACCGGATGGTAAATATACAAAACCTTCTCTGTTCTAATCAGTGTGAAAACTGGTTTTCGCCTTTTGGCGGACTTTTTCACTCGCATTTTTGGGCAATCGTCTGCGGCTAGCTTGCTAGCGGCGGACGAGCGGTCTCCGGGGGCGTTCACCTTTCCCCCGCGAGGCCAACTACACCGATCTTCTCTACACTTTTCTAATTCGCCTTCGTCTTCGGTCTTCGGCTGTCGGATTTTTTTCTTTTTGACCAATCAGAGTGCGCCATGCGACTCTTCTGGCCAATCAGAGACCGGGCCCTGTCCTCGGACAGCGAGGCCTCCACGGCCAGCCAATCAAGTCTCGGCAGCGACGCGTCTTTCTATAGCGCAGCTGACGAGGCCGATCGGGCGGCCCCCGATTGGTCCGACTTTCGGCCAATCAGCGACGACGAGGGGGCAGGGGTTTACACTTTTGCCCCCGTTTCGACTTCAACTTCAGGCCAAAATGGCGATTTGGACCCTCCACGCGCCGTGCCACTGCTCGGCACCGGCGGCGATTCAGCGGGTGCAACTTCGGGCACGTGTGCAACACATGCAGCGCCCATTGCACGCCAAGCGGCATCGCGGGACGACGCCTCGGCCGCCCAAGCGCAGCCCCGCCCTTCCAGCACGACCTCGCGCCGTTTGGCGGATCGCCATCAAGACGTGCGAGAGCCAGGCGG
Source organism: Phytophthora infestans T30-4 (assembly GCF_000142945.1). Lineage (NCBI taxonomy): Eukaryota > Oomycota > Peronosporomycetes > Peronosporales > Peronosporaceae > Phytophthora > Phytophthora infestans. The sequence goes on from NW_003303752.1 coordinate 1,414,226, forward strand.
GGTCGGGCAAAATATACTTACTCTAAGTATGCCCGAATCCCTGCCCTCTCAGGCTGTACGCGGCCCCATACTTGATCTAAGTATGGGAGGATCCCTGGCCTCTCAGGCTGTACGCGAGACCCGTACAGCCGAATCCCTGGCCTCTCAGCCTGTACGCGGGGCTATACTTGGTCTAAGTATGCCCCGGTCGCTGGCCTCTGAGCCCGTACACAGCTCGGCCTCGCGGCTGCCTTCCCAGGCGCCGCCGACTTCGCGCTCTGGCGCGGCCCACACGCCGCCGCCGAGCCTCCAAGCGCGCCCGTTGGCTTTCGCAGACGCAGGGCTCGCGGCGACGGCCCTCGCCAGCCCCCAAGACCCCCCCTACGATGTGGCACCACCCGGCAGGGCGGCCGGCAGGCTGCCCGACTCGGTATCGCCGGGTGCTACACTCTCAGCCGCTACAGCTCGGGCCTTGGCGGTCCGCTATTGGCCCTTGGAGCTCGACGGCGACAGCAGCGACGACGAGGACGCTCAAGACCCCCACGCCGCCGCCCCAGAACCCCCAGAAGACGTCGCGAGTGTGCTTGCCCCACCCGGCAGGGCAGGCAGCATGCTCGCCGACCCAGCAGCGCTGGCAGCCGGTCTGGCTCGCGCTCCGCCGCCCCCATCGGCACCCCAGGACCCAAGCCCCGCCTTCCCTGCTGGTCCCGCCGGCCAGAACCCTCGCGCCGCCGCCCCAGCCCGTGTTGAAGTCCACACAGTCGTGGCACCACCCGGCAGGGCGGGCGGCATGCTGCCCGACCCGGGGTTGGTTGAAGAACCTATCCAAGCGACGTACGCGCACGACGCTGCCCAGTTCGAGTGTGCGTTGTGCCCGTACGTCGCTGAGAGCATGGCAGTGCTCGTTCAGCACCGACGGTCGGCTCACCGCGGCACCCGCTTCAAGGACATCTTCACCAGCGGGTGCCAGTGCAGCCTAGTGTTTTACGCGCGCATTGTTGCCGCCAGCCATGCAGTGGCCTGTGCCAGGCGCAACCAGCGAGCCGTGCCACCAGCTCCGACCCCTGTTGCCCCCACGCGGCCCGAGGCTACCCCACAACCTACTGGGTACCTCGCCGCGGCGATGACTGCCGCTGCGGCAGCCGCATCAAGCGACACCGTAGTGGCAGCCGCCACCAACATGCAGAGCGCCGTGCCAGCCGCCGCCAAGACTACTGGGCTTCAGCTCGTCCCCCCCGAGCTGGAGCCTGCCCTTCCGCAGCGTGCTTCTTGCCATGCAGGCAAACGCCGTCGGCTCAATGCCGACGAGGCAGTGACACCGTGTACGCCTACGGCGCGGGTGTCGCCGCAAACAGAAGTGGCGATGGCGCCTCACGACGCACCCCAGGACGACACCGTCCTACAGCGTGAGGCCGCCGAGCCACAGCCAGACCCAGCAGCAACGCAGGGTGCCCAAGTGCAGCGAGTCGAAGACACAACTGCGGCGCAGGATGACACTGTGCAGCAGGACCACGACGCCGACACTGCCCAGGTCTCGCCGCCCCGGCGCACACCGACACGCTGGGGACCAAGACCAAGCTCAACTCAAGAGCCTAGCCCCATGACAGGCGAGCCGGCTGCCACCCTGGCAGCGCGAAGACCACTGACTCCTGCCGCAACGGGCACTCGTGCCACGCGGTGGGGGCCATGTCACCGCGCGATCGGGGCCGCAGCCATCGCACGACTTGTCACGGGCCTTCCAACGGAGCCAGCGCAGCCTCAGCGACGGCAGCCACCGCCACCACAAGAACCTCCTTTGCAGCCAGAGCCACAAGCAGCAGCAGCAACAGTCGCAGCAGACATCGCAGCAACAGTAGCAGCAGACATTGCGGCAGCAGCAGCGAACGCAGCAATGGACGTGGATGGTGGACCGGCAGCCGACGAGACATGGCTGTTGCGCTTTGACGGCGCATGCCGACGGAACCCAGGACCTGGTGGAGCAGGTGCCGCACTCTTTGCGCCCAGCGGTGCCGTAGTATGGACGTGCTCGCACTTCATGCCGAGCCGCTCCGAAACGAACAACACCGCCGAGTACACGGCGCTACTGCTCGGCGCACAGAGCGCAGTCCACCACGGCGCCAAACGCTTGAATATCGAGGGCGATAGCCACCTGATCCTCTCGCAAGTGCGCGGTGCCTTCGCGTGCAACAACAAGCGGTTGCGGTCTCTCCGAAACCGAGTCCAGGCCTCTCTTCGGCAGCTCGACTGGTACCGCTTGCAGCACATCGACCGCAAGGCCAACCAGCATGCCGACCGCCTCGCGAACCGCGCCCTGGACCTGCGCCGCACGGTGACCGAGTGCGGCCCACACGCGGAGACTCGCAATCGGTGCTTTCAGACACCGCAGCCCCTCGTCGAGCCCGGCGAGACGCATTGTGTACCGGGGTCTGATGAGGTCCTCGCTGCTAATACCGCGATGGAGGATGCGACCGCTGTGCCTACCGAAGACGACGAGGCTGAGGTTGCAGCGCGAGACGGGGGTGAGGTGTTTCCAACCATCGCCATCGGGCCTGACTCCGCCCCTGCCAAGCAACCACGGCTTCGCCTCAAGAAGCTGGACGAAGACGATTTCGATGCGGCTGCCGCCGCCGTGACGCGTGTGTCCGAGGAGCTGGCAAGCAAGATCGTGGACGCTGGCGACTGGACATCAGGTGAAGGCTACATCAGCGCAATTCCTGAACGACTTCGAGCAGCGCTCCGGCCATTTGCCCTTCCGACGCAGCCAGCACGACCACAGCCCCGGGAGCCTCGTATGCAGCAGCCACCCCGCCGGCCACCCCGCGTCACACGCGACCACCTGGAGCACAGGCTTGACGAGGCGCTCGACACCATGGAGAATGTGCAGCGCTCCACGCCGCAAAACCAGAAGGCAGTGCGCAGGGCCCGGCGCCGTGTCGGGCGGCTTCGTTCGGCGATGGACCGGACCAGACTGCGGAAGAAGTTCGCCACACACGAACGGGAGTGCGTGGCCGAGATCCTGCGACGTGCTTCAACGGAGGAGGCGGCGAACCCCAGTCAGGAGAAATGTCCTATCGACCGCGCCACCCTCCACGAGTACTTTACCGCCACCAGCACCCAGCGGACACCATTCGACTACGACAGCGCCAAAGGCACAGAGTTCCGCACGTTCCTGGAGGTGATGTCGACGCCTAGCCACGAGACAAGCGCGTTGACCGCAGAGCCTACGCTGGACGAGATCGAAGACCAGCTCGCCCACGTCAAAGCCGGCTCAAGTCCAGGGCATGATGGGGTCGGGTACGACGTGTACCGCCGCTTCCAGGTTCAGCTGCTGCCCCTCCTGCATGCAGCCTTCCGGTTTTGCTGGCGCCACCGCCGCGTGCCTGCCCTGTGGAAGGTCGGCTTCGTTCGCCTGCTGCACAAGAAAGGTGACCCGCAGCAGCCAAACAACTGGCGACCAATCTGCCTACAGACCGCCATCTACAAGCTCTACAGCGGCCTCCTCGCCCGTCGACTGTCCAAGTTCCTGGAAGCCAACGAGCTGTTGCCCATGGCACAGAAGGGCTTCCGAGCGTTCAACGGTTGCCACGAGCACAACTTCGTGGCAACCACGCTCCTGGACCAGACGCGCCGCATGCATCGCAGGCTGTACCAGGTCTGGTACGACCTGCGCAATGCTTTCGGGTCGCTGCCGCAGCAGCTCATGTGGGGCGTCTTACGCCAGCTTGGGGTGACAGAGGAGTTTGTGGCTCGCTGCAGTGGCATCTACGAGGACTCATACTTCGTGGTCGGCAACGCGAGCGACGGAGCGACGGAGCCAGTGCGCCAGGAGGTGGGAGTATACCAGGGCTGCCCGCTCAGCCCCCTCCTCTTTATCACTGCGCTCGTGCCACTCCTCCGGGCGCTAGAGAACCAGGATGGCGTTGGCGTCCCGCTCGCAGACGGAGTACGCCCGTGCGCCACCGCGTACGCGGACGACATCAAGGTCTTCTGTGACAGCGCGACGGGCATCCAGCGCTGCCACGCCCTCGTGACGCGCTTCCTGGAGTGGACTGGGCTGCAGGCCAACCCGGCCAAGTGCGCGTTCCTGCCGGTGACACGCAGCCAGCACAGCAACCCCACACGCGACCGAGACATCGAGCTTCGCATCCACGGCGAGGCCATCGCCACCCTCGGACTTCAAGAAAGCTACCGGTACCTGGGGGTTGGCGACGGCTTCGATCACGTGCGACACCGCCTCCAGCTCGAACCCAAGCTGAAGCAGATCAAGCGAGAGGCGGTGGCACTGCTGCACTCGGAGCTGGTGCCGTGGCAGATTCTCAAGGCTCTGAAGGTGTACATCTACCCGAAGGTAGAGTACGCCCTCAGACACCTGCGGCCGCTCAAGTCACAGCTTCAGGGCTTCGACAGCGCCATCGTGCGCGGCCTGCGCCACCTGCTCCGCCTGCCGGAGAACAGCCACGACGGCCTCTTCTTCTCACCCACCTCGGCTGGGGGACTGGGACTGCTGTCGCTCGTCGAGCTGCACGAAGCGCTGCAGGTGGCACACGCGTGGCAAATGCTCCACTCCAAGGACCCGGCCATCCGTGCCATCGCGCGCACGCAGGTGGGACAAGTGGCGCGCAAGCGGTTCAAGCTGGTCGAGGAGCACTGGCGCGGACGGGAAGACGACCTCGCACAGCGCTTCCTCAACACGGAGCTCGCCGCCTCGCCCCACGCCACGGAGACACGCCGCAACGGCGACATCGGTTCCCTATGGAACGACGTCCGCGACACGCTGCAGACCCTCGGACTCAAGTTCGCCGCAGGCGACGAGGAGGAAGCACCTGGACTACTGCAGCTCCGCGTGCCGCACCACACCAAGTGGCTCAGCCACTCGACGGTGTTGAGGCACGTGAAGCTGCACATGAAACTGCGCCGCATGGACACGTGGAAGTCCAAGGTCAGTCAGGGCACGACGGTGCGAGAGCACGGCGGCGTGGGCTCACGCTTCATCACGGCGGGTGCAGGCCTGTCCGACGCCGAGTATCGCTTCGCTATTGCGCCCCGCGCCCACCTGATTGATACCAACAGCACCCTCAAGCGCCGTCGACTCCGGGCCAACGACACCTGCCGGGCTCCGGGATGCTCCTACACGGAACCCCCCGCCCACATCCTGAACAAATGCAGTCCCAACATGGACGCGATCAGGAAACGCCACGACGATGCTCTCGAGCGTATCGCTGACGCCCTGCGGCGCAAGGTGGAGAAGTCCGGCGGCAGGCTCGAGGTGGCCATCAACAAGACGGTACCGGAGTACGACGGCGCGGCCCTGCGCCCCGACATCGTACTCCGGAACACGGAGACCAAGCGTGCCATCATCGCCGACCTGGCGATCACCCACGAGAACCAGCCGACCGACGCGACCACGTCTTCAGCGCTACAGCAAAGCCGTGACAACAAGATTACCAAGTACCAGACGGTCGCGGCGGCAATGATGCGCGCCGGTTGGCGGGTTCGCGTGACGGGCATCGTCTACGGCTCGCTCGGCTCAGTCCTGCCGAGCAACTTCAAGGTCTACACCGAGCTGCTGGCGCTGCTCAAGCGGGACGCCCGCCGCCTTAACCGCCAGCTCTCCAGCCACTGCATCCGGGCCAGCGCGCGGATATGGAGCGCGCACTGCCGACGACACCGTGAGCGGCAACGAAGCGGCAATGCCTCGCGAGCGTCGCGTGGGTCCGGGGGGGCCCCGCGGCGCACATCGCAGGCATCGGCACGGCGGTAAACGGGTCACTTGACCGACAGGGCACCACCCAGGTAGGGAACCGCCCTTTAAAACCCAGGAAGACACAAACACCCTCCACATAGTGACATACATATTTTAGCCTAGATTTCAGTTACGGAGAGGTTACTAACTGGTACATAAAATTACACATTCTGTTCTAATCAGTGTGAAAACTGGTTTTCGCCTTTTGGCGGACTTTTTCACTCGCATTTTTGGGCAATCGTCTGCGGCTAGCTTGCTAGCGGCGGACGAGCGGTCTCCGGGGGCGTACACCTTTCCCCCGCGAGGCCAACTACACCGATCTTCTCTACACTTTTCTAATTCGCCTTCGTCTTCGGTCTTCGGCTGTCGGATTTTTTTCTTTTTGACCAATCAGAGTGCGCCATGCGACTCTTCTGGCCAATCAGAGACCGGGCCCTGTCCTCGGACAGCGAGGCCTCCACGGCCAGCCAATCAAGTCTCGGCAGCGACGCGTCTTTCTATAGCGCAGCTGACGAGGCCGATCTGGCGGCCCCCGATTGGTCCGACTTTCGGCCAATCAGCGACGACGAGGGGGCAGGAGTTTACACTTTTGCCCCCGTTTCGACATCAACTTCAGGCCAAAATGGCGATTTCGACCCTCCACGCGCCGTGCCACTGCTCGGCACCGGCGGCGATTCAGCGGGTGCAACTTCGGGCACGTGTGCAACACATGCAGCGCCCATTGCACGCCAAGCGGCATCGCGGGACGACGCCTCGGCCGCTCAAGCGCAGCCCCGCCCTTCCAGCACGACCTCGCGCCGTTTGGCGGATCGCCATCAAGACGTGCGAGAGCCAGGCGGGGTCGGGCAAAATATACTTACTCTAAGTATGCCCGAATCCCTGCCCTCTCAGGCTGTACGCGGCCCCATACTTGATCTAAGTATGGGAGGATCCCTGGCCTCTCAGGCTGTACGCGAGACCCGTACGGCCGAATCCCTGGCTTCTCAGCCTGTACGCGGGGCTATACTTGGTCTAAGTATGCCCCGGTCGCTGGCCTCTGAGCCCGTACACAGCTCGGCCTCGCGGCTGCCTTCCCAGGCGCCGCCGACTTCGCGCTCTGGCGCGGCCCACACGCCGCCGCCGAGCCTCCAAGCGCGCCCGTTGGCTTCCGCAGACGCAGGGCTCGCGGCGACGGCCCTCGCCAGCCCCCAAGACCCCCCCTACGATGTGGCACCACCCGGCAGGGCGGCCGGCAGGCTGCCCGACTCGGTATCGCCGGGTGCTACACTCTCAGCCGCCACAGCTCGGGCCTTGGCGGTCCGCCATTGGCCCTTGGAGCTCGACAGCGATAGCAGCGACGACGAGGACGCTCAAGACCCCCACGCCGCCGCCCCAGAACCCCCAGAAGACGTCGCGAGTGTGCTTGCCCCACCCGGCAGGGCAGGCAGCATGCTCGCCGACCCAGCAGCGCTGGCAGCCGGTCTGGCTCGCGCTCCGCCGCCCCCATCGGCACCCCAGGACCCAAGCCCCGCCCTCCCTGCTGGCCCCGCCGGCCAGAACCCTCGCGCCGCCGCCCCAGCCCGTGTTGAAGTCCACACAGTCGTGGCACCACCCGGCAGGGCGGGCGACATGCTGCCCGACCCGGGGTTGGTTGAAGAACCTATCCAAGCGACGTACGCGCACGACGCTGCCCAGTTCGAGTGCGCGTTGTGCCCGTACGTCGCTGAGAGCATGACAGTGCTCGTTCAGCACCGAAGGTCGGCTCACCGCGGCACCCGCTTCAAGGACATCTTCACCAGCGGGTGCCAGTGCAGCCTAGTGTTCTACGCGCGCATTGTTGCCGCCAGCCATGCAGTGGCCTGTGCCAGGCGCAACCAGCGAGCCGTGCCACCAGCTCCGACCCCTGTTGCCCCCACGCGGACCGAGGTTACCCCACAACCTACTGGGTACCTCGCCGCGGCGATGACTGCCGCTGCGGCAGCCGCATCAAGCGACACCGTAGTGGCAGCCGCCACCAACATGCAGAGCGCCGTGCCAGCCGCCGCCAAGACTACTGGGCTTCAGCTCGTCCCCCCCGAGCTGGAGCCTGCCCTTCCGCAGCGTGCTTCTTGCCATGCAGGCAAACGCCGTCGGCTCAATGCCGACGAGGCGGTGACACCGTGTACGCCTACGGCGCGGGTGTCGCCGCAAACCGAAGTGGCGATGGCGCCTCACGACGCACCCCCGGACGACACCGTCCTACAGCGTGAGGCCGCCGAGCCACAGCCAGACCCAGCAGCAACGCCGGGTGCCCAAGTGCAGCGAGTCAAAGACACAACTGCGGCGCAGGATGACACTGTGCAGCAGGACCACGACGCCGACACTGCCCAGGTCTCGCCGCCCCGGCGCACATCGACACGCTGGGGACCAAGACCAAGCTCAACTCAAGAGCCTAGCCCCATGACAGGCGAGCCGGCTGCCACCCTGGCAGCGCGAAGACCACTGACTCCTGCCGCAACGGGCACTCGTGCCACGCGGTGGGGGCCATGTCACCGCGCGATCGGGGCCGCAGCCATCGCACGACTTGTCACGGGCCTTTCAACGGAGCCAGCGCAGCCTCAGCGACGGCAGCCACCGCCACCACAAGAACCTCCATCGCAACCAGAGCCGCTAGCAGCAGCAGCAACAGCCGCAGCAGACATAGCAGCAACAGTTGCAGCAGACATTGCGGCAGCGGCAGCGAACGCAGCAATGGACGTGGATGGTGGACCGGCAGCCGACGAGACATGGCTGTTGCGCTTTGACGGCGCATGCCGACGGAACCCAGGACCTGGTGGAGCAGGTGCCGCACTCTTTGCGCCCAGCGGTGCCGTGGTGTGGACATGCTCGCACTACATGCCAAGCCGCTCCGAAACGAACAACACCGCCGAGTACACGGCGTTACTGCTCGGCGTACAGAGCGCAGTCCACCACGGTGTCTCGCACCTGGAAGTCGAGGGCGACAGCAGCCTGGTAATCGCTCAGGTAAAGGGCACCTTCGCATGCAGGAATGCGCGGCTCCGCCAACTCCGCAACCGAGTGCGTCACGCGCTCCGCTCCGTGGACACGCACAAACTCCGGCACATCGACCGCCAGGCCAACGCGCATGCAGATCGCCTTGCCAACCGCGCGCTAGACCAGCGGAGGGCCAGCAGCGAGTGCGGGACGCATGGCTCGTGCATGGACTCCTGCCTCGCCGTACCCACGGCCCCGGCGGCGCAAGAAACGCCACCGGCAGCACCACCCAGCACCAGTGCCACTCCAGTCGAAGGTAATGCCATGGACGACATCACAGCCGAGATTGCTGCGCGTGACGAGGGCGAGACCTTCCCAGTCCTGCCAATTGGCCCAGGCTCAGCCCCAGAACGGCAACCCCGACTCCGTCTGCGCCAACTTAGCGATGAAGAGCGCGACGCAGCGGCAGATGCCCTGCAGGAGCTCGCCGATACCATGGCGAGTAAGATCGAGGATGCTGACAGCTGGACCTCCGGCGAAGGATACATCAGCTCCATCCCCGAGCGTATCCGAGAGGTACTGCAGCCATACGCTACGGCCCCGCCGCAGCCGGGACGCTCTCGCCGGCAACAACGCCGTCGACCACCACGGGTGACGCGCAACCAGCGCGAACATCGACTCGACGAAGCTTTGGACGACATGGCAGCCACACAGCAAGCGACCCCGCGAGACCAGCGGGCTGTGCGCCGTGCGCGGCGACGTGTGGGCCGGGTGCGAGCCTCAATGGCACAACAGGAGCTGCGCCACGAGTTTGCCAAGGACGAGTCCAAGTGTGTGGCCAAGATCCTGAAGACAGCGTCGACAGAGACGGCAGCGGAGGACGAGCACCCGGAGACGTGCCCCATTGATGCAGCTACGCTCCACGCCCATTTCACGGGAGTCAACGCGCCAAGGACGGACTTCGACTACGATGCCACCAGCGGCCGGGAGTTTCGAGCGGCGATGAGCGACCTTCCGCCAGCCACCGTGGAGATTGATGCGTTCGACGCGGAGCTGACGATCGACGAGGTGGAGGACCAGCTCACACGCGCGGCCAAGACCTCAAGCCCCGGCCACAACGGCATCGACTACGGCATCTACAGCCGCTTCGCCGCGCAGCTCGTTCCGCTCCTCCACGCGGTGTTCCAGTTTTGCTGGAGACACCGTCGTGTGCCAAGACTGTGGAAGGTGGGCATCGTACGCCTCATCCACAAGAAGGGCGACCCAAGGCAGCCGACTAACTGGAGGCCGATCTGCCTTCAGCCCACGATCTACAAGCTCTACAGCGGGCTGCTGGCGCATCGGCTATCACGCTGGCTGGAAGGTAACGACCGCCTGCCGATGGCCCAGAAGGGGTTCAGGGCCTTCAACGGGTGCCACGAGCACAATTTCATGGCTACCACGTTGCTGGACCAGACCCGCCGGCAGCACCGAAAGCTGTACCAAGTGTGGTACGACCTTCGCAACGCCTTCGGCTCGCTTCCTCAGCAGCTCATGTGGCGCGTGCTTCGCCACCTTGGCGTCGACTCAGGCTTCATCGACCGCTGCAGGGATATCTACAGGGACTCGGCCTTCGTGGTGGCGAACGCGGCGGACGGTGCGACGGACCCGGTGCGCCAAGAGGTGGGCGTATACCAAGGCTGCCCACTCAGCCCGCTCCTGTTCGTCGCGTCGCTGGTGCCTCTCGTGAGCCGTCTCGAGAAACTCGACGGCGTTGGTGTGCCACTGGCGGACGGTGTGCGGCCCTGCACCACGGCCTACGCCGATGACCTCAAGGTGTTCAGCGACAGCGCCGCCGGCATCCGCAAGTGCCACGACACAGTGGCTGGCTTCCTCGCGTGGACAGGGCTGCGCGCTAACCCTGGCAAGTGTGCCAGCCTCGCAGTGACGACGAACGCCCGGGGCAACCCGACTAGAGACAGCAGCATGCGTCTCGAGGTCCACGACGCCGCCATCACCACGCTCAGCCTCCACGAAAGCTACCGCTACCTGGGCGTGGGTGATGGATATGACCACGTGCGCCATCGTCTCCAGCTCGAGCCAAAACTCAAGCAGCTCAAGCGGGAGGCGGTGGCGCTGCTGACGTCGGGTTTGGCACCGTGGCAGGTGGTGCGCGCGCTCAAGGTGTACGTCTACCCCAAGGTGGAGTACGCGCTGCGCCACCTGCGCCCGCTGCAGTCGCAACTGCAGGCGTTCGACCGTGTCGTCTCCAAGATCTTGCGACACCTGCTGAGCCTGCCTCGCTCAGCCACCAGCGAGGTGCTGTACACCCCGACGTCCAGCGGAGGCCTGGGCCTGCAGCCGCTCGTGGAGCTGCACCGCGCCCTACAGCTCGCCCACGCGTGGCAGATGCTGCATTCCAAGGATCCAGCCATCCAAGCAGTGGCAAGAGCGCAGGCTTGCCAGGTGGTGCGCAAGCGCTACCGCCTGCAAGAAGACCATTGGCGCGGACGCGATGACGAGCTCGTGCGCAGCTTCCTGAACTCCGAGCTCGCCGCCTCGCCACACGCTGAGGTCCTCCGTCGCAACGGTGACATTGCCTCGCTGTGGTCCGACGTGCAGCGGTGGCTGCGCATCTACCACCTGCGGTTCGAGCACTGCGACGAGACAGAGGCCCATGGCCCGCTCAGCTTCCGCGTGCCGCACCACAACAAGTGGCTTACGCACAAGACTGTGCTGCGGCACGTGAAGCTACACCTGAAGATCCGACACCAGACCCGATGGAAGGGCATGGTGGACCAGGGCAAGACGGTGCGCGTGCACGGTGGGGTTGGCGCCAAGTTCATGACGACCGGAGCGGGCCTGTCGGACGACGACTACCGCTTCGGGGTGAAGGGCCGCCTCAACCAAGTCGACACGAACTCGGTGCTCAAGCGCAAACGACTGCGGGCACACACGACCTGCAGGGACCCAACCTGCTCCTCGGCTGAGACGCTGGCACATGTACTCAACCACTGCGAGTCCAACATGGACGCCATTCGCCAGCGTCACGACGACGCCCTGGAGCAGATTGGGTCTAAGATCCGCGGAGCGCTCGACCGCGCCAAGTCTCCCACAGAGCTGCGCCTGAACCAGACTGTACCCGAGTACACAGGCGCAGCTCTACGCCCAGACATTGTGCTTAGAAACGTGGCCGCCAAGACGATGGTGATCGCCGACTTGGCGGTCACGTTCGAAGACCAAGCGGCTCGCGCTCGTCACTCCTCGCTGCAGCTCAGCCACGACCACAAGACTCTCAAGTACCAACCAATCGTGGCGGAGCTGCAGCACAAGGGATGGCGAGTGCAGACTGCTGCCATAGTGTACGGCACGCTGGGCTCGGTGCAGCCCAGCAACTTCAAGGCCTACACTGAGAAGTTCAAGCTTCACAAGCGCGAGGCTAGGCAGCTGGATCTCCAGCTGTCTAGCCACTGCATTCGCGCCAGCCACCGCATCTGGGGCTGGCACTGCCGACAGCACCGCGATCGGCAACGAAGCGGCACTGCCTCGCGAGCGTCGCGTGGGTCTGGGGGGGCCCCGCGGCGCACATCGCAGGCACCGGCACGGCGATAAGCTGGTCATCATGACCGACAGGGCACTACCCAGGTAGGGAACCGCCCTTAAAAAACCCAGGAAGACACAAACACCCTCCACTTAGTGACATACATATTTTAGCCTAGATTTCAGTTACGGAGAGGTTACTAACTGGTAAATACGAACACATATACCTTCTCGGCCTCAAGGCTAAGATCAAGTGTAGTATCTGTTCTAATCAGTGTGAAAACTGGTTTTCGCCTTTTGGCGGACTTTTTCACTCGCATTTTTGGGCAATCGTCGGCGGCTAGCTTGCTAGCGGCGGACGAGCGGTCTCCGGGGGCGTTCACCTTTCCCCCGCGAGGCCAACTACACCGATCTTCTCTACACTTTTCTAATTCGCCTCCGTCTTCGGTCTTCGGTTGTCGGGCTTTTTTTCTTTTTGACCAATCAGAGCGCGCCATGCGACTCTTCTGGCCAATCAGAGACCGGGCCCTGTCCTCGGACAGCGAGGCCTCCACGGCCAGCCAATCAAGTCTCGGCAGCGACGCGTCTTTCTATAGCGCAGCTGACGAGGCCGATCTGGCGGCCCCCGATTGGTCCGACTTTCGGCCAATCAGCGACGACGAGGGGGCAGGGGTTTACACTTTTGCCCCCGTTTCGACTTCAACTTCAGGCCAAAATGGCGATTTGGACCCTCCACGCGCCGTGCCACTGCTCGGCACCGGCGGCGATTCAGCGGGTGCAACTTCGGGCACGTGTGCAACACATGCAGCGCCCATTGCACGCCAAGCGGCATCGCGGGACGACGCCTCGGCCGCTCAAGCGCAGCCCCGCCCTTCCAGCACGACCTCGCGCCGTTTGGCGGATCGCCATCAAGACGTGCGAGAGCCAGGCGGGGTCGGGCAAAATATACTTACTCTAAGTATGCCCGAATCCCTGCCCTCTCAGGCTGAACGCGGCCCCATACTTGATCTAAGTATGGGAGGATCCCTGGCCTCTCAGGCTGTACGCGAGACCCGTACGGCCGAATCCCTGGCTTCTCAGCCTGTACGCGGGGCTATACTTGGTCTAAGTATACCCCGGTCGCTGGCGCCGCCGACTTCGCGCTCTGGCGCGGCCCACACGCCGCCGCCGAGCCTCCAAGCGCGCCCGTTGGCTTCCGCAGACGCAGGGCTCGCGGCGACGGCCCTCGCCAGCCCCCAAGACCCCCCCTACGATGTGGCACCACCCGGCAGGGCGGCCGGCAGGCTGCCCGACTCGGTATCGCCGGGTGCTACACTCTCAGCCGCTACAGCTCGGGCCTTGGCGGTCCGCCATTGGCCCTTGGAGCTCGACAGCGACAGCAGCGACGACGAGGACGCTCAAGACCCCCACGCCGCCGCCCCAGGACCCCCCGCAGACGTCGCGAGTGTGCTTGCCCCACCCGGCAGGGCAGGCAGCATGCTCGCCGACCCAGCAGCGCTGGCAGCCGGTCTGGCTCGCGCTCCGCCGCCCCCATCGGCACCCCAGGACCCAAGCCCCGCCTTCCCTGCTGGCCCCGCCGGCCAGAGCCCTCGCGCCGCCGCCCCAGCCCGTGTTGAAGTCCACACAGTCGTGGCACCACCCGGCAGGGCGGGCGGCATGCTGCCCGACCCGGGGTTGGTTGAAGAACCTATCCAAGCGACGTACGCGCACGACGCTGCCCAGTTCGAGTGTGCGTTGTGCCCGTACGTCGCTGAGAGCATGGCAGTGCTCGTTCAGCACCGACGGTCGGCTCACCGCGGCACCCGCTTCAAGGACATCTTCACCAGCGGGTGCCAGTGCAGCCTAGTGTTTTACGCGCGCATTGTTGCCGCCAGCCATGCAGTGGCCTGTGCCAGGCGCAACCAGCGAGCCGTGCCACCAGCTCCGACCCCTGTTGCCCCCACGCGGACCGAGGCTACCCCACAACCTACTGGGTACCTCGCCGCGGCGATGACTGCCGCTGCGGCAGCCGCATCAAGCGACACCGTAGTGGCAGCCGCCACCAACATGCAGAGCGCCGTGCCAGCCGCCGCCAAGACCACTGGGCTTCAGCTCGTCCCCCCCGAGCTGGAGCCTGCCCTTCCGCAGCGTGCTTCTTGCCATGCAGGCAAACGCCGTCGGCTCAATGCCGACGAGGCGGTGACACCGTGTACGCCTACAGCGCGGGTGTCGCCGCAAACAGAAGTGGCGATGGCGCCTCACGACGCACCCCAGGACGACACCGTCTTACAGCGTGAGGCCGCCGAGCCACAGCCAGACCCAGCAGCAACGCCGGGTGCCCAAGTGCAGCGAGTCGAAGACACAACTGCGGCGCAGGATGACACTGTGCAGCAGGACCACGACGCCGACACTGCCCAGGTCTCACCGCCCCGGCGCACACCCACACGCTGGGGACCAAGACCAAGCTCAACTCAAGAGCCTAGCCCCATGACAGGCGAGCCGGCTGCCACCCTGGCAGCGCGAAGACCACTGACTTCTGCCGCAACGGGCACTCGTGCCACGCGGTGGGGGCCATGTCACCGCGCGATCGGGGCCGCAGCCATCGCACGACTTGTCACGGGCCTTCCAACGGAGCCAGCGCAGCCTCAGCGACGGCAGCCACCGCCACCACAAGAACCTCCATCGCAACCAGAGCCGCTAGCAGCAGCAACAGCCGCAGCAGACATTGCGGCAGCAGCAGCGAACGCAGCAATGGACGTGGATGGTGGACCGGCAGCCGACGAGACATGGCTGTTGCGCTTTGACGGCGCATGCCGACGGAACCCAGGACCTGGTGGAGCAGGTGCCGCACTCTTTGCACCCAGCGGTGCCGTGGTGTGGACGTGCTCGCACTACATGCCAAGCCGCTCCGAAACGAACAACACCGCCGAGTACACGGCGCTACTGCTCGGCGTGCAGAGCGCGACCCACCACGGCGCCAAACGCTTGAATGTCGAGGGCGATAGCCACCTGATCCTCTCGCAAGTGCGCGGTGCCTTCGCGTGCAACAACAAGCGGTTGCGGTCTCTCCGAAACCGAGTCCAGGCCTCTCTTCGGCAGCTCGACTGGTACCGCTTGCAGCACATCGACCGAAAGGCCAACCAGCATGCCGACCGCCTCGCGAACCGCGCCCTGGACCTGCGCCGCACGGTGACCGAGTGCGGCCCACACGCGGAGACTCGCAATCGGTGCTTTCAGACACCGCAGCCCCTCGTCGAGCCCGGCGAGACGCATTGTGTACCGGGGTCTGATGAGGTCCTCGCTGCTAATACCGCGATGGAGGATGCGACCGCTGTGCCTACCGAAGACGACGAGGCTGAGGTTGCAGCGCGAGACGGGGGTGAGGTGTTTCCAACCATCGCCATCGGGCCTGACTCCGCCCCTGCCAAGCAACCACGGCTTCGCCTCAAGAAGCTGGACGAAGACGACTTCGATGCGGCTGCCGCCGCCGTGACGCGTGTGTCCGAGGAGCTGGCAAGCAAGATCGTGGACGCTGGCGACTGGACATCAGGTGAAGGCTACATCAGCGCAATTCCTGAACGACTTCGAGCAGCGCTCCGGCCATTTGCCCTTCCGACGCAGCCAGCACGACCACAGCCCCGGGAGCCTCGTATGCAGCAGCCACCCCGCCGGCCACCCCGCGTCACACGCGACCATCTGGAGCACAGGCTTGACGAGGCGCTCGACACCATGGAGAATGTGCAGCGCTCCACGCCGCACAACCAGAAGGCAGTGCGCAGGGCCCGGCGCCGTGTCGGGCGGCTTCGTTCGGCGATGGACCGGACCAGACTGCGGAAGAAGTTCGCCACACACGAACGGGAGTGCGTGGCCGAGATCCTGCGACGTGCTTCAACGGAGGAGGCGGCGAACCCCAGTCAGGAGAAATGTCCTATCGACCGCGCCACCCTCCACGAGTACTTTACCGCCGCCAGCACCCAGCGGACACCATTCGACTACGACAGCGCCAAAGGCACAGAGTTCCGCACGTTCCTGGAGGTGATGTCGACGCCTAGCCACGAGACAAGCGCGTTGACCGCAGAGCCTACGCTGGACGAGATCGAAGACCAGCTCGCCCACGTCAAAGCCGGCTCAAGTCCAGGGCATGATGGGGTCGGGTACGACGTGTACCGCCGCTTCCAGGTTCAGCTGCTGCCCCTCCTGCATGCAGCCTTCCGGTTTTGCTGGCGCCACCGCCGCGTGCCTGCCCTGTGGAAGGTCGGCTTCGTTCGCCTGCTGCACAAGAAAGGTGACCCGCAGCAGCCAAACAACTGGCGACCAATCTGCCTACAGACCGCCATCTACAAGCTCTACAGCGGCCTCCTCGCCCGTCGACTGTCCAAGTTCCTGGAAGCCAACGAGCTGTTGCCCATGGCACAGAAGGGCTTCCGAGCGTTCAACGGTTGCCACGAGCACAACTTCGTGGCAACCACGCTCCTGGACCAGACGCGCCGCATGCATCGCAGGCTGTACCAGGTCTGGTACGACCTGCGCAATGCTTTCGGGTCGCTGCCGCAGCAGCTCATGTGGGGCGTCTTACGCCAGCTTGGGGTGACAGAGGAGTTTGTGGCTCGCTGCAGTGGCATCTACGAGGACTCATACTTCGTGGTCGGCAACGCGAGCGACGGAGCGACGGAGCCAGTGCGCCAGGAGGTGGGAGTATACCAGGGCTGCCCGCTCAGCCCCCTCCTCTTCATCACTGCGCTCGTGCCACTCCTCCGGGCGCTAGAGAACCAGGATGGCGTTGGCGTCCCGCTCGCAGACGGAGTACGCCCGTGCGCCACCGCGTACGCGGACGACATCAAGGTCTTCTGTGACAGCGCGACGGGCATCCAGCGCTGCCACGCCCTCGTGACGCGCTTCCTGGAGTGGATTGAGCTGCAGGCCAACCCGGCCAAGTGCGCGTTCCTGCCGGTGACACGCAGCCAGCACAGCCACCCCACACGCGACCGAGACATCGAGCTTCGCATCCACGGCGAGGCCATCGCCACCCTCGGACTTCAAGAAAGCTACCGGTACCTGGGGGTTGGCGACGGCTTCGACCACGTGCGACACCGCCTCCAGCTCGAACCCAAGCTGAAGCAGATCAAGCGAGAGGCGGTGGCACTGCTGCACTCGGAGCTGGCGCCGTGGCAGATACTCAAGGCTCTGAAGGTGTACATCTACCCGAAGGTAGAGTACGCCCTCAGACACCTGCGGCCGCTCAAGTCACAGCTTCAGGGCTTCGACAGCGCCATCGTGCGCGGCCTGCGCCACCTGCTCCGCCTGCCGGAGAACAGCCACCACGGCCTCTTCTTCTCACCCACCTCGGCTGGGGGACTGGGACTGCTGTCGCTCGTCGAGCTGCACGAAGCGCTGCAGGTGGCACACGCGTGGCAAATGCTCCACTCCAAGGACCCGGCCATCCGTGCCATCGCGCGCACGCAGGTGGGACAAGTGGCGCGCAAGCGGTTCAAGCTGGTCGAGGAGCACTGGCGCGGACGGGAAGACGACCTCGCACAGCGCTTCCTCAACACGGAGCTCGCCGCCTCGCCCCACGCCACGGAGACACGCCGCAACGGCGACATCGGTTCCCTATGGAACGACGTCCGCGACACGCTGCAGACCCTCGGACTCAAGTTCGCCGCAGGCAACGAGGAGGAGCACCTGGACTACTGCAGCTCCGCGTGCGGCACCACACCCAGTGGATTCAGCCACTCGACGGTGTTGAGGCACGGTGAAGCTGCCCATGAAAGCTGCCACCGCATGGACACTATGGAAGTCC
>NW_003303752.1:1432466-1435515 GCF_000142945.1 Phytophthora infestans T30-4
CCCACACTGCCCAGGTCTCACCGCCCCGTGCACACCCACACGCTGGGGACCAAGACCAAGCTCAACTCAAGAGCCTAGCCCCATGACAGGCGAGCCGGCTACCACCCTGGCAGCGCGAAGACCACTGACTCCTGCCGCAACGCGCACTCGTGCTACGTGGTGGGGGCCATGTCACCGCGCGATCGGGGCCGCAGCCATCGCACGACTTGTCACGGGCCTTACAACGGAGCCAGCGCAGCTTCAGCGACGGCAGCCACCGCCACCACAAGAACCTCCTTTGCAGCCAGAGCCACAAGCAGCAGCAACAGTCGCAGCAGACATCGCAGCAACAGTAGCAGCAGACATTGCGGCAGCAGCAGCGAACGCAGCAATGGACGTGGATGGTGGACCGGCAGCCGACGAGACATGGCTGTTGCGCTTTGACGGCGCATGCCGACGGAACCCAGGACCTGGTGGAGCAGGTGCCGCACTCTTTGCGCCCAGCGGTGCCGTGGTGTGGACGTGCTCGCACTACATGCCAAGCCGCTCCGAAACGAACAACACCGCCGAGTACACGGCGCTACTGCTCGGCGTACAGAGCGCAGTCCACCACGGAGCCTCGTATGCAGCAGCCACCCCGCCGGCCACCCCGCGTCACACGCGACCACCTGGAACACAGGCTTGACGAGGCGCTCGACACCATGGAGAATGTGCAGCGCTCCACGCCGCAAACCAGAAGGGCAGTGCGCAGTGGCCCGGCGCCATGTCGAGCGGGCTTCGTTCGGCGGATGGACCGGACCCAGACTGCGGAAGAAGTTCGCCACACACGAACGGGAGTGCGTGGCCGAGATCCTGTGACGTGCTTCAACGGAGGAGGCGGCGAACCCCAGTCAGGAGAAATGTCCTATCGACCGCGCCACCCTCCACGAGTACTTTACCGCCACCAGCACCCAGCGGACACCATTCGACTACGACAGCGCCAAAGGCACAGAGTTCCGCACGTTCCTGGAGGTGATGTCGACGCCTAGCCACGCGACAAGCGCGTTGACCGCAGAGCCTACGCTGGACGAGATCGAAGACCAGCTCGCCCACGTCAAAGCCGGCTCAAGTCCAGGGCATGATGGGGTCGGGTACGACGTGTACCGCCGCTTCCAGGTTCAGCTGCTGCCCCTCCTACATGCAGCCTTCCGGTTTTGCTGGCGCCACCGCCGCGTGCCTGCCCTGTGGAAGGTCGGGTTCGTTCGCCTGCTGCACAAGAAAGGTGACCCGCAGCAGCCAAACAACTGGCGACCAATCTGCCTACAGACCGCCATCTACAAGCTCTACAGCGGCCTCCTCGCCCGTCGACTGTCCAAGTTCCTGGAAGCCAACGAGCTGTTGCCCATGGCACAGAAGGGCTTCCGAGCGTTCAACGGTTGCCACGAGCACAACTTCGTGGCAACCACGCTCCTGGACCAGACGCGCCGCATGCATCGCAGGCTGTACCAGGTCTGGTACGACCTGCGCAATGCTTTTGGGGTCGCTGCCGCAGCAGCTCATGTGGGGCGTCTTACGCCAGCTTGGGGTGACAGAGGAGTTTGTGGCTCGCTGCAGTGGCATCTACGAGGACTCATACTTCGTGGTCGGCAACGCGAGCGACGGAGCGACGGAGCCAGTGCGCCAGGAGGTGGGAGTATACCAGGGCTGCCCGCTCAGCCCCCTCCTCTTTATCACTGCGCTCGTGACAGTTCTCCGGGCGCTAGAGAACCAGGATGGCGTAGGCGTCCCGCTCGCAGACGGAGTACGCCCGTGCGCCACCGCGTACGCGGACGACATCAAGGTCTTCTGTGACAGCGCGACGGGCATCCAGCGCTGCCACGCCCTCGTGACGCGCTTCCTGGAGTGGACTGGGCTGCAGGCCAACCCGGCCAAGTGCGCGTTCCTGCCGGTGACACGCAGCCAGCACAGCCACCCCACACGCGACCGAGACATCGAGCTTCGCATCCACGGCGAGGCCATCGCCACCCTCGGACTTCAAGAAAGCTACCGGTACCTGGGGGTTGGCGACGGCTTCGACCACGTGCGACACCGCCTCCAGCTCGAACCCAAGCTGAAGCAGATCAAGCGAGAGGCGGTGGCACTGCTGCACTCGGAGCTGGCGCCGTGGCAGATACTCAAGGCTCTGAAGGTGTACATCTACCCGAAGGTAGAGTACGCCCTCAGACACCTGCGGCCGCTCAAGTCACAGCTTCAGGGCTTCGACAGCGCCATCGTGCGCGGCCTGCGCCACCTGCTCCGCCTGCCGGAGAACAGCCACCACGGCCTCTTCTTCTCACCCACCTCGGCTGGGGGACTGGGACTGCTGTCGCTCGTCGAGCTGCACGAAGCGCTGCAGGTGGCACACGCGTGGCAAATGCTCCACTCCAAGGACCCGGCCATCCGTGCCATCGCGCGCACGCAGGTGGGACAAGTGGCGCGCAAGCGGTTCAAGCTGGTCGAGGAGCACTGGCGCGGACGGGAAGACGACCTCGCACAGCGCTTCCTCAACACGGAGCTCGCCGCCTCGCCCCACGCCACGGAGACACGCCGCAACGGCGACATCGGTTCCCTATGGAACGACGTCCGCGACACGCTGCAGACCCTCGGACTCAAGTTCGCCGCAGGCGACGAGGAGGAAGCACCTGGACTACTGCAGCTCCGCGTGCCGCACCACACCAAGTGGCTCAGCCACTCGACGGTGTTGAGGCACGTGAAGCTGCACATGAAGCTGCGCCGCATGGACACGTGGAAGTCCAAGGTCAGTCAGGGCACGACGGTGCGAGAGCACGGCGGCGTGGGCCCACGCTTCATCACGGCGGGTGCAGGCCTGTCCGACGCCGAGTATCGCTTCGCTATTGCGGCCCGCGCCCACCTGATTGATACCAACAGCACCCTCAAGCGCCGTCGACTCCGGGCCAACGACATCTGCCGGGCTCCGGGATGCTCCTACACGGAAACCCCCGCCCACATCCTGAACAAATGCAGTCCCAACATGGACGCGATCAGGAAACGCCACGACGATGCTCTCGAGCGTATCGCTGACGTCCTGCGG
>NW_003303752.1:1435873-1464756 GCF_000142945.1 Phytophthora infestans T30-4
CCACCCACGGAGACACGCCGCAACGGCGACATCGGTTCCCTATGGAACGACGTCCGCGACACGCTGCAGACCCTCGGACTCAAGTTCGCCGCAGGCGACGAGGAGGAAGCACCTGGACTACTGCAGCTCCGCGTGCCGCACCACACCAAGTGGCTCAGCCACTCGACGGTGTTGAGGCACGTGAAGCTGCACATGAAGCTGCGCCGCATGGACACGTGGAGGTCCAACGTCAGCCCGGGCACGACGGTGCGAGAGCACGGCGGCGTGGGCTCACGCTCTATCACGGCGGGTGCAGGCCTGTCCGACGCCGAGTATCGCTTTGCTATTACGGCCCGCGCCCACCTGATTGATACCAACAGCACCCTCAAGCGCCGTCGACTCCGGGCCAACGACACCTGCCGGGCTCCGGGATGCTCCTACACGGAAACCCCCGCCCACATCCTGAACAAGTGCAGTCCCAACATGGACGCGATCAGGAAGCGCCACGACGATGCTCTCGAGCGTATCGCTGACGCCCTGCGGCGCAAGGTGGAGAAGTCCGGCGGCAGGCTCGAGGTGGCCATCAACAAGACGGTACCGGAGTACGACGGCGCGGCTCTGCGCACCGACATCGTACTCCGGAGCACAGAGACCAAGCGTGCCATCATCGCCGACCTGGCGATCACCCCACGAGAACCAGCCGAACGACGCGACCACGTCTTCAGCGCTACAGCAAAAGCCGTGACAACAAGATTACCAAGTACCAGACGGTCGCGGCGGCAATGATGCGCGCCGGTTGGCGGGTTCGCGTGACGGGCATCGTCTACGGCTCGCTCGGCTCAGTCCTGCCGAGCAACTTCAAGGTCTACACCGAGCTGCTGGCGCTGCTCAAGCGGGACGCCCGCCGCCTTGACCGCCAGCTCTCCAGCCACTGCATCCGGGCCAGCGCGCGGATATGGAGCGCGCACTGCCGACGACACCGTGAGCGGCAACGAAGCGGCAATGCCTCGCGAGCGTCGCGTGGGTCTGGGGGGGCCCCGCGGCGCACATCGCAGGCACCGGCACGGCGATAAGCTGGTCATCATGACCGACAGGGCACTACCCAGGTAGGGAACCGCCCTTAAAAAACCCAGGAAGACACAAACACCCTCCACATAGTGACATACATATTTTAGCCTAGATTTCAGTTACGGAGAGGTTACTAACTGGTACATAAAATTACACATTCTGTTCTAATCAGTGTGAAAACTGGTTTTCGCCTTTTGGCGGACTTTTTCACTCGCATTTTTGGGCAATCGTCTGCGGCTAGCTTGCTAGCGGCGGACGAGCGGTCTCCGGGGGCGTTCACCTTTCCCCCGCGAGGCCAACTACACCGATCTTCTCTACACTTTTCTAATTCGCCTCCGTCTTCGGTCTTCGGTTGTCGGGCTTTTTTTTTCTTTTTGACCAATCAGAGTGCGCCATGCGACTCTTCTGGCCAATCAGAGACCGGGCCCTGTCCTCGGACAGCGAGGCCTCCACGGCCAGCCAATCAAGTCTCGGCAGCGACGCGTCTTTCTATAGCGCAGCTGACGAGGCCGATCTGGCGGCCCCCGATTGGTCCGACTTTCGGCCAATCAGCGACGACGAGGGGGCAGGGGTTTACACTTTTGCCCCCGTTTCGACTTCAACTTCAGGCCAAAATGGCGATTTCGACCCTCCACGCGCCGTGCCACTGCTCGGCACCGGCGGCGATTCAGCAGGTGCAACTTCGGGCACGTGTGCAACACATGCAGCGCCCATTGCACGCCAAGCGGCATCGCGGGACGACGCCTCGGCCGCCCAAGCGCAGCCCCGCCCTTCCAGCACGACCTCGCGCCGTTTGGCGGATCGCCATCAAGACGTGCGAGAGCCAGGCGGGGTCGGGCAAAATATACTTACTCTAAGTATGCCCGAATCCCTGCCCTCTCAGGCTGAACGCGGCCCCATACTTGATCTAAGTATGGGAGGATCCCTGGCCTCTCAGGCTGTACGCGAGACCCGTACGGCCGAATCCCTGGCTTCTCAGCCTGTACGCGGGGCTATACTTGGTCTAAGTATGCCCCGGTCGCTGGCCTCTCAGCCCGCACGCGGCTCGGCCTCGCGGCTGCCTTCCCAGGCGCCGCCGACTTCGCGCTCTGGCGCGGCCCACACGCCGCCGCCGAGCCTCCAAGCGCGCCCGTTGGCTTCCGCAGACGCAGGGCTCGCGGCGACGGCCCTCGCCAGCCCCCAAGACCCCCCCTACGATGTGGCACCACCCGGCAGGGCGGCCGGCAGGCTGCCCGACTCGGTATCGCCGGGTGCTACACTCTCAGCCGCCACAGCTCGGGCCTTGGCGGTCCGCCATTGGCCCTTGGAGCTCGACAGCGACAGCAGCGACGACGAGGACGCTCAAGACCCCCACGCCGCCGCCCCAGGCCCCCCGCAGACGTCGCGAGTGTGCTTGCCCCACCCGGCAGGGCAGGCAGCATGCTCGCCGACCCAGCAGCGCTGGCAGCCGGTCTGGCTCGCGCTCCGCCGCCCCCATCGGCACCCCAGGACCCAAGCCCCGCCTTCCCTGCTGACCCCGCCGGCCAGAACCCTCGCGCCGCCGCCCCAGCCCGTGTTGAAGTCCACACAGTCGTGGCACCACCCGGCAGGGCGGGCGGCATGCTGCCCGACCCGGGGTTGGTTGACTCAAGCCCAGCAGCGGCTACCGCAGCTACTCCAGCTCCGGTAGCTGCTACTGCTACAACTGCTCGCGCTGCTGCTCGCGTCGCCGTGGAGCACCACGCGCACGCTGAGCCGAACCAAGAACATCTACCGATGGCTCGCGTGCTCGTGGAGCCCATGCAGGTCGACGAGTGCAGCAGCTGCGACCGCAGCACTTTGACAGCCGACGACGGGAGCGGTGACGACGTTGCAGCCCCAAGCTCCATGCTCAGCAACGACGTCGCCGCCCCCATGGACGTTGACTCCGGCACCAGTTGCCCTCCAACGTTGCAGCAGCCGCTCCAGCGACCGCGTGCGCTGCACGTAGGCAGCAAGCGCCGCCGACTCGACGCAGATGACGGTGAAGAAGCTCACCAGCTGCAAGAAGAGGAGGAGGCTGGCATTCATGCCCCAGCGCTCAGGCTATCCGCGGCCAGCGCTCAACCGGCCTCCGTTCTCGCCGTGTACACGCACAACGCGTCGCGGTTCGACTGCACGCTGTGCGCGTACACGGCCGGCAGCTTCGCGTCACTTCTGACGCACAGGAACTCTCGGCACCGCCGCACCGCATTCCTCGACCGATTCTCGGCGGGTTGCGCGTGTGGCGTGCCATTCGCCTCGAGGCTGGCTGCAGCAAGACACGCGCAAGCGTGCGCCAGCCTCTCGAGCGCACCATCGGCCGAGGCTTCGTCGGCAGCAGGAACATCAAGCCCCACTGCCGACGGAGCCGACTCCACCGTCTCAGCCGTGGCTCACGCTGAGCCCGGCCTGCCCCACCACAACGACACGGAGCTCACAGCGTCCCCCCCGCTGGTGAGCTCCTCCGATGTTGAAGTGCAGGCAACAAAGACCGAAGCCACCGACAACCGCTGGGGCGCCCCGCTTCCGCGCGTGCTGGTCGCGTCTCGAATCGCCGGGCGCCTCGCTCAGGTGCCACCCCCACGCTGGGGCCCCCCGCTGCCGCGCACCACCATCGCAGCCCGCATTGCGACGAGGCTCGCAGCCACGCCTGCCTCCCGCTGGGACCCACCGCTGCCACGAAGCCTGGTTGTGTCACGCATCGCCGCCCGCCTGCTACCCGCGCTACCAGACGCGCCTGCATGCGAGGAAGAGGCCAAGGACAGCGACACGATGGACTGGGCGCCAACTTGGACAAACGAGGAGACCAAGGAAAGCGAGCCACATGACGAAGCGCCAGGGCAGGTCGACGAGGAGACCATCGACGACGCCGACGGCGAGTGGCTTTTGCGCTTCGACGGTGCTTGCCGTGCAAACCCAGGCCCAGGCGGCGCCGGCGCAGCTCTCTTCAAGCCCAGCGGCCCCGTAGTGTGGACTTGTTCCCACTACGACCCGAGCACCACGGCAACGAACAACACAGCAGAGTACACTGCGTTGCTGCTCGGGGCCAGGGCCGCCGCCGACCACGGCGTCACGAAGCTGCGCATCGAGGGCGACAGCACGCTGGTCATCCAGCAAGTGCGGGGCATCTTCGCGACGAGAAGCACGCGGCTCCGAGCACTGCGCAACAAGGTCAAGCTCGAGCTCGCGCGCGTGGGGAGCTTCTCGCTCCACCACATCGACCGACGCCACACCAAGCTCGAGTGCAGTGTGCACCCCGATGGCAGGGGCTGCACCAACACCTCCGTGGCGACCGCAGCGCCTACTGCTCCTGCAGCGCCCTTGCCCTCAGCCCGGCCTCCTGCATCTACGGCCGCTCCGTCTCCTGATGACGACCACAGCGACCAAGGCGACATCGACGACGGCGAGGTGTACGCCGCAATGTGCATCAGCCCCGATGCTGTGCCGCACCGCCGACCGCGCTTCCGCCTACGGCGCTTGACGGACGAAGAGTCCGAGGAGGCTGGCAACGTCGTGGAGAGGTTGGCAGCGTCGCTGGCGGCGAAGATTGCAGATGCGCCAGACTGGGAGACGGCGGAGGGCTACATCACGGCCCTACCGTACGCCCTCTACGACAAGCTGCAGCCGTACTCCCAGTCCCAGCACCAACCTCCACGTCAACAGCAGCAGCAGCAGCGGCAACGCCCACGGCAGCAGCAGCAAACACGGCAGCGTCGACAGCGGAGATGCAAGCGCGGCGGTGGCAGCCAACACAGGCAGCGGAAGACGCGCCGCCGACGGCCCCCACGGGTGACACGCCACCACCGCGAGCACCGGATCGATGAAGCCCTCGACGACCTCCACGCGCTCGAGAGCAGGCGCCCTCAGGACAGGACGGCCATCAGCAAGGCCAGGCGTCGAGTCGGTCGCATCCGCTCCGCCCTTGACCAGCACCAATTGCGCCACCGCTTCGACACCGACGAGAAGGCCTGCGTGGACGGCATCCTGGCCGCCGCGCGCGACAAGGACAGGGCGGCATCAGTGACGACAACAGCGCAAACAGCGGCTCCGCCTCATTCTGCACCAGCTTCAGCTCCTTCGTCGGCGGTGGACGACGGAATCTGCCCGATTCCGGGAGACTTGCTCCATGCCTTCTTCACAGACGTGAACACGCCGCGCACGGAGTTCGACGCCGACTCGCCCATCGGAGCCCGCTTTCGGGAGGCGCTTGCTCAGCTGCCCGCTGCCATCGCTGCCACGGAGCTACTCATGGAGCCGCCGTCGCCGGACGAGGTTGAGGACCAGTTGCAACGTGTACGGGGTACGTCCAGCCCCGGCTTGGACGGAGTGGGGTACGACGTCTACAAGACCTTCACACAGCAACTCCTACCGGCCCTGCACGCCGCTTTCTCCAGGTGTTGGACTGATCAGCGCGTCCCACAGAGCTGGAAGCTCGGAGTCGTGCGGCTCCTGTTCAAGAAAGGAGATCGGCAGGACCCCGCCAACTGGAGGCCGATCTGCCTCCAGCAAGCCGTCTACAAGCTGTACGCCGGTATCCTGGCCCACCGGTTCACACGCTGGCTCGACGCCAACACCCGGCACGCTGACGCACAGAAGGGATTCCGCGCGGTTAACGGCTGCGGGGAACACAATTTCCTCGCAGCCACGCTGACGGACAACGCCCGCCGCCGACGCCGCGAGCTGCACGTGGTCTGGTACGACATCAAGAACGCGTTCGGCAGTGTGCCCCACGAACTGCTGTGGGAGGTGCTGAGGCGCATGGGAGTGCCGGCGCAGTTCATCGCGTGCTGCCAAGGGATCTACGACGCGGCAGCTTTCACGGTCGGGAACGCAGCAGACGGCACGACGGCCCCAATTCAGCTGCGCTTGGGCGTGTTTCAGGGATGTCCCTTGAGCCCCCACCTCTTCACGGCGGTGATCAGCCCACTCCTCCACGCACTCAAGCGGCTCCCTGGCACGGGGGTACAGCTCTCAGCCGTCGACCGGCCAGGTGCGTCAGCATATGCCGACGACCTCAAGGTCTTCAGTGACACCAAGGATGGCATCACGCGGCAGCACCAGCTCGTCACCGACTTCCTGCGCTGGACAGGCATGGTGGCAAACCCGTCCAAGTGCAGCACCATGTCTGTCCAGAGGGACAACCGCGGCGTTTTGAAGACCGCCAACCTCACGCTCCAGCTGGACGGCGCCCAAATCCCAGCACTCGGGATGACCGAGGCGTACGCGTACCTAGGCATAGGCGACGGATTCGACCACGTACGCCGCCGCGTCGAGTTGGCCCCCAAGCTCCGCGAACTGAAGGCAGACACGACGGCGCTGATGCAGTCGGGGCTGGCGCCGTGGCAAGTTGTGAAGGCCCTCAAGGTTTACATCTACCCACGCGTGGAATATGCCCTCCGCCACCTCCGACCGTTTCAGCAGCAGCTCCAAGGCTTTGACCGACACCTCGCGCGCGGGCTGCGTCACCTTCTCCGCCTGCCAACATCAGCCACCACCGAGTTCCTGTATGCACCAACGTCGCGAGGAGGTTTGGGGCTGCTACCGCTTACAGAGGTTCACGGTGCCCTTCAGATTGCGCACGCCTGGCAGACCCTGCACTCGCCGGACCCCGCCATCCGCCGCATTGCCCGCGTGCAGCTTCGCCAAGTCGCCGACGCCCGGCACCGCTTGGACGCCGAGCACTGGAAGGAGCGGGGGGAGGAGCTGTGCGAGCGGCTGCTAAACTCGCAGCTCGGGACATCGGCCCACGCGCCTCCCAAACGACGCAATTGCGACATCGGCTCGCTGTGGGTCGATGTCCAGCGCCACCTCCGCTCTCTCGGCCTGCAGCTACAGACAGCCCCCTCGGACACGCACACTGGCGCACCAGCTCAGCCTCTCCAGCTTCGCGTGCCGCACCACGACAAGTGGCTGACGCACAAGGACGTGCTGCGGCACGTGAAGCTGCACATCAAGAATAACCACTGGCACCGCTGGACATCCATGCGGGACCAAGGGAAGACGGCCCGCGCCCACGGCGGTGAAGGCAGCGGCTTCCTTACGCAGCCGCGAGGCATGTGGGAAGCCGACTACCGGTTCGCGGTGGCGGGTCGTCTTAACCAAGTGGACACGTACAGCGTACTGAAGCGCCGGCGCCTGCGCTCGCACGACAGATGCCGCCAGCCAGGATGCCATCGTGCCGAAACACTGGCTCACGTGCTAAACCACTGTCCCGGCACGATGGACGCGGTCCGAGGGCGGCACGACGGAGCGCTCAAGCGCATCGAGCGTGAGCTCCACGCGTCGGCCACGGACCGCCGGGACCGCGTCGAGCTCCGAGTGAACCAGACCGTGCCGTCACTCGCCGGCCCCGCGTTACGGCCCGATCTCCAGCTCTACAACCACACCAAGAAGACGGTGGCGGTGGTCGACCTGGCCGTGGCGTTTGAGGAGCAGGCGAGTGACGACGCGAGCAGCTCGGCGCTGTCCCTTATCGCAAGCCACAAGCGAGCCAAGTACGACCGCATCAAGCGACACCTCGAGCGCCAAGGATGGAAGGTACACCTCTCGGCGCTCGTGTACGGGTCGCTTGGGGCGGTCGCTAGTGGCAACTACCAGGTGTACACCACACACCTGGGGCTACTCAAGCGCGATGCAAAGCGGCTGGACCGGCAGCTGTCTGTCGAATGCATCCAGTCCAGCCGCCGCATCTGGAATCTACACTGCAGCCAGCACCGGACTCGCCAACACCAGGCGAGGCCCAGCCAAGGACCAAGAGGCAGCCGGGCGACGGAGACCGGGGGGACTCCGTCCCAGACAAGCCGCCGCTAGGCGGAAACCAGGCCCAAGACGGCCGACAGGGCCCCACCCAGGTAGGGAACCGCCCTAGAAACCCATTTCGGTGGTCGACTCGAAGGCCTTACCTATTTTTTTCTTAGACATTCAATTAGGTAGCGACCAAATTACAAATTTGGTAACGAGTAAGCCAAATGGTAATACACAAAACTTTTCTGTTCTAATCAGTGTGAAAACTGGTTTTCGCCTTTTGGCGGACTTTTTCACTCGCATTTTTGGGCAATCGTCTGCGGCTAGCTTGCTAGCGGCGGACGAGCGGTCTCCGGGGGCGTTCACCTTTCCCCCGCGAGGCCAACTACAATCTACGCACCGATCTTCTCTACACTTTTCTAATTCGCCTCCGTCTTCGGTCTTCGGTTGTCGGGCTTTTTTCTTTTTGACCAATCAGAGCGCGCCATGCGCCTCTTCTGGCCAATCAGAGACCGGGCCCTGTCCTCGGACAGCGAGGCCTCCACGGCCAGCCAATCAAGTCTCGGCAGCGACGCGTCTTTCTATAGCGCAGCTGACGAGGCCGATCTGGCGGCCCCCGATTGGTCCGACTTTCGGCCAATCAGCGACGACGAGGGGGCAGGGGTTTACACTTTTGCCCCCGTTTCGACTTCAACTTCAGGCCAAAATGGCGATTTCGACCCTCCACGCGCCGTGCCACTGCTCGGCACCGGCGGCGATTCAGCGGGTGCAACTTCGGGCACGTGTGCAACACATGCAGCGCCCATTGCACGCCAAGCGGCATCGCGGGACGACGCCTCGGCCGCCCAAGCGCAGCCCCGCCCTTCCAGCACGACCTCGCGCCGTTTGGCGGATCGCCATCAAGACGTGCGAGAGCCAGGCGGGGTCGGGCAAAATATACTTACTCTAAGTATGCCCGAATCCCTGCCCTCTCAGGCTGAACGCGGCCCCATACTTGATCTAAGTATGGGAGGATCCCTGGCCTCTCAGGCTGTACGCGAGACCCGTACGGCCGAATCCCTGGCTTCTCAGCCTGTACGCGGGGCTATACTTGGTCTAAGTATACCCCGGTCGCTGGCCTCTGAGCCCGTACACAGCTCGGCCTCGCGGCTGCCTTCCCAGGCGCCGCCGACTTCGCGCTCTGGCGCGGCCCACACGCCGCCGCCGAGCCTCCAAGCGCGCCCGTTGGCTTCCGCAGACGCAGGGCTCGCGGCGACGGCCCTCGCCAGCCCCCAAGACCCCCCCTACGATGTGGCACCACCCGGCAGGGCGGCCGGCAGGCTGCCCGACTCGGTATCGCCGGGTGCTACACTCTCAGCCGCCACAGCTCGGGCCTTGGCGGTCCGCCATTGGCCCTTGGAGCTCGACAGCGACAGCAGCGACGACGAGGATGCTCAAGACCCCCACGCCGCCGCCCCAGGACCCCCCGCGGACGTCGCGAGTGTGCTTGCCCCACCCGGCAAAGCAGGCGGCATGCTCGTCGACCCAGCAGCGCTGGCAGCCGGTCTGGCTCGCGCTCCGCCGCCCCCATCGGCACCCCAGGACCCAAGCCCCGCCTCCCAAGATGGCCCCGCCGGCCAGAACCCTCGCGCCGCCGCCCTCGACCATGTTGAAGTCCACACAGTCGTGGCACCACCCGGCAGGGCGGGCGGCATGCTGCCCGACCCGGGGTTGGTTGACTCAAGCCCAGCAGCGGCTACCGCAGCTACTCCAGCTCCGGTAGCTGCTACTGCTACAACTGCTCGCGCTGCTGCTCGCGTCGCCGTGGAGCACCACGCGCACGCTGAGCCGAACCAAGAACATCTACCGATGGCTCGCGTGCTCGTGGAGCCCATGCAGGTCGACGAGTGCAGCAGCTGCGACCGCAGCACTTTGACAGCCGACGACGGGAGCGGTGACGACGTTGCAGCCCCAAGCTCCATGCTCAGCAACGACGTCGCCGCCCCCATGGACGTTGACTCCGGCACCAGTTGCCCTCCAACGTTGCAGCAGCCGCTCCAGCGACCGCGTGCGCTGCACGTAGGCAGCAAGCGCCGCCGACTCGACGCAGATGACGGTGAAGAAGCTCACCAGCTGCAAGAAGAGGAGGAGGCTGGCATTCATGCCCCAGCGCTCAGGCTATCCGCGGCCAGCGCTCAACCGGCCTCCGTCCTCGCCGTGTACACGCACAACGCGTCGCGGTTCGACTGCACGCTGTGCGCGTACACGGCCGGCAGCTTCGCGTCACTTCTGACGCACAGGAGCTCTCGGCACCGCCGCACCGCATTCCTCGACCGATTCTCGGCGGGTTGCGCGTGTGGCGTGCCATTCGCCTCGAGGCTGGCTGCAGCAAGACACGCGCAAGCGTGCGCCAGCCTCTCGAGCGCACCATCGGCCGAGGCTTCGTCGGCAGCAGGAACATCAAGCCCCACTGCCGACGGAGCCGACTCCACCGTCTCAGCCGTGGCTCACGCTGAGCCCGGCCTGCCCCACCACAACGACACGGAGCTCACAGCGTCCCCCCCGCTGGTGAGCTCCTCCGATGTTGAAGTGCAGGCAACAAAGACCGAAGCCACCGACAACCGCTGGGGCGCCCCGCTTCCGCGCGTGCTGGTCGCGTCTCGAATCGCCGGGCGCCTCGCTCAGGTGCCACCCCCACGCTGGGGCCCCCCGCTGCCGCGCACCACCATCGCAGCCCGCATTGCGACGAGGCTCGCCGCCACACCTGCCCCCCGCTGGGACCCACCGCTGCCACGAAGCCTGGTTGTGTCACGCATCGCCGCCCGCCTGCTACCCGCGCTACCAGACGCGCCTGCATGCGAGGAAGAGGCCAAGGACAGCGACACGATGGACTGGGCGCCAACTTGGACAAACGAGGAGACCAAGGAAAGCGAGCCACATGACGAAGCGCCAGGGCAGGTCGACGAGGAGACCATCGACGACGCCGACGGCGAGTGGCTTTTGCGCTTCGACGGTGCTTGCCGTGCAAACCCAGGCCCAGGCGGCGCCGGCGCAGCTCTCTTCAAGCCCAGCGGCCCCGTAGTGTGGACTTGTTCCCACTACGACCCGAGCACCACGGCAACGAACAACACAGCAGAGTACACTGCGTTGCTGCTCGGGGCCAGGGCCGCCGCCGACCACGGCGTCACGAAGCTGCGCATCGAGGGCGACAGCACGCTGGTCATCCAGCAAGTGCGGGGCATCTTCGCGACGAGAAGCACGCGGCTCCGAGCACTGCGCAACAAGGTCAAGCTCGAGCTCGCGCGCGTGGGGAGCTTCTCGCTCCACCACATCGACCGGCAGGCGAACGGTCACGCCGACCGCCTTGCCAACGCCGGCCTCGACCGACGCCGCACCAAGCTCGAGTGCAGTGTGCACCCCGATGGCAGGGGCTGCACCAACACCTCCGTGGCGACCGCAGCGCCTACTGCTCCTGCAGCGCCCTTGCCCTCAGCCCGGCCTCCTGCATCTACGGCCGCTCCGTCTCCTGATGACGACCACAGCGACCAAGGCGACATCGACGACGGCGAGGTGTACGCCGCAATGTGCATCAGCCCCGATGCTGTGCCGCACCGCCGACCGCGCCTCCGCCTACGGCGCTTGACGGACGAAGAGTCCGAGGAGGCTGGCAACGTCGTGGAGAGGTTGGCAGCGTCGCTGGCGGCGAAGATTGCAGATGCGCCAGACTGGGAGACGGCGGAGGGCTACATCACGGCCCTACCGTACGCCCTCTACGACAAGCTGCAGCCGTACTCCCAGTCCCAGCACCAACCTCCACGTCAACAGCAGCAGCAGCAGCGGCAACGCCCACGGCAGCAGCAGCAAACACGGCAGCGTCGACAGCGGAGATGCAAGCGCGGCGGTGGCAGCCAACACAGGCAGCGGAAGACGCGCCGCCGACGGCCCCCACGGGTGACACGCCACCACCGCGAGCACCGGATCGATGAAGCCCTCGACGACCTCCACGCGCTCGAGAGCAGGCGCCCTCAGGACAGGACGGCCATCAGCAAGGCCAGGCGTCGAGTCGGTCGCATCCGCTCCGCCCTTGACCAGCACCAATTGCGCCACCGCTTCGACACCGACGAGAAGGCCTGCGTGGACGGCATCCTGGCCGCCGCGCGCGACAAGGACAGGGCGGCATCAGTGACGACAACAGCGCAAACAGCGGCTCCGCCTCATTCTGCACCAGCTTCAGCTCCTTCGTCGGCGGTGGACGACGGAATCTGCCCGATTCCGGGAGACTTGCTCCATGCCTTCTTCACAGACGTGAACACGCCGCGCACGGAGTTCGACGCCGACTCGCCCATCGGAGCCCGCTTTCGGGAGGCGCTTGCTCAGCTGCCCGCTGCCATCGCTGCCACGGAGCTACTCATGGAGCCGCCGTCGCCGGACGAGGTTGAGGACCAGTTGCAACGTGTACGGGGTACGTCCAGCCCCGGCTTGGACGGAGTGGGGTACGACGTCTACAAGACCTTCACACAGCAACTCCTACCGGCCCTGCACGCCGCTTTCTCCAGGTGTTGGACTGATCAGCGCGTCCCACAGAGCTGGAAGCTCGGAGTCGTGCGGCTCCTGTTCAAGAAAGGAGATCGGCAGGACCCCGCCAACTGGAGGCCGATCTGCCTCCAGCAAGCCGTCTACAAGCTGTACGCCGGTATCCTGGCCCACCGGTTCACACGCTGGCTCGACGCCAACACCCGGCACGCTGACGCACAGAAGGGATTCCGCGCGGTTAACGGCTGCGGGGAACACAATTTCCTCGCAGCCACGCTGACGGACAACGCCCGCCGCCGACGCCGCGAGCTGCACGTGGTCTGGTACGACATCAAGAACGCGTTCGGCAGTGTGCCCCACGAACTGCTGTGGGAGGTGCTGAGGCGCATGGGAGTGCCGGCGCAGTTCATCGCGTGCTGCCAAGGGATCTACGACGCGGCAGCTTTCACGGTCGGGAACGCAGCAGACGGCACGACGGCCCCAATTCAGCTGCGCTTGGGCGTGTTTCAGGGATGTCCCTTGAGCCCCCACCTCTTCACGGCGGTGATCAGCCCACTCCTCCACGCACTCAAGCGGCTCCCTGGCACGGGGGTACAGCTCTCAGCCGTCGACCGGCCAGGTGCGTCAGCATATGCCGACGACCTCAAGGTCTTCAGTGACACCAAGGATGGCATCACGCGGCAGCACCAGCTCGTCACCGACTTCCTGCGCTGGACAGGCATGGTGGCAAACCCGTCCAAGTGCAGCACCATGTCTGTCCAGAGGGACAACCGCGGCGTTTTGAAGACCGCCAACCTCACGCTCCAGCTGGACGGCGCCCAAATCCCAGCACTCGGGATGACCGAGGCGTACGCGTACCTGGGCATAGGCGACGGATTCGACCACGTACGCCGCCGCGTCGAGTTGGCCCCCAAGCTCCGCGAACTGAAGGCAGACACGACGGCGCTGATGCAGTCGGGGCTGGCGCCGTGGCAAGTTGTGAAGGCCCTCAAGGTTTACATCTACCCACGCGTGGAATATGCCCTCCGCCACCTCCGACCGTTTCAGCAGCAGCTCCAAGGCTTTGACCGACACCTCGCGCGCGGGCTGCGTCACCTTCTCCGCCTGCCAACATCAGCCACCACCGAGTTCCTGTATGCACCAACGTCGCGAGGAGGTTTGGGGCTGCTACCGCTTACAGAGGTTCACGGTGCCCTTCAGATTGCGCACGCCTGGCAGACCCTGCACTCGCCGGACCCCGCCATCCGCCGCATTGCCCGCGTGCAGCTTCGCCAAGTCGCCGACGCCCGGCACCGCTTGGACGCCGAGCACTGGAAGGAGCGGGGGGAGGAGCTGTGCGAGCGGCTGCTAAACTCGCAGCTCGGGACATCGGCCCACGCGCCTCCCAAACGACGCAATTGCGACATCGGCTCGCTGTGGGTCGATGTCCAGCGCCACCTCCGCTCTCTCGGCCTACAGCTACAGACAGCCCCCGCGGACACGCACACTGGCGCACCAGCTCAGCCTCTCCAGCTTCGCGTGCCGCACCACGACAAGTGGCTGACGCACAAGGACGTGCTGCGGCACGTGAAGCTGCACATCAAGAATAACCACTGGCACCGCTGGACATCCATGCGGGACCAAGGGAAGACGGCCCGCGCCCACGGCGGTGAAGGCAGCGGCTTCCTTACGCAGCCGCGAGGCATGTGGGAAGCCGACTACCGGTTCGCGGTGGCGGGTCGTCTTAACCAAGTGGACACGTACAGCGTACTGAAGCGCCGGCGCCTGCGCTCGCACAACAGATGCCGCCAGCCAGGATGCCATCGTGCCGAAACACTGGCTCACGTGCTAAACCACTGTCCCGGCACGATGGACGCGGTCCGAGGGCGGCACGACGGAGCGCTCAAGCGCATCGAGCGTGAGCTCCACGCGTCGGCCACGGACCGCCGGGACCGCGTCGAGCTCCGAGTGAACCAGACCGTGCCGTCACTCGCCGGCCCCGCGTTACGGCCCGATCTCCAGCTCTACAACCACACCAAGAAGACGGTGGCGGTGGTCGACCTGGCCGTGGCGTTTGAGGAGCAGGCGAGTGACGACGCGAGCAGCTCGGCGCTGTCCCTTATCGCCAGCCACAAGCGAGCCAAGTACGACCGCATCAAGCGACACCTCGAGCGCCAAGGATGGAAGGTACACCTCTCGGCGCTCGTGTACGGGTCGCTTGGGGCGGTCGCTAGTGGCAACTACCAGGTGTACACCACACACCTGGGGCTACTCAAGCGCGATGCAAAGCGGCTGGACCGGCAGCTGTCTGTCGAATGCATCCAGTCCAGCCGCCGCATCTGGAATCTACACTGCAGCCAGCACCGGACTCGCCAACACCAGGCGAGGCCCAGCCAAGGACCAAGAGGCAGCCGGGCGACGGAGACCGGGGGGACTCCGTCCCAGACAAGCCGCCGCTAGGCGGAAACCAGGCCCAAGACGGCCGACAGGGCCCCACCCAGGTAGGGAACCGCCCTAGAAACCCATTTCGGTGGTCGACTCGAAGGCCTTACCTATTTTTTCCTTAGACATTCAATTAGGTAGCGACCAAATTACAAATTTGGTAACGAGTAAGCCAAATGGTAATACACAAAACTTTTCTGTTCTAATCAGTGTGAAAACTGGTTTTCGCCTTTTGGCGGACTTTTTCACTCGCATTTTTGGGCAATCGTCTGCGGCTAGCTTGCTAGCGGCGGACGAGCGGTCTCCGGGGGCGTTCACCTTTCCCCCGCGAGGCCAACTACACCGATCTTCTCTACACTTTTCTAATTCGCCTCCGTCTTCGGTCTTGGGCTGTCGGATTTTTTTCTTTTTGACCAATCAGAGCGCGCCATGCGACTCTTCTGGCCAATCAGAGACCGGGCCCTGTCCTCGGACAGCGAGGCCTCCACGGCCAGCCAATCAAGTCTCGGCAGCGACGCGTCTTTCTATAGCGCAGCTGACGAGGCCGATCTGGCGGCCCCCGATTGGTCCGACTTTCGGCCAATCAGCGACGACGAGGGGGCAGGGGTTTACACTTTTGCCCCCGTTTCGACTTCAACTTCAGGCCAAAATGGCGATTTCGACCCTCCACGCGCCGTGCCACTGCTCGGCACCGGCGGCGATTCAGCGGGTGCAACTTCGGGCACGTGTGCAACACATGCAGCGCCCATTGCACGCCAAGCGGCATCGCGGGACGACGCCTCGGCCGCTCAAGCGCAGCCCCGCCCTTCCAGCACGACCTCGCGCCGTTTGGCGGATCGCCATCAAGACGTGCGAGAGCCAGGCGGGGTCGGGCAAAATATACTTACTCTAAGTATGCCCGAATCCCTGCCCTCTCAGGCTGAACGCGGCCCCATACTTGATCTAAGTATGGGAGGGATCCCTGGCCTCTCAGGCTGTACGCGAGACCCGTACGGCCGAATCCCCTGGCCTCTCAGCCTGTACGCGGGGCTATACTTTGGTCTAAGTATGCCCCGGTCGCTGGGCCTCTCAGCCCGCACGGCGGCTCGGCCTCGGCGGCTGCCCCTCGCAGGCCGCCGGCCGACTTCGCGCTCTGGCGCGGCCCACACGCCGCCGCCGAGCCTCCAAGCGCGCCCGTTGGCTTTCGCAGACGCAGGGCTCGCGGCGACGGCCCTCGCCAGCCCCCAAGACCCCCCCTACGATGTGGCACCACCCGGCAGGGCGGCCGGCAGGCTGCCCGACTCGGTATCGCCGGGTGCTACACTCTCAGCCGCCACAGCTCGGGCCTTGGCGGTCCGCCATTGGCCCTTGGAGCTCGACAGCGACAGCAGCGACGACGAGGACGCTCAAGACCCCCACGCCGCCGCCCCAGGACCCCCCGCAGACGTCGCGAGTGTGCTTGCCCCACCCGGCAGGGCAGGCAGCATGCTCGCCGACCCAGCAGCGCTGGCAGCCGGTCTGGCTCGCGCTCCGCCGCCCCCATCGGCACCCCAGGACCCAAGCCCTGCCCTCCCTGCTGGCCCCGCCGGCCAGAACCCTCGCGCCGCCGCCCCAGCCCGTGTTGAAGTCCACACAGTCGTGGCACCACCCGGCAGGGCGGGTGGCATGCTGCCCGACCCGGGGTTAGTTGACTCAAGCCCAGCAGCGGCTACCGCAGCTACTCCAGCTCCGGTAGCTGCTACTGCTACAACTGCTCGCGTCGCCGTGGAGCACCACGCGCACGCTGAGCCGAACCAAGAACATCTACCGAT
This sequence comes from Phytophthora infestans T30-4, assembly GCF_000142945.1. Taxonomy (NCBI): domain Eukaryota; phylum Oomycota; class Peronosporomycetes; order Peronosporales; family Peronosporaceae; genus Phytophthora; species Phytophthora infestans. Next base: position 1,452,388 of record NW_003303752.1, read on the forward strand.
GGCTCGCGTGCTCGTGGAGCCCATGCAGGTCGACGAGTGCAGCAGCTGCGACCGCAGCACTTTGACAGCCGACGATGGGAGCGGTGACGACGTTGCAGCCCCAAGCTCCATGCTCAGCAACGACGTCGCCGCCCCCATGGACGTTGACTCCGGCACCAGTTGCCCTCCAACGTTGCAGCAGCCGCTCCAGCGACCGCGTGCGCTGCACGTAGGCAGCAAGCGCCGCCGACTCAACGCAGATGACGGTGAAGAAGCTCACCAGCTGCAAGAAGAGGAGGAGGCTGGCATTCATGCCCCAGCGCTCAGGCTATCCGCGGCCAGCGCTCAACCGGCCTCCGTCCTTGCCGTGTACACGCACAACGCGTCGCGGTTCGACTGCACGCTGTGCGCGTACACGGCCGGCAGCTTCGCATCACTGAAGACGCACAGGAACTCTCGGCACCGCCGCACCGCATTCCTCGACCGATTCTAGGCGGGTTGCGCGTGTGGCGTGCCCTTCGCCTCGAGGCTGGCTGCAGCAAGACACGCGCAAGCCTATCGCACCTCTCGAGCGCACCATTGGCCGAGGCTTCGTCGGCAGCAGGAGCATCAAGCCACACTGTCGACGGAGCCGACTCCACCGTCTCAGCCGCGGGTCACGCTGAGCCCGACCTGCCCCGCCACAACGCCACGGAGCTCACAGCGTCCCCCCCCCGCTGGTGAGCTCCACCGATGTTGAAGTGCAGGCAACAGAGACCGAGGCCACCGAGAACCGCTGGGGCACTCCACTTCCGCGCGTGCTGGTCGCGTCTAGGATCGCCGGGCGCCTCGCTCAGGTGCCACCCCCACGCTGGGGCCCCCCGCTACCGCGCACCACCATCGCGGGCTGCAGTGCGACGAAGCTCGCCGCCACACCTGCCCCCCGCTGGAGCCCACGGCTTCCACGAAGCCTGGTTGCGTCACGCATCGCCAGCCGCCTGCTACCCGCTCTGCCAGACGCGCCTGCATGCGAGGACGAGGCCAAGGACAGCGACGAAATGGACTGGGAGGCGAGCGAGCCGCACGTCGAAGCGCCAGGGCCGGTCGACGAGGAGACCATCGACGACGCCGACGGCGAGTGGCTCCTGCGCTTTGACGGTGCCTGCCGTGCCAACCCAGGCCCAGGCGGCGCCGGCGCAGCTCTCTTCAAGCCAAGCGGTCCCGTAGTGTGGACTTGTTCCCACTACGACCCGAGCACCACGGCAACGAACAACACAGCAGAGTACACTGCGTTGCTTCTCGGGGTCAGGGCTGCCGCCGACCACGGCGTCAAGAAGCTGCGCATCGAGGGCGACAGCACGCTGGTCATCCAGCAAGTGCGGGGCATCTTCGCGACGAGAAGCACGCGGCTCCGAGCGCTGCGCAACAGGGTCAAGCTCGAGCTCGCGCGCGTGGGGAGCTTCTCGCTCCACCACATCGACCGGCAGGCGAACGGCCACGCAGACCGCCTCGCCAACGCTGGCCTCGACCGACGCCGCACCCAGCTCGAGTGCAGTGTGCACCCCGATGGTAGGGGCTGCACCAACACCTCCGTAGCGACCGCAGCGCCTACAGCTTCTGCAGCACCCTCGACCCCAATCCGGCCTCCTGCAACTACGGCCGCTCCGTTTCACAGCGACCAAGGCCACATCGACGAGGACGACGAACGTCGTGCCGACATCGACGACGGTGAAATCTACGCCCCAATGACGCTCGGGCCAGACGAAGTGCCTGCTCCGCGACCGCGCCTCCGACTCCGCCAACTCAGCGACGAAGAACTCGAGGCCGCTGGTGCCATCGTGGAAAGGCTCAGCGCATCGTTGTCAGCCAAGATCACCGACGCAGAAGACTGGGGGACGGCAGAAGGCTACATTACGGCCCTGCCTCACCTGCTGTACGACAAGCTCCTACCGTACTCGCGGACAGCGCCCCGTCATCAGCGGCCACCCCGGCCATCGCGCAACCGGCAAGACCACCCGCAGCCGCGACGCGACCAACCGCAGCGCAACGTGGACGAACAGCAGCATGCGGAGTCACAGCAGGGTGAAGACCAGCGACAGCAGCAGCCGCCGACGCGCCGCCGACGTCGGCGAGGGAAGCGTAGAGGCCGCCGACAGCGACGACACCCTCGCCAGCCAGGACAGAGTACCAGAGCCTCCCAGCAAAGCCGGCAGCGCCGACCCCGACCCCCGCGCGTTACCCGCCACCACCGCGAGCACCGCATCGACGAGGCGTTGGATGAGCTCCATACACTGGAGCGGGCGCGGCCACAGGACCGATCGGCGATTGACAAGGCGAGACGGCGCGTCGGACGTGTCCGCGGGGCCATCAACCAACACCTGCTGCGCCACCGGTTTGACACCGACGAGAAAGGCGTGCGTGGCGGACATCTTGGAGAAAGCGCACGCGGCGCGAGCGGCACGTACGGCACAGGCGGCGGGCGCAGCAACGTCTACAGGAGGAGCAGCGACAGCACCAACACAGCAAGCAGCCACGTCAGCCCTTGGTGATGCCGACGACGGAACCTGCCCCATCCTGGCCGACGAGCTCTGGCAGTACTTCACCGGCACCAACACGCCGCGCTGGGAGTTCAACCCCGCGACACCCGTCGGCGAGGCGTTCCGTACGGCGATGGCAAGGCTTCCTCCGGCGACGAGGCTCCGCGAACTGCTGACAGAAGCCCCGACTGCGGACGAAATCGAGACCCAGCTACAGCACGTGCGGGGATCCTCGAGCCCAGGACTCGATGGCATCGGCTACGACGTCTACCAGCGCTTCGCACAGCAACTGCTCCCGGTGCTCACCGCTTCGTTCAAGCGATGCTGGACAGCCAAGATGGTGCCACAGAGCTGGCAGGTGGGGGTCGTGCGACTGCTGTACAAGAAGGGCGCGCATGACGACCCGGCAAACTGGCGGCCCATTTGCCTCCAGCAAGCCATCTACAAGCTTTACACAGGTGTACTTGCTCGGCGACTCGTGCGGTGGCTGGACGTGAACGACAGGCACGCACCAGGACAGAAGGGGTTCAGGGCAGTGAACGGCTGCGGGGAGCACAACTTCCTCGCAGCCACGCTCATCGACCAAGCACGTCGCAAGCGCCGATCCCTATACGAGGTATGGTACGACTTCAGGAACGCCTTCGGCAGCGTGCCATTCCAGCTGCTGTGGGACTCGCTGCAGTGCCTCGGCGCTCCCGCAGACTTCATCGACATGTGCAAGGGGCTGTACCACCAGGCCGCCTTCGTCATCGGGAACGCCGCCGACGGACCGACAGCAGCAATCCGGCAGCAGGTTGGCGTCTTCCAAGGGTGCCCACTGAGCCCCCAGCTCTTCAACGTCGCGATCAGCCCGCTGCTCTTCGCGCTCCGCAGGCTGCCGGAGACCGGGGTGCAGCTGTCCGGCGACGATCGTGTTGGAGTTTCGGCTTATGCGGACGACCTCAAGACCTTCAGCAGCACCAAGGCGGGCGCCACCAAGCAACACGAGCTCGTCGCCGCGTTCCTGGCTTGGACTGGCATGAAAGCCAACGCAGCCAAGTGCAGCAGCATGGGCGTACGGCGCAACAGCAACGGCGCGACAGAGGCGGACAATCTGGACCTCGCGCTCGACGGCACTCCGATCCCCAGCATGACTCACATGCAATCGTACACCTACCTGGGGATCGGAGACGGTTTCGACCATGTGCACCGCCGCATCGAGCTCGCGCCCAAGCTGAAGACGCTCAAGCAGGACACGACGGCGCTACTCGAGTCCGGCCTCGCGCCTTGGCAGGTGGTGAAGGCCGTGAAGGTTTACCTTTACCCTCGTGTCGAGTACGCGCTTCGGCATCTGAGACCCGAAGACCAGCTGCTGGAGAGCTTCGACCTTCACCTCCGCGCCGGCCTTCGCCACCTGCTCCGCCTGCCCAAGAACGCCAACAACGACTTCTTCTACTCGCCGGTCTCGCGCGGTGGCTTGGGACTCCTGCCGCTGGTGGAGCTGCACGCGGCGCTACAAATCGCGCACGGGTGGCAGATGCTTAACTCGACGGACCCAGCCACCCGACGCATCGCGCGCGAGCAGCTCCACCAGATTGCGGATGCAAGGCACCGTCTTGACAAGGCACACTGGAAAGAGCGTGGCGATGAGCTCTGCCAGCTCTTCCTTAACTTGGACCTCGGGACGTCGGCCCACGCACCACCCAAACGCCGCAACTGCGACATCGGCTCGCTGTGGGTCGACGTCCGCAAGAACCTGCAGGCCTTTGGGCTCAAGCTCGAGACCGCCCCGGCCGACGCTGAGTCCGGCACACCCGCCCTGCCGCTGCAGCTTCGCGTGCCACACCACGAGAAGTGGTTGACGCACCGCGACGTGCTGTGGCACGTGAAGCAGCACCTGAAGAACAAACATTGGCGGGCGTGGTGTGCCTTCCAAGACCAAGGCAGGACGGCACGGGCACACGGTGGGGTCGGCAGCGGCTTCATCACCCGCCCCCGTGGCATCTGGGAGAGCGACTACCGCTTTGCGGTGGCCGCTCGTCTCAATATGGTGGACACGAGTGCCACCCTCGCGCGCCGACGCCTCCGCGCCCATGACCGCTGCCGCTACCCGGGCTGCCGCTGGAAGGAGTCACTGGAGCACGTGCTCAACCACTGTCCGGGCACGATGGACGCCGTGCGTGGCCGCCACGACGGTGTGCTCCGAGAGATTGAGCACGCGCTCCGTGCACCATCGGGAGCACGCAGAGAGCTGCGCGTGAACCAGACGGTTCCGGGCCTACCCGGCCCCGCACTACGCCCCGACATCCAGGTCTACAACCACGACCAACCGCACGGTCGCAGTGGTGGACCTGGCGGTGGCCTTCGACAGGCAGGACCGCGACGATCCAGAGACCTCGGGCCTGGCCAAAGCCGCGGCAGAGAAGAAGGCCAAGTACACTGGCATCCAGCGACACCTCGAGCGCCAAGGGTGGAAGGTCCACCTTTCCGCGCTCGTCTACGGATCACTGGGCTCGGTGGCCCCCAACAACTACAAAGTCTACACGGACCACCTGGGGCTCCTCAAGCGTGACGCCAAGCGGCTGGACCGGACGCTTTCGGTCGCGTGCATCCAGTCCAGCCGCCGCATCTGGAACCTGCACTGCGCCAAGCATCGGGCGCGGCAGCACCAGACGCCATCCCAGTCAAGGGGCAGGCGGGTGACGGAGACCGGGGGGGGGCTCCGTCGCGCACCGATCGCCGCTAGACGGCAAAGTTCTGGCCCGCGTAGGCCGAAAGGGCCCCGCCCAGGTAGGGTAAAGCCCTCGGGAAAACCATTCTGGTGTTTGGCTGTTTTTCAACAGTCGAACTTCAACTCGGAGCATATCAGATACACTTACTCACACATTTAGATATCAGATAGGGAACCTTTATTAGGGAGATAACGGGTACACCGGATGGTAAATATACAAAACCTTCTCTGTTCTAATCAGTGTGAAAACTGGTTTTCGCCTTTTGGCGGACTTTTTCACTCGCATTTTTGGGCAATCGTCTGCGGCTAGCTTGCTAGCGGCGGACGAGCGGTCTCCGGGGGCGTTCACCTTTCCCCCGCGAGGCCAACTACACCGATCTTCTCTACACTTTTCTAATTCGCCTCCGTCTTCGGTCTTCGGTTGTCGGGCTTTTTTCTTTTTGACCAATCAGAGCGCGCCATGCGACTCTTCTGGCCAATCAGAGACCGGGCCCTGTCCTCGGACAGCGAGGCCTCCACGGCCAGCCAATCAAGTCTCGGCAGCGACGCGTCTTTCTATAGCGCAGCTGACGAGGCCGATCTGGCGGCCCCCGATTGGTCTGACTTTCGGCCAATCAGCGACGACGAGGGGGCAGGGGTTTACACTTTTGCCCCCGTTTCGGCTTCAACTTCAGGCCAAAATGGCGATTTGGACCCTCCACGCGCCGTGCCACTGCTCGGCACCGGCGGCGATTCAGCGGGTGCAACTTCGGGCACGTGTGCAACACATGCAGCGCCCATTGCACGCCAAGCGGCATCGCGGGACGACGCCTCGGCCGCTCAAGCGCAGCCCCGCCCTTCCAGCACGACCTCGCGCCGTTTGGCGGATCGCCATCAAGACGTGCGAGAGCCAGGCGGGGTCGGACAAAATATACTTACTCTAAGTATGCCCGAATCCCTGCCCTCTCAGGCTGTACGCGGCCCCATACTTGACCTAAGTATGGGAGGATCCCTGGCCTCTCAGGCTGTACGCGGCCCCATACTGGGACCAAGTACAGCCGAATCCCTGGCCTCTCAGCCTGTACGCGGGGCTATACTTGGTCTAAGTATGCCCCGGTCGCTGGCCTCTGAGCCCGTACGCAGCTCGGCCTCGCGGCTGCCTTCCCAGGCGCCGCCGACTTCGCGCTCTGGCGCGGCCCACACGCCGCCGCCGAGCCTCCAAGCGCGCCCGTTGGCTTTCGCAAACGCAGGGCTCGCGGCGACGGCCCTCGCCAGCCCCCAAGACCCCCCCTACGATGTGGCACCACCCGGCAGGGCGGCCGGCAGGCTGCCCGACTCGGTATCACCGGGTGCCGCGCTCACAGCCGCCACAGCTCGGGCCTTGGCGGTCCGCCATTGGCCCTTGGAGCTCGACAGCGACAGCAGCGACGACGAGGACGCTCAAGACCCCCACGCCGCCGCCCCAGGACCCCCCAGCAGACGTCGCGAGTGTGCTTGCCCCACCCGGCAGGGCAGGCAGCATGCTCGCCGACCCAGCAGCGCTGGCAGCCGGTCTGGCTCGCGCTCCGCCGCCCCCATCGGCACCCCAGGACCCAAGCCCCGCCTTCCCTGCTGGCCCCGCCGGCCAGAACCCTCGCGCCGCCGCCCCAGCCCGTGTTGAAGTCCACACAGTCGTGGCACCACCCGGCAGGGCGGGCGGCATGCTGCCCGACCCGGGGTTGGTTGAAGAACCTATCCAAGCGACGTACGCGCACGACGCTGCCCAGTTCGAGTGTGCGTTGTGCCCGTACGTCGCTGAGAGCATGGCAGTGCTCGTTCAGCACCGACGGTCGGCTCACCGCGGCACCCGCTTCAAGGACATCTTCACCAGCGGGTGCCAGTGCAGCCTAGTGTTTTACGCGCGCATTGTTGCCGCCAGCCATGCAGTGGCCTGTGCCAGGCGCAACCAGCGAGCCGTGCCACCAGCTCCGACCCATGTTGCCCCCACGCGGCCCGAGGCTACCACACAACCTACTGGGTACCTCGCCGCGGCGATGACTGCCGCTGCGGCAGCCGCATCAAGCGACACCGTAGTGGCAGCCGCCACCAACATGCAGAGCGCCGTGCCAGCCGCCGCCAAGACCACTGGGCTTCAGCTCGTCCCCCCCGAGCTGGAGCCTGCCCTTCCGCAGCGTGCTTCTTGCCATGCAGGCAAACGCCGTCGGCTCAATGCCGACGAGGCAGTGACACCGTGTACGCCTACGGCGCGGGTGTCGCCGCAAACAGAAGTGGCGATGGCGCCTCACGACGCACCCCAGGACGACACCGTCTTACAGCGTGAGGCCGCCGAGCCACAGCCAGACCCAGCAGCAACGCAGGGTGCCCAAGTGCAGCGAGTCGAAGACACAACTGCGGCGCAGGATAACACTGTGCAGCAGGACCACGACGCCGACACTGCCCAGGTCTCGCCGCCCCGGCGCACACCCACACGCTGGGGACCAAGACCAAGCTCAACTCAAGAGCCTAGCCCCATGACAGGCGAGCCGGCTGCCACCCTGGCAGCGCGAAGACCACTGACTTCTGCCGCAACGGGCACTCGTGCCACGCGGTGGGGGCCATGTCACCGCGCGATCGGGGCCGCAGCCATCGCACGACTTGTCACGGGCCTTCCAACGGAGCCAGCGCAGCCTCAGCGACGGCAGCCACCGCCACCACAAGAACCTCCATCGCAACCAGAGCCGCTAGCAGCAGCAGCAACAGCCGCAGCAGACATAGCAGCAACAGTTGCAGCAGACATTGCGGCAGCGGCAGCGAACGCAGCAATGGACGTGGATGGTGGACCGGCAGCCGACGAGACATGGCTGTTGCGCTTTGACGGCGCATGCCGACGGAACCCAGGACCTGGTGGAGCAGGTGCCGCACTCTTTGCGCCCAGCGGTGCCGTAGTATGGACGTGCTCGCACTTCATGCCGAGCCGCTCTGAGACGAACAACACCGCCGAGTACACGGCGTTACTGCTCGGCGTACAGAGCGCAGTCCACCACGGTGCCTCGCACCTGGAAGTCGAGGGCGACAGCAGCCTGGTAATCGCTCAGGTAAAGGGCACCTTCGCATGCAGGAATGCGCGGCTCCGCCAACTCCGCAACCGAGTGCGTCACGCGCTCCGCTCCGTGGACACGCACAAACTCCGGCACATCGACCGCCAGGCCAACGCGCATGCAGATCGCCTTGCCAACCGCGCGCTAGACCAACGGAGGACCAGCAGCGAGTGCGGGACGCATGGCTCGTGCATGGACTCCTGCCTCGCCGTACCCACGGCCCTGGCGGCGCAAGAAACGCCACCGGTAGCACCACCCAGCACCAGTGCCACTCCAGCCGAAGGTAATGCCATGGACGAGATCGCAGCCGAGATTGCTGCGCGTGACGAGGGCGAGACCTTCCCAGTCCTGCCAATTGGCCCAGGCTCAGCCCCAGAACGGCAACCCCGACTCCGTCTGCGCCAACTTAGCGATGAAGAGCGCGACGCAGCGGCAGATGCCCTGCAGGAGCTCGCCGATACCATGGCGAGTAAGATCGAGGATGCCGACAGCTGGACCTCCGGCGAAGGATACATCAGCTCCATCCCCGAGCGTATCCGAGAGGTACTGCAGCCATACGCTACGGCCCCGCCGCAGCCGGGACGCTCTCGCCGGCAACAACGCCGTCGACCACCACGGGTGACGCGCAACCAGCGCGAACATCGACTCGACGAAGCTTTGGACGACATGGCAGCCACACAGCAAGCGACCCCGCGAGACCAGCGGGCTGTGCGCCGTGCGCGGCGACGTGTGGGCCGGGTGCGAGCCTCAATGGCACAACAGGAGCTGCGCCACGAGTTTGCCAAGGACGAGTCTAAGTGTGTGGCCAAGATCCTGAAGACAGCGTCGACAGAGACGGCAGCGGAGGACGAGCACCCGGAGACGTGCCCCATTGATGCAGCTACGCTCCACGCCCATTTCACGGGAGTCAACGCGCCAAGGACGGACTTCGACTACGATGCCACCAGCGGCCGGGAGTTCCGAGCGGCGATGAGCGACCTTCCGCCAGCCACCGTGGAGATTGATGCGTTCGACGCGGAGCTGACGATCGACGAGGTGGAGGACCAGCTCACACGCGCGGCCAAGACCTCAAGCCCCGGCCACGACGGCATCGACTACGGCATCTACAGCCGCTTCGCCGCGCAGCTCGTTCCGCTCCTCCACGCGGTGTTCCAGTTCTGCTGGAGACACCGTCGTGTGCCAAGACTGTGGAAGGTGGGCATCGTACGCCTCATCCACAAGAAGGGCGACCCAAGACAGCCGACTAACTGGAGGCCGATCTGCCTTCAGCCCACGATCTACAAGCTCTACAGCGGGCTGCTGGCGCATCGGCTCTCACGCTGGCTGGAAGGTAACGACCGCCTGCCGATGGCCCAGAAGGGGTTCAGGGCCTTCAACGGGTGCCACAAGCACAATTTCATGGCTACCACGTTGCTGGACCAGACCCGCCGGCAGCACCGAAAGCTGTACCAAGTGTGGTACGACCTTCGCAACGCCTTCGGCTCGCTTCCTCAGCAGCTCATGTGGCGCGTGCTTCGCCACCTTGGCGTCGACTCAGGCTTCATCGACCGCTGCAGGGATATCTACAGGGACTCGGCCTTCGTGGTGGCGAACGCGGCGGACGGTGCGACGGACCCGGTGCGCCAAGAGATGGGCGTATACCAAGGCTGCCCACTCAGCCCGCTCCTGTTCGTCGCGGCGCTGGTGCCTCTCGTGCGCCGTCTCGAGAAGCTCGACGGCGTTGGTGTGCCACTGGCGGACGGTGTGCGGCCCTGCACCACGGCCTACGCCGATGACCTCAAGGTGTTCAGCGACAGCGCCGCCGGCATCCGCAAGTGCCACGACACAGTGGCTGGCTTCCTCGCGTGGACAGGGCTGCGCGCTAACCCTGGCAAGTGTGCCAGCCTCGCAGTGACGACGAACGCCCGGGGCAACCCGACTAGAGACAGCAGCATGCGTCTCGAGGTCCACGACGCCGCCATCACCACGCTCAGCCTCCACGAAAGCTACCGTTACCTGGGCGTGGGTGATGGATATGACCACGTGCGCCATCGTCTCCAGCTCGAGCCAAAACTCAAGCAGCTCAAGCGGGAGGCGGTGGCGCTGCTGACGTCGGGTTTGGCACCGTGGCAGGTGGTGCGCGCGCTCAAGGTGTACGTCTACCCCAAGGTGGAGTACGCGCTGCGCCACCTGCGCCCGCTGCAGTCGCAACTGCAGGCGTTCGACCGTGTCGTCTCCAAGGGCTTGCGACACCTGCTGAGCCTGCCTCGCTCAGCCACCAGCGAGGTGCTGTACGCCCCGACGTCCAGCGGAGGCCTGGGCCTGCAGCCGCTCGTGGAGCTGCACCGCGCCCTACAGCTCGCCCACGCGTGGCAGATGCTGCATTCCAAGGACCCAGACATCCAAGCAGTGGCAAGAGCGCAGGCTTGCCAGGTGGTGCGCAAGCGCTACCGCCTGCAAGAAGACCATTGGCGCGGGCGCGATGACGAGCTCGTGCGCAGCATCCTGAACTCCGAGCTCGCCGCCTCGCCACACGCTGAGGTCCTCCGTCGCAACGGTGACATTGCCTCGCTGTGGTCCGACGTGCAGCGGTGGCTGCGCATCTACCACCTGCGGTTCGAGCACTGCGACGAGACAGAGGCCCATGGCCCGCTCAGCTTCCGCGTGCCGCACCACAACAAGTGGCTTACGCACAAGACTGTGCTGCGGCACGTGAAGCTACACCTGAAGATCCGACACCAGACCCGATGGAAGGGCATGGTGGACCAGGGCAAGACGGTGCGCGTGCACGGTGGGGTGGGCGCCAAGTTCATGACGACCGGAGCGGGCCTGTCGGACGACGACTACCGCTTCGGGGTGAAGGGCCGCCTCAACCAAGTCGACACGAACTCGGTGCTCAAGCGCAAACGACTGCGGGCACACTCGATCTTTAGGGACCCAACCTGCTCCTCGGCTGAGACGCTGGCACATGTACTCAACCACTGCGAGTCCAACATGGACGCCATTCGCCAGCGTCACGACGACGCCCTGGAGCAGATTGGGTCTAAGATCCGCGGAGCGCTCGACCGCGCCAAGTCTCCCACAGAGCTGCGCCTGAACCAGACTGTACCCGAGTACACAGGCGCAGCTCTACGCCCAGACATTGTGCTTAGAAACGTGGCCGCCAAGACGATGGTGATCGCCGACTTGGCGGTCACGTTCGAAGACCAAGCGGCTCGCGCTCGTCACTCCTCGCTGCAGCTCAGCCACGACCACAAGACTCTCAAGTACCAACCAATCGTGGCGGAGCTGCAGCACAAGGGATGGCGAGTGCAGACTGCTGCCATAGTGTACGGCACGCTGGGCTCGGTGCAGCCCAGCAACTTCAAGGCCTACACTGAGAAGTTCAAGCTTCACAAGCGCGAGGCTAGGCAGCTGGATCTCCAGCTGTCTAGCCACTGCATTCGCGCCAGCCACCGCATCTGGGGCTGGCACTGCCGACAGCACCGCGATCGGCAACGAAGCGGCACTGCCTCGCGAGCGTCGCGTGGGTCTGGGGGGGCCCCGCGGCGCACATCGCAGGCACCGGCACGGCGATAAGCTGGTCATCATGACCGACAGGGCACTACCCAGGTAGGGAACCGCCCTTAAAAAACCCAGGAAGACACAAACACCCTCCACTTAGTGACATACATATTTTAGCCTAGATTTCAGTTACGGAGAGGTTACTAACTGGTAAATACGAACACATATTCTGTTCTAATCAGTGTGAAAACTGGTTTTCGCCTTTTGGCGGACTTTTTCACTCGCATTTTTGGGCAATCGTCTGCGGCTAGCTTGCTAGCGGCGGACGAGCGGTCTCCGGGGGCGTTCACCTTTCCCCCGCGAGGCCAACTACACCGATCTTCTCTACACTTTTCTAATTCGCCTCCGTCTTCGGTCTTCGGCTGTCGGATTTTTTTTCTTTTTGACCAATCAGAGTGCGCCATGCGCCTCTTCTGGCCAATCAGAGACCGGGCCCTGTCCTCGGACAGCGAGGCCTCCACGGCCAGCCAATCGAGTCTCGGCAGCGACGCGTCTTTCTATAGCGCAGCTGACGAGGCCGATCTGGCGGCCCCCGATTGGTCCGTACTTTCGGCCAATCAGCGGT
>NW_003303752.1:1475546-1478878 GCF_000142945.1 Phytophthora infestans T30-4
TGTCGAAACCAATCCGTGTGGGCTGTCACCATAATCTACTTGACCTGACAGAATGTTTATAATACCATTTCTACACATTCCTAATATGGTAAATAGGGCTGGTCCAGGATAAAGGGTTTCTCCATTTCAGGATATATTTTGGGGAGTCCGTTACAAATCACTGAAAGACGAGTTACAAAACATGTGTTATCTCATTTGGTTTTACGTCATGTTTGAATCGTGTGTAACCCGAAAAATACAACCCTGACTGCATCGTCCTTGTAGCACGGATGGTGCCAAAGAACGCTGTGCTGCAAGTTGCGGCACAGCTCCAGAAATCTACCGGAGAGGAATTACCATAATCCAGTAGAAAGGTACTGGATTGTACCCCAAGCTGATTGGCATCTCCAAAATACAGAAGAAATTCGTTAGGTACGCAAAACGAATAAGCGAGCTTAATCAATTGGATTTCTAGGATTACCGCTTTATTTTGTGAGCATACGTATCGTTAAAAGTTTCAATCTCAATTTGTCACCAACCTTTGTGAATCGAGCGCCAACTAGAAGACGAGACCCCAGGCGCCCAAGCGCAGCCCTGCCAAATGGTAAATAGGGCTGGCCCAGGCCAGAGGGTTTCTGCATATCAGGATGTTTCGGGGAGTCCATTATATATCACTTATAGACGAGTGACATACCATATGTTATCTCAATTGGTTTTACTTCATATAACACTCGCGTTTTTGTCGAAACCAATCCGTGTGGGCTGTCACCATAATCTACTTGACCTGACAGAATGTTTACAATACCATTTCTACACATTCTTAATATGGTAAATAGGGCTGGTCCAGGATAAAGGGTTTCTCCATTTCAGGATATATTTTGGGGAGTCCGCTACAAATCACTAAAAGACGAGTTACAAAACATGTGTTATCTCATTTGGTTTTACGTCATGTTTGAATCGTGTGTAACCCGAAAAATACAACCCTGACTGCATCGTCCTTGTAGCACGGATGGTGCCAAAGAACGCTGTGCTGCAAGTTGCGGCACAGCTCCAGAAATCTACCGGAGAGGAATTACCATAATCCAGTAGAAAAGTACTGGATTGTACCCCAAGCTGATTGACATCTCCAAAATACAGAAGAAATTCGTTAGGTGCGCAAAACGAATAAGCGAGCTTAATCAATTGGATTTCTAGGTTTACCGCTTTATTTTGTGAGCATACGTATCGTTAAAAGTTTCAATCTCAATTTGTCACCAACCTTTGTGATTCGAGCGCCAACTAGAAGACGAGACCCCAGGCGCCCAAGCGCAGCCCCGCCAAATGGTAAATAGGGCTGGCCAGGCCAAAGGGTTTCTGTATATCAGGATGTTTCGGGGAGTCCATTATATATCAGTTATAGACGAGTGACATAACATATGTTATCTCAATTGGTTTTACTTCATATAACACTCGTGTTTTTGTCCAAACCAATCCGTGTGGCCTGTCACCATAATCTACTTGACCTGACAGAATGTTTACAATACCATTTCTACACATTCTTAATATGGTAAATAGGGCTGGTCCAGGATAAAGGGTTTCTCCATTTCAGGATATATATTGTGGAGTACGTTCGTTACCACCTACTTAAAGAAGAGTTAACAAAACAGTGGTTATCTTCATTTGGTTTTTACGTCCCGGTTTGGAAATCGCTGTGTAAAACGCAAAAATAAAACACTGGGCTGCCATCGCTCCTCGGTAGACACGGCATGGTGGCCCAAGAAAGACTGTGGCTGCCAGATTGTCGGCCACACTCTCCCGAAAATCTCAACGTAAAAGGACTCACCCTTATTTCCTTAAAAAATACTGGATTGTATCCCAAGCTGATTGACATCTCTCAAATACAGAAGAAATACGTTAGTGCGCAAAACGAATAAGCGAGCTTAATCAATTGGATTTTTAGGTTTACCGCTTTATTTTGTGAGCATACGTATCGTTAAAAGTTTCAATCTCAATTTGTCACCAACCTTTTTGAATCGAGTGCCAACTAGAGGACGAGACCCCAGGCGCCCAAGCGCAGCCCCGCCATATCGTAAATAGGGCTGGCCCAGGCCAAAGGGTTTCTGCATATCAGGATGTTTCGGGGAGTCCATTATATATCACTTATAGACGAGTGACATACCATATGTTATCTCAATTGGTTTTACTTCATATAACACTCGTGTTTTTGTCGAAACCAATCCGTGTGGGCTGTCATCATAATCTACTTGACCTGACAAAATGTTTATAATACCATTTCTACACATTCTTAATATGGTAAATAGGGCTGAGCCAGGATAAAGGGTTTCTCCATTTCAGGATATATTTTGGGGAGTCCGTTACCAATCACTAAAAGACGAGTTACAAAACATGTGTTATCTCATTTGGTTTTACGTCATGTTTGAATCGTGTGTAACCCGAAAAATACAACCCTGACTGCATCGTCCTTGTAGCACGGATGGTGCCAAAGAACGCTGTGCTGCAAGTTGGGGCACAGCTCCAGAAATCTACCGGAGAGGAACTACCATAATCCAGTAGAAAAGTACTGGATTGTACCCCAAGCTGATTGACATCTCCAAAATACAGAAGAAATTCGTTAGGTGCGCAAAACGAATAAGCGAGCTTAATCAATTGGATTTTTAGGTTTACCGCTTTATTTTGTGAGCATACGTATCGTTAAAAGTTTCAATCTCAATTTGTCACCAACCTTTTTGAATCGAGCGCCAACTAGAGGACGAGACCCCAGGCGCCCAAGCGCAGCCCCGCCATATCGTAAATAGGGCTGGCCCAGGCCAAAGGGTTTCTGTATATCAGGATGTTTCGGGGAGTCCATTATATATCACTTATAGACGAGTGACATACCATATGTTATCTCAATTGGTTTTACTTCATATAACACTCGTGTTTTTGTCGAAACCAATCCGTGTGGGCTGTCATCATAATCTACTTGACCTGACAGAATGTATAAAACCATTTCTACACATTCTTAATATGGTAAATAGGGCTGGGCCAGGATAAAGGGTTTCTCCATTTCAGGATATATTTTGGGGAGTCCGTTACCAATCACTAACAGACGAGTTACAAAACATGTGTTATCTCATTTGGTTTTACGTCATGTTTGAATCGTGTGTAACCCGAAAAATACAACCCTGACTGCATCGTCCTTGTAGCACGGATGGTGCCAAAGAAACGCTGTGCTGCAAGGTTGCGGCACAGCTCCAGAAATCTACCGGAGAGGGATTACATAATCCAGTGGATGGGGCCGGAGCAGTAGTGATAAGATCTTCACTCTGCGTCCGTAGTTTGTTTCTGGACCAAAGCGATAATTTGAGCTTGGG
>NW_003303752.1:1482745-1486989 GCF_000142945.1 Phytophthora infestans T30-4
ATGTTATCTCAATTGGTTTTACTGTATATAACACTCGTGTTTTTGTCGAAACCAATCCGTGTGGGCTGTCATCATAATCTACTTGACCTGACAGAATGTTTATAATACCATTTCTACACATTCTTAATATGGTAAATAGGGCTGGGCCAGGATAAAGGGTTTCTCCATTTCAGGATATATTTTGGGGAGTCCGTTACAAATCACTGAAAGACGAGATACAAAACATGTGTTATCTCATTCGGTTTTACGTCATGTTTGAATCGTGTGTAACCCGAAAAATACAACCCTGACTGCATCGTCCTTGTAGCACGGATGGTGCCAAAGAACGCTGTGCTGCAAGTTGCGGCACAGCTCCAGAAATCTACCGGAGAGGAATTACCATAATCCAGTAGAAAGGTACTGGATTGTACCCCAAGCTGATTGGCATCTCCAAAATACAGAAGAAATTCGTTAGGTACGCAAAACGAATAAGCGAGCTTAATCAATTGGATTTCTAGGATTACCGCTTTATTTTGTGAGCATACGTATCGTTAAAAGTTTCAATCTCAATTTGTCACCAACCTTTGTGAATCGAGCGCCAACTAGAAGACGAGACCCCAGGCGCCCAAGCGCAGCCCCGCCAAATGGTAAATAGGGCTGGCCCAGGCCAGAGGGTTTCTGCATATCAGGACGTTTCGGGGAGTCCATTATATATCACTTATAGACGAGTGACATACCATATGTTATCTCAATTGGTTTTACTTCATATAACACTCGTGTTTTTGTCGAAACCAATCCGTGTGGGCTGTCACCATAATCTACTTGACCTGACAGAATGTTTATAATACCATTTCTACACATTCCTCATATGGTAAATAGGGCTGGTCCAGGATAAAGGGTTTCTCCATTTCAGGATATATTTTGGGGAGTCCGTTACAAATCACTGAAAGACGAGTTACAAAACATGTGTTATCTCATTCGGTTTTACGTCATGTTTGAATCGTGTGTAACCCGAAAAATACAACCCTGACTGCATCGTCCTTGTAGCACGGATGGTGCCAAAGAACGCTGTGCTGCAAGTTGGGGCACAGCTCCAGAAATCTACCGGAGAGGAACTACCATAATCCAGTAGAAAAGTACTGGATTGTACCCCAAGCTGATTGACATCTCCAAAATACAGAAGAAATTCGTTAGGTGCGCAAAACGAATAAGCGAGCTTAATCAATTGGATTTTTAGGTTTACCGCTTTATTTTGTGAGCATACGTATCGTTAAGAGTTTCAATCTCAATTTGTCACCAACCTTTGTGAATCGAGCGCCAACTAGAAGACGAGACCCCAGGCGCCCAAGCGCAGCCCCGCCAAATGGTAAATAGGGCTGGCCCAGGCCAGAGGGTTTCTGCATATCAGGATGTTTCGGGGAGTCCATTATATATCACTTATAGACGAGTGACATACCATATGTTATCTCAATTGGTTTTACTTCATATAACACTCGTGTTTTTGTCGAAACCAATCCGTGTGGGCTGTCATCATAATCTACTTGACCTGACAAAATGTTTATAATACCATTTCTACACATTCTTAATATGGTAAATAGGGCTGGTCCAGGATTAAGGGTTTCTCCATTTCAGGATATATTTTGGGGAGTCCGTTACAAATCACTGAAAGACGAGTTACAAAACATGTGTTATCTCATTCGGTTTTACGTCATGTTTGAATCGTGTGTAACCCGAAAAATACAACCCTGACTGCATCGTCCTTGTAGCACGGATGGTGCCAAAGAACGCTGTGCTGCAAGTTGGGGCACAGCTCCAGAAATCTACGGGAGAGGAACTACCATAATCCAGTAGAAAAGTACTGGATTGTACCCCAAGCTGATTGACATCTCCAAAATACAGAAGAAATTTCGTTAGGTGCGCAAAACGAATAAGCGAGCTTAATCAATTGGATTTTTAGGTTTACCGCTTTATTTTGTGAGCATACGTATCGTTAAAAGTTTCAATCTCAATTTGTCACCAACCTTTTTGAATCGAGCGCCAACTAGAGGACGAGACCCCAGGCGCCCAAGCGCAGCCCCGCCATATCGTAAATAGGGCTGGCCCAGGCCAAAGGGTTTCTGTATATCAGGATGTTTCGGGGAGTCCATTATATATCACTTATAGACGAGTGACATACCATATGTTATCTCAATTGGTTTTACTTCATATAACACTCGTGTTTTTGTCGAAACCAATCCGTGTGGGCTGTCATCATAATCTACTTGACCTGACAGAATGTATAAAACCATTTCTACACATTCTTAGTATGGTAAATAGGGCTGGGCCAGGATAAAGGGTTTCTCCATTTCAGGATATATTTTGGGGAGTCCGTTACCAATCACTAACAGACGAGTTACAAAACATGTGTTATCTCATTTGGTTTTACGTCATGTTTGAATCGTGTGTAACCCGAAAAATACAACCCTGACTGCATCGTCCTTGTAGCACGGATGGTGCCAAAGAACGCTGTGCTGCAAGTTGCGGCACAGCTCCAGAAATCTACCGGAGAGGAATTACCATAATCAAGTAGAAAGGTACTGGATTGTACCCCAAGCTGATTGGCATCTCCAAAATACAGAAGAAATTCGTTAGGTACGCAAAACGAATAAGCGAGCTTAATCAATTGGATTTCTAGGATTACCGCTTTATTTTGTGAGCATACGTATCGTTAAAAGTTTCAATCTCAATTTGTCACCAACCTTTGTGAATCGAGCGCCAACTAGAAGACGAGACCCCAGGCGCCCAAGCGCAGCCCCGCCAAATGGTAAATAGGGCTGGCCCAGGCCAGAGGGTTTCTGCATATCAGGACGTTTCGGGGAGTCCATTATATATCACTTATAGACGAGTGACATACCATATGTTATCTCAATTGGTTTTACTTCATATAACACTCGTGTTTTTGTCGAAACCAATCCGTGTGGGCTGTCACCATAATCTACTTGACCTGACAGAATGTTTATAATACCATTTCTACACATTCCTAATATGGTAAATAGGGCTGGTCCAGGGATAAATGGGCTTTCTCCATTTCAGGATATATTTTGGGAAGTCCGTTACAAATCACTGAAAGACGAGTTACAAATCATGTGTTATCTCATTAGGTTTTACGTCATGTTTGAATCGTGTGTAACCCGAAAAATACAACCCTGACTGCATCGTCCTTGTAGCACGGATGGTGCCAAAGAACGCTGTGCTGCAAGTTGCGGCACAGCTCCAGAAATCTACCGGAGAGGAATTACCATAATCCAGTAGAAAGGTACTGGATTGTACCCCAAGCTGATTGGCATCTCCAAAATACAGAAGAAATTCGTTAGGTACGCAAAACGAATAAGCGAGCTTAATCAATTGGATTTCTAGGATTACCGCTTTATTTTGTGAGCATACGTATCGGGGTTTCTGCATATCAGGATGTTTCGGGGAGTCCATTATATATCACTTATAGACGAGTGACATACCATATGTTATCTCAATTGGTTTTACTTCATATAACACTCGTGTTTTTGTCGAAACCAATCCGTGTGGGCTGTCACCATAATCTACTTGACCTGACAGAATGTTTACAATACCATTTCTACACATTCTTAATATGGTAAATAGGGCTGGTCCAGGATAAAGGGTTTCTCCATTTCAGGATATATTTTGGGAAGCCCGTAACAAATCATAGCAGAACAATTTACAAACCTTGGGTAACCTCATTGGGTTTACCTCCTGGTTGAATCCTGTGGAAACCGAAAAAATACAACCCTGACTGCTTCTCCCTGGAAGAACGATTGTGGCAAAAAACGCTGTGCTGGCAGGTGCCGCACCACTCCAGGAATCCTACGGAAAAGAAATTACCATAATCCAAGTAGAAAAGGTACTGGAATGGTACCTCCAAGCTGATTGCCATCCTCGAAAATACAGGAGGAAATTTCGTTAGGTACGCAAACCGAATAAGCGAGCTTAATCAATTGGAATTCTAGGATTACCGGCTTTATTTATGTGAGCATACGTATCGTGATAGTGTCAATCTCGATTGTGTCACCAACCCTTTGTTGAATCTAGCGCTCAACTAAGAAGAACAAAACCCCATGCGCCCAAACGCAGCCTCTGCCAAAGGGAAATAAGGGGTGGTCCCAGGCAAAGAGGGTTTTGTGCAAATAAGGGAGGTTTCCGGGAGTGCCATTATATAATCCACTTATGAAACAGAGTGACTAACCCTATGGTTACTCTCATTTGGTTTTTAC
>NW_003303752.1:1487089-1489910 GCF_000142945.1 Phytophthora infestans T30-4
CGGGCCGCGTGGGGCAACAGGGGTCGAGCTGTGGCACGGCTCGCTGTTGGCCTGCACCAGCCATGCATAGCTGGCGCGAACATTGGCGCGTATAACCTAGGCTGCCTGGCACCGCTGGTGAGAGTGTCCTGAAGCGGTGCGCGGTGAGCCGACCGTCGGTGCTGAGCGAGCACTGCCATGCTCTCAGCGACGTATGGGCACACCGCACACTCGAACTGGGCAAGCGTCGTGCGCGTACGTCCGCTTGATAAGGTCTTCAACCAACCCCCGGTCGGGGCAGCATGCCGCCCGCCTGCCGGGTGGTGCCACGACTGTGTGGACTTCAACACGGGCTGGGGCGGCGGCGCGAGGGTTCTGGCCGGCGAAGCCAGCTTGGGAGGCGGGGCTTGGGTCTTGGGTGCCGATGGGGGCGGCGGAGCGCGAGCCAGCCCGGCTGCCAGCGCTGCTGGGTCGGCGAGCATGCTGCCTGCCCTGCCGGGTGGGGCAAGCACACTCGCGACGTCTGCGGGGGGTCCTGGGGCGGCGGCGTGGGGGTCTTGAGCGTCCTCGTCGTCGCTGCTGTCGCTGTCGAGCTCCAAGGGCCAATGGCGGACCGCCAAGGCCCGAGCTGTAGCGGCTGAGAGTGTAGCACCCGGCGATACCGAGTCGGGCAGCCTGCCGGCCGCCCTGCCGGGTGGTGCCACATCGTAGGGGGGGTCTTGGGGGCTGGCGAGGGCCGTCGCCGCGAGCCCTGCGTCTGCGGAAGCCAACGGGCGCGCTTGGAGGCTCGGCGGCGGCGTGTGGGCCGGGCCAGAGCGCGAATTCGGCGGCGCCAGCGACCGGGGTATACTTAGACCAAGTATAGCCCCGCGTACAGGCTGAGAAGCCAGGGAATTCCGCCCGTACGGGGTTCTCGCGTACAGCCCTGAAAAGGCCCAGGGATTCTCCTCAATATCTTAGAATCAGTTAGTGGGGCCGCCGTTTCCGGTCTGGAGAGGGGCAGGGAATTTCGTGGCAATACTTAGAATTAAGGTATTTTTTGGCCCGACCCCCGCCTGGCTCTCGCACGTCTTGATGGCGATCCGCCAAACGGCGCGAGGTCGTGCTGGAAGGGCGGGGCTGCGCTTGAGCGGCCGAGGCGTCGTCCCGCGATGCCGCTTGGCGTGCAATGGGCGCTGCATGTGTTGCACACGTGCCCGAAGTTGCACCCGCTGAATCGCCGCCGGTGCCGAGCAGTGGCACGGCGCGTGGAGGGTCGAAATCGCCATTTTGGCCTGAAGTTGAAGTCGAAACGGGGGCAAAAGTGTAAACCCCTGCCCCCTCGTCGTCGCTGATTGGCCGAAAGTCGGACCAATCGGGGGCCGCCAGATCGGCCTCGTCAGCTGCGCTATAGAAAGACGCGTCGCTGCCGAGACTTGATTGGCTGGCCGTGGAGGCCTCGCTGTCCGAGGACAGGGCCCGGTCTCTGATTGGCCAGAAGAGTCGCATGGCGCGCTCTGATTGGTCAAAAAGAAAAAAAAAAAAAAGCCCGACAACCGACGGAGGCGAATTATGAAAAGTGTAGAGAAGATCGGTGTAGTTGGCCTCGGGGGGGAAAGGTGAACGCCCCCGGAGACCGCTCGTCCGCCGCTAGCAAGCTAGCCGCAGACGATTGCCCAAAAATGCGAGTGAAAAAGTCCGCCAAAAGGCGAAAACCAGTTTTCACACTGATTAGAACAGATACTACACTTGATCTTAGCCTTGAGGCCGAGAAGGCCAATGGCGGACCGCCAAGGCCCGAGCTGTAGCGGCTGAGAGTGTAGCACCCGACGATACCGAGTCGGGCAGCCTGCCGGCCGCCCTGCCGGGTGGTGCCACATCGTAGGGGGGGTCTTGGGGGCTGGAGAGGGCCGTCGCCGCGAGCCCTGCGTCTGTGAAAGCCAACGGGCGCGCTTGGAGGCTCGGCGGCGGCGTGTGGGCCGCGCCAGAGCGCGAAGTCGGCGGCGCCTGGGAAGGCAGCCGCGAGGCCGAGCTGTGTACGGGCTCAGAGGCCAGCGACCGGGGTATACTTAGACCAAGTATAGCCCCGCGTACAGGCTGAGAAGCCAGGGATTCCGCCGTACGGGTCTCGCGTACAGCCTGAGAGGCCAGGGATCCTCCCATACTTAGATCAAGTATGGGGCCGCGTTCAGCCTGAGAGGGCAGGGATTCGGGCATACTTAGAGTAAGTATATTTTGCCCGACCCCGCCTGGCTCTCGCACGTCTTGATGGCGATCCGCCAAACGGCGCGAGGTCGTGCTGGAAGGGCGGGGCTGCGCTTGGGCGGCCGAGGCGTCGTCCCGCGATGCCGCTTGGCGTGCAATGGGCGCTGCATGTGTTGCACACGTGCCCGAAGTTGCACCCGCTGAATCGCCGCCGGTGCCAAGCAGTGGCACGGCGCGTGGAGGGTCCAAATCGCCATTTTGGCCTGAAGTTGAAGCCGAAACGGGGGCAAAAGTGTAAACCCCTGCCCCCTCGTCGTCGCTGATTGGCCGAAAGTCGGACCAATCGGGGGCCGCCAGATCGGCCTCGTCAGCTGCGCTATAGAAAGACGCGTCGCTGCCGAGACTTGATTGGCTGGCCGTGGAGGCCTCGCTGTCCGAGGACAGGGCCCGGTCTCTGATTGGCCAGAAGAGTCGCATGGCGCACTCTGATTGGTCAGAAAGAAAAAAATCCGACAGCCGAAGACCGAAACGAAGGCGAATTAGAAAAGTGTAGAGAAGATCGGTGTAGTTGGCCTCGCGGGGGAAAGGTGAACGCCCCCGGAGACCGCTCGTCAGCGGCTAGCAAGCTAGCCGCAGACGATGCCCAAAAATGCGAGTG
>NW_003303752.1:1492107-1504124 GCF_000142945.1 Phytophthora infestans T30-4
GGCGATACACGAACTCGAGATCCTTGTCGGACCAGCTTGCACTTGGATCCAGCTTGGTCTTCTTCCGACTCTGGAGCTTGCATTCTCTTCCGCGTAGTCTTACTCGAACCGGTTTTCTTTCCCATCTTTTTGACTTGCGGACTTGTGCTGAAGCCAACGGGCGCGCTTGGAGGCTCGGCGGCGGCGTGTGGGCCGCGCCAGAGCGCGAAGTCGGCGGCGCCAGCGACCGGGGTATACTTAGACCAAGTATAGCCCCGCGTACAGGCTGAGAAGCCAGGGATTCGGCCGTACGGGTCTCGCGTACAGCCTGAGAGGCCAGGGATCCTCCCATACTTAGATCAAGTATGGGGCCGCGTTCAGCCTGAGAGGGCAGGGATTCGGGCATACTTAGAGTAAGTATATTTTGCCCGACCCCGCCTGGCTCTCGCACGTCTTGATGGCGATCCGCCAAACGGCGCGAGGTCGTGCTGGAAGGGCGGGGCTGCGCTTGGGCGGCCGAGGCGTCGTCCCGCGATGCCGCTTGGCGTGCAATGGGCGCTGCATGTGTTGCACACGTGCCCGAAGTTGCACCCGCTGAATCGCCGCCGGTGCCGAGCAGTGGCACGGCGCGTGGAGGGTCGAAATCGCCATTTTGGCCTGAAGTTGAAGTCGAAACGGGGGCAAAAGTGTAAACCCCTGCCCCCTCGTCGTCGCTGATTGGCCGAAAGTCGGACCAATCGGGGGCCGCCAGATCGGCCTCGTCAGCTGCGCTATAGAAAGACGCGTCGCTGCCGAGACTTGATTGGCTGGCCGTGGAGGCCTCGCTGTCCGAGGACAGGGCCCGGTCTCTGATTGGCCAGAAGAGGCGCATGGCGCGCTCTGATTGGTCAAAAAGAAAAAAAAAGCCCGACAACCGACGGAGGCGAATTAGAAAAGTGTAGAGAAGATCGGTGTAGTTGGCCTCGCGGGGGAAAGGTGAACGCCCCCGGAGACCGCTCGTCCGCCGCTAGCAAGCTAGCCGCAGACGATTGCCCAAAAATGCGAGTGAAAAAGTCCGCCAAAAGGCGAAAACCAGTTTTCACACTGATTAGAACAGAATGTGTAATTTTATGTACCAGTTAGTAACCTCTCCGTAACTGAAATCTAGGCTAAAATATGTATGTCACTATGTGGAGGGTGTTTGTGTCTTCCTGGGTTTTAAAGGGCGGTTCCCTACCTGGGTGGTGCCCTGTCGGTCAAGTGACCCGTTTACCGCCGTGCCGATGCCTGCGATGTGCGCCGCGGGGCCCCCCCGGACCCACGCGACGCTCGCGAGGCATTGCCGCTTCGTTGCCGCTCACGGTGTCGTCGGCAGTGCGCGCTCCATATCCGCGCGCTGGCCCGGATGCAGTGGCTGGAGAGCTGGCGGTCAAGGCGGCGGGCGTCCCGCTTGAGCAGCGCCAGCAGCTCGGTGTAGACCTTGAAGTTGCTCGGCAGGACTGAGCCGAGCGAGCCGTAGACGATGCCCGTCACGCGAACCCGCCAACCGGCGCGCATCATTGCCGCCGCGACCGTCTGGTACTTGGTAATCTTGTTGTCACGGCTTTGCTGTAGCGCTGAAGACGTGGTCGCGTCGTTCGGCTGGTTCTCGTGGGTGATCGCCAGGTCGGCGATGATGGCACGCTTGGTCTCCGTGTTCCGGAGTACGATGTCGGGGCGCAGGGCCGCGCCGTCGTACTCCGGTACCGTCTTGTTGATGGCCACCTCGAGCCTGCCGCCGGACTTCTCCACCTTGCGCCGCAGGGCGTCAGCGATACGCTCGAGAGCATCGTCGTGGCGTTTCCTGATCGCGTCCATGTTGGGACTGCATTTGTTCAGGATGTGGGCGGGGGTTTCCGTGTAGGAGCATCCCGGAGCCCGGCAGGTGTTGTTGGCCCGGAGTCGACGGCGCTTGAGGGTGCTGTTGGTATCAATCAGGTGGGCGCGGGCCGCAATAGCGAAGCGATACTCGGCGTCGGACAGGCCTGCACCCGCCGTGATGAAGCGTGAGCCCACGCCGCCGTGCTCTCGCACCGTCGTGCCCTGACTGACCTTGGACTTCCACGTGTCCATGCGGCGCAGCTTCATGTGCAGCTTCACGTGCCTCAACACCGTCGAGTGGCTGAGCCACTTGGTGTGGTGCGGCACGCGGAGCTGCAGTAGTCCAGGTGCTTCCTCCTCGTCGCCTGCGGCGAACTTGAGTCCGAGGGTCTGCAGCGTGTCGCGGACGTCGTTCCATAGGGAACCGGTGTCGCCGTTGCGGCGTGTCTCCCGTGGCGTGGGGCGAGGCGGCGAGCTCCGTGTTGAGGAAGCGCTGTGCGAGGTCGTCTTCCCGTCCGCGCCAGTGCTCCCTCGACCAGCTTGAACCGCTTGCGCGCCACTTGTCCCACCTGCGTGCGCGCGATGGCACGGATGGCCGGGTCCTTGGAGTGGAGCATTTGCCACGCGTGTGCCACCTGCAGCGCTTCGTGCAGCTCGACGAGCGACAGCAGTCCCAGTCCCCCAGCCGAGGTGGGTGAGAAGAAGAGACCGTGGTGGCTGTTCTCCGGCAGGCGGAGCAGGTGGCGCAGGCCGCGCACGATGGCGCTGTCGAAGCCCTGAAGCTGTGACTTGAGCGGCCGCAGGTGTCTGAGGGCGTACTCTACCTTCGGGTAGATGTACACCTTCAGAGCCTTGAGAATCTGCCACGGCGCCAGCTCCGAGTGCAGCAGTGCCACCGCCTCTCGCTTGATCTGCTTCAGCTTGGGTTCGAGCTGGAGGCGGTGTCGCACGTGATCGAAGCCGTCGCCAACCCCCAGGTACCGGTAGCTTTCTTGAAGTCCGAGGGTGGCGATGGCCTCGCCGTGGATGCGAAGCTCGATGTCTCGGTCGCGTGTGGGGTTGCTGTGCTGGCTGCGTGTCACCGGCAGGAACGCGCACTTGGCCGGGTTGGCCTGCAGCCCAGTCCACTCCAGGAAGCGCGTCACGAGGGCGTGGCAGCGCTGGATGCCCGTCGCGCTGTCACAGAAGACCTTGATGTCGTCCGCGTACGCGGTGGCGCACGGGCGTACTCCGTCTGCGAGCGGGACGCCAACGCCATCCTGGTTCTCTAGCGCCCGGAGGAGTGGCACGAGCGCAGTGATAAAGAGGAGGGGGCTGAGCGGGCAGCCCTGGTATACTCCCACCTCCTGGCGCACTGGCTCCGTCGCTCCGTCGCTCGCGTTGCCGACCACGAAGTATGAGTCCTCGTAGATGCCACTGCAGCGAGCCACAAACTCCTCTGTCACCCCAAGCTGGCGTAAGACGCCCCACATGAGCTGCTGCGGCAGCGACCCAAAAGCATTGCGCAGGTCGTACCAGACCTGGTACAGCCTGCGATGCATGCGGCGCGTCTGGTCCAGGAGCGTGGTTGCCACGAAGTTGTGCTCGTGGCAACCGTTGAACGCTCGGAAGCCCTTCTGTGCCATGGGCATCAGCTCGTTTGGCTTCCAGGAACTTGGACAGTCGACGGGCGAGTAGGTCGCTGTAGAGCTTTGTAGATGGCCGGTCTGTAGGCAGATTGTTCGCCAGTTGTTTTGGCTGCTGCGCGTCACCTTTCTTGGTGCAGCAGCCGAACGAGCCTGACCTTCCACAGGGCAGGCACGCGGCGGTGGCGCCAGCAAAACCGGAAGGCTGCATGCAGGAGGGGCAGCAGCTGAACCTGGAAGCGGCGGTACACGTCGTACCCGACCCCATCATGCCCTGGACTTGAGTCGGCTTTGACGTGGGCGAGCTGGTCTTCGATCTCGTCCAGCGTAGGCTCTGCGGTCATCGCGCTTGTCGCGTGGCTAGGCGTCGACATCACCTTCAGAACGTGCGGAACTCTGTGCATTCGCGCTGTCGTAGTCGAATGTGTACGCTGGGTGCTGTGGCGGTAAACGTACTCGTGAGGGTGGCGCGGTCGATAGGACATTTCTCCTGACTGGGGTTTCGCCGCCTCCTCCGTTGAAGCACGTCGCAGGATCTCGGCCCACGCACTCCCGTTCGTGTGTGGCGAACTTCTTCCGCAGTCTGGTCCCGGTCCATCGCCGAACGAAGCCGCCCGACACGGCGCCGGGCCCTGCGCACTGCCTTCTGGTTTTGCGGCGTGGAGCGCTGCACATTCTCCATGGTGTCGAGCGCCTCGTCAAGCCTGTGCTCCAGGTGGTCGCGTGTGACGCGGGGTGGCCGGCGGGGTGGCTGCTGCATACGAGGCTCCCGGGGCTGTGGTCGTGCTGGCTGCGTCGGAAGGGCAAATGGCCGGAGCGCTGCTCGAAGTCGTTCAGGAATTGCGCTGATGTAGCCTTCACCTGATGTCCAGTCGCCAGCGTCCACGATCTTGCTTGCCAGCTCCTCGGACACACGCGTCACGGCGGCGGCAGCCGCATCGAAATCGTCTTCGTCCAGCTTCTTGAGGCGAAGCCGTGGTTGCTTGGCAGGGGCGGAGTCAGGCCCGATGGCGATGGTTGGAAACACCTCACCCCCGTCTCGCGCTGCAACCTCAGCCTCGTCGTCTTCGGTAGGCACAGCGGTCGCATCCTCCATCGCGGTATTAGCAGCGAGGACCTCATCAGACCCCGGTACACAATGCGTTTCGCCGGGCTCGACGAGGGGCTGCGGTGTCTGAAAGCACCGATTGCGAGTCTCCGCGTGTGGGCCGCACTCGGTCACCGTGCGGCGCAGGTCCAGGGCGCGGTTCGCGAGGCGGTCGGCATGCTGGTTGGCCTTTCGGTCGATGTGCTGCAAGCGGTACCAGTCGAGCTGCCGAAGAGAGGCCTGGACTCGGTTTCGGAGAGACCGCAACCGCTTGTTGTTGCACGCGAAGGCACCGCGCACTTGCGAGAGGATCAGGTGGCTATCGCCCTCGACTTCCAGGTGCGAGGCACCGTGGTGGACTGCGCTCTGTACGCCGAGCAGTAACGCCGTGTACTCGGCGGTGTTGTTCGTTTCGGAGCGGCTCGGCATGAAGTGCGAGCACGTCCATACTACGGCACCGCTGGGCGCAAAGAGTGCGGCACCTGCTCCACCAGGTCCTGGGTTCCGTCGGCATGCGCCGTCAAAGCGCAACAGCCATGTCTCGTCGGCTGCCGGTCCACCATCCACGTCCATTGCTGCGTTCGCTGCTGCTGCCGCAATGTCTGCTGCTACTGCTGCTGCGATGTCTGCTGCGACTGTTCTTGCTGCTGCTTGTGGCTCTGGCTGCAAAGGAGGTTCTTGTGGTGGCGGTGGCTGCCGTCGCTGAGGCTGCGCTGGCTCCGTTGAAAGGCCCGTGACAAGTCGTGCGATGGCTGCGGCCCCGATCGCGCGGTGACATGGCCCCACCGCGTGGCACGAGTGCCCGTTGCGGCAGGAGTCAGTGGTCTTCGCGCTGCCAGGGTGGCAGCCGGCTCGCCTGTCGTGGGGCTAGGCTCTTGAGTTGAGCTTGGTCTTGGTCCCCAGCGTGTCGGTGTGCGCCGGGGCGGCGAGACCTGGGCAGTGTCGGCGTCGTGGTCCTGCTGCACAGTGTTATCCTGCGCCGCAGTTGTGTCTTTGACTCGCTGCACTTGGGCACCCGGCGTTGCTGCTGGGTCTGGCTGTGGCTCGGCGGTCTCACGCTGTAGGACGGTGTCGTCCGGAGGTGCGTCGTGAGGCGCCATCGCCACTTCTGTTTGCGGCGACACCCGCGCCGTAGGCGTACACGGTGTCACCGCCTCGTCGGCATTGAGCCGACGGCGTTTGCCTGCATGGCAAGAAGCACGCTGCGGAAGGGCAGGCTCCAGCTCGGGGGGGACGAGCTGAAGCCCAGTGGTCTTGGCGGCGGCTGGCACGGCGCTCTGCATGTTGGTGGCGGCTGCCACTACGGTGTCGCTTGATGCGGCTGCCGCAGCGGCAGTCATCGCCGCGGCGAGGTACCCAGTAGGTTGTGGGGTAGCCTCGGTCCGCGTGGGGGCAACAGGGGTCGGGGCTGGTGGCACGGCTCGCTGGTTGCGCCTGGCACAGGCCACTGCATGGCTGGCGGCAACAATGCGCGCGTAGAACACTAGGCTGCACTGGCACCCGCTGGTGAAGATGTCCTTGAAGCGGGTGCCGCGGTGAGCCGACCTTCGGTGCTGAACGAGCACTGCCATGCTCTCAGCGACGTACGGGCACAACGCGCACTCGAACTGGGCAGCGTCGTGCGCGTACGTCGCTTGGATAGGTTCTTCAACCAACCCCGGGTCGGGCAGCATGCCGCCCGCCCTGCCGGGTGGTGCCACGACTGCGTGGACTTCAACACGGGCTGGGGCGGCGGCGCGAGGGTTCTGGCCGGCGGGGCCAGCAGGGAGGGCGGGGCTTGGGTCCTGGGGTGCCGATGGGGGCGGCGGAGCGCGAGCCAGACCGGCTGCCAGCGCTGCTGGGTCGGCGAGCATGCTGCCTGCCCTGCCGGGTGGAGCAAGCACGCTCGCGACGTCTTTTGGGGGTTCTGAGGCAACGGCGTGGGGGTCTTGAGCGTCCTCGTCGTCGCTGCTGTCGCCGTCGAGCTCCAAGGGCCAATGGCGGACCGCCAAGGCCCGAGCTGTGGCGGCTGTGAGCGCGGCACCCGGCGATACCGAGTCGGGCAGCCTGCCGGCAGCCCTGCCGGGTGGTGCCACATCGTAGGGGGGGGGTCTTGGGGGCTGGCGAGGGCCGTCGCCGCGAGCCCTGCGTCTGCGGAAGCCAACGGGCGCGCTTAAAGGCTCGGCGGCGGCATGTGGGCCGCGCCAGAGCGCGAAGTCGGCGGCGCCTGGGAAGGCAGCCGCGAGGCCGAGCTGCGTACGGGCTCAGAGGCCAGCGACCGGGGCATACTTAGACCAAGTATAGCCCCGCGTACAGGCTGAGAGGCCAGGGATTCGGCTGTACTTGGTCCCAGTATGGGGCCGCGTACAGCCTGAGAGGCCAGGGATTCGGCCGTACGGGTCTCGCGTACAGCCGGAGAGGCCAGGGATCCTCCCATACTAGGATCAAGTATGGGGCCGCGTACAGCCTGAGAGGGCAGGGATTCGGGATTACTTAGATCAAGTGTGTTTTGGCCGACCCCGCCTGGCTCTCGCACGTCTTGATGGCGACCCGCCAAACGGCGCGAGGTCGTGCTGGAAGGGCGGGGCTGCGCTTGGGCGGCTGAGGCGTCGCCGCGCGATGCCGCTTGGCGTGCAATGGGCGCTGCATGTGTTGCACACGTGGCGCTCGAGGTGGCGCTGGATGCCAGTGTACTTGGCCTTCTTCTCCGCCGCGGCTTTGGCCAGACCCGAGGTCTCTGGGTCGTCGCGGTCCTGCCTGTCGAAGGCCACCGCCAGGTCCACCACTGCGACCGTGCGTTGGTCGTGGTTGTAGACCTGGATGTCGGGGCGTAGTGCGGGGACGGGTAGGCCCGGAACCGTCTGGTTCACGCGCAGCTCTCTGCGTGCTCCCGATGGTGCACGGAGCGCGTGCTCAATCTCTCGGAGCACACCGTTGTGGCGGCCACGCACGGCGTCCATCGTGCCCGGACAGTGGTTGAGCACGTGCTCCAGTGACTCCTTCCAGCGGCAGCCCGGGTAGCGGCAGCGGTCATGGGCGCGGAGGCGTCGGCGCGCGAGAGTGGCACTCGTGTCCACCATATTGAGGCGAGCGGCCACCGCAAAGCGGTAGTCGCTCTCCCACATGCCACGGGGGCGGGTGATGAAGCCGCTGCCGACCCCACCGTGTGCCCGTGCCGTCCTGCCTTGTTCTTCGAAGGCACACCACGCCCGCCAATGTTTGTTCTTCAGGTGCTGCTTCACGTGCCGCAGCACGTCGCGGTGCGTCAACCACTTCTCGTGGTGTGGCACGCGAAGCTGCAGCGGCAGGGCGGGTGTGCCGGACTCGGCGTCGGCCGGGGCGGTCTCGAGCTTAAGCCCAAAGGCCTGCAGGTTCTTGCGGACGTCGACCCACAGCGAGCCGATGTCGCCGTTGCGGCGTTTAGGTGGTGCGTGGGCCGACGTCGCGAGGTCCAAGTTAAGGAAGAGCTGGCAGAGCTCATCGCCACGCTCTTTCCAGTGTGCCTTGTCAAGGCGGTGCCTTGCATCCGCTATCTGGTGGAGCTGCTCGCGCGCGATGCGTCGGGTGGCTGGGTCCGTCGAGTTAAGCATCTGCCACCCGTGCGATATCTGTAGCGCCGCGTGCAGCTGCACCAGCGGCAGGAGTCCCAAGCCACCGCGCGAGACCGGCGAGTAGAAGAAGTCGTTGTTGGCGTTCTTGGGCAGGCGGAGCAGGTGGCGAAGGCCGGCGCGGAGGTGAAGGTCGAAGCTCTCCAGCAGCTGGTCTTGGGGTCTCAGATGCCGAAGCGCGTACTCGACGCGAGGGTAAAGGTAAACCTTCACGGCCTTCACCACCTGCCAAGGCGCGAGGCCTGACTCGAGCAGCGCCGTCGCGTCCTTCTTGAGCGTCTTCAGCTTGGGCGCGAGCTCGATGCGGCGGTGCACATGGTCGAAACCGTCTCCGATCCCCAGGTAGGTGTACGATTGCAGGTGAGTCATGCTGGGGATCGGAGTGCCGTCGAGCGCGAGGTCCAGATTGTCCGCCTCTGTCGCGCCGTTGCTGTTGCGCCGTACGCCCATGCTGCTGCACTTGGCTGCGTTGGCTTGCATGCAAGTCCAAGCCAGGAACGCGGCGACGAGCTCGTGCTGCTTGATGACGCCCGCCTTGGTGCTGCTGAAGGTCTTGAGGTCGTCTGCATAAGCCGAAACTCCAACACGATCGTCGCCGGACAGCTGCACCCCGGTCTCCGGCAGCCTGCGGAGCGCGAAGAGCAGCGGGCTGATCGCGACGTTGAAGAGCTGGGGGCTCAGCGGGCACCCCTGGAAGACGCCAACTTGCTGCCGTATTGCTGCTGTCGGTCCGTCGGCGGCGTTCCCGATGACGAAGGCGGCCTGATGGTACAGCCCCTTGCACATGTCGATGAAGTCTGCGGGAGCGCTGAGGCGCTGCAGCGAGTCCCACAGCAGCTGGAATGGCACGCTGCCGAAGGCGTTCCTGAAGTCGTACCATACCTCGTATAGGGGTCGGCGCTTGCGACGTGCTTGGTCGATGAGCGTGGCTGCGAGGAAGTTGTGCTCCCCGCAGCCGTTCACTACCCTGAACCCCTTCTGTCCTGGTGCGTGCCTGTCGTTCACGTCCAGCCACCGCACGAGTCGCCGAGCAAGCACATCTGTGTAAAGCTTGTAGATGGCTTGCTGGAGGCAAATGGGTCGCCAGTTTGCCGGGGCGTCATGCGCGCCCTTCTTGTACAGCAGTCGCACGACCCCCACCTGCCAGCTCTGTGGCACCATCTTGGATGTCCAGCATCGCTGGAACGAAGCGGTGAGCACCAGGGCCGTCGCCGCGAGCCCTGCGTCTGCGGAAGCCAACGGGCGCGCTAGGAGGCTCGGCGGCGGCGTGTGGGCCGCGCCAGAGCGCGAAGTCGGCGGCGCCTGGGAAGGTAGCCGCGAGGCCGAGCCGCGTACGGGCTGAGAGGCCAGCGACCGGGGTATACTCAGACCAAGTATAGCCCCGCGTACAGGCTGAGAGGCCAGGGATTCGGCTGTACTTGGTCCCAGTATGGGGCCGCGTACAGGCTGAGAGGCCAGGGATTCGGCCGTACGGGTCTCGCGTACAGCCTGAGAGGCCAGGGATCCTCCCATACTTAGATCAAGTATGGGGCCGCGTACAGCCTGAGAGGGCAGGGATTCGGGCATACTTAGAGTAAGTATATTTTGCCCGACCCCGCCTGGCTCTCGCACGTCTTGATGGCGATCCGCCAAACGGCGCGAGGTCGTGCTGGAAGGGCGGGGCTGCGCTTGGGCGGCCGTGGCGTCGTCTCGCGATGCCGCTTGGCGTGCAATGGGCGCTGCATGTGTTGCACACGTGCCCGAAGTTGCACTTGCTGAATCGCCGCCGGTGCCGAGCAGTGGCACGGCGCGTGGAGGGTCCAAATCGCCATTTTGGCCTGAAGTTGAAGCCGAAACGGGGGCAAAAGTGTAAACCCCTGCCCCCTCGTCGTCGCTGATTGGCCGAAAGTCGGACCAATCGGGGGCCGCCAGATCGGCCTCGTCAGCTGCGCTATAGAAAGACGCGTCGCTGCCGAGACTTGATTGGCTGGCCGTGGAGGCCTCGCTGTCCGAGGACAGGGCCCGGTCTCTAATTGGCCAGAAGAGTCGCATGGCGCGCTCTGATTGGTCAAAAAGAAAAAAGTTCGACAACCGAGGACGTACGAGGTCGCAGGCGAATTAGAAAAGTGTAGAGAAGATCGGTGTAGTAGCTGTAGTTGGCCAAGCGGGGAAAAGGTGAACGCCCCCGGAGACCGCTCGTCCGCCGCTAGCAAGCTAGCCGCAGACGATTGCCCAAAAATGCGAGTGAAAAAGTCCGCCAAAAGGCGAAAACCAGTTTTCACACTGATTAGAACAGAAAAGTTTTGTGTATTACCATTTGGCTTACTCGTTACCAAATTTGTAATTTGGTCGCTACCTAATTGAATGTCTAAGGAAAAAATAGGTAAGGCTTGCGAGTCGACCACCGAAATGGGTTTCTAGGGCGGTTCCCTACCTGGGTGGGGCCCTGTCGGCCGTCTTGGGCCTGGTTTCCGCCTAGCGGCGGCTTGTCTGGGACGAAGTCCCTCCGGTCTTCGTCGCCCGGCTGCCTCTTGGTCCTTGGCTGGGCCTCGCCTGGTGTTGGCGAGTCCAGTGCTGGCTGCAGTGTAGATTCCAGATGCGGCGGCTGGACTGGATGCAGTCGGCAGACAGCTACCGGTCCAGCCGCTTTGCATCGCGCTTGAGTAGCCCCAGGTGTGTGGTGTACACCTGGTAGTTGCCACTAGCGACCGCCCCAAGCGGCCCGTACACGAGCGCCGAGAGATGTACCTTCCATCCTTGGCGCTCGAGGTGTCGCTTGATGCGATCGTACTTGGCTCGCTTGTGGCTTGCGATAAGGGACAGCGCCGAGCTGCTCGCGTCGTCACTCGCCTGCTCCTCAAACGCCACGGCCAGGTCGACCACCGCCACCGTCTTCTTGGTGTGGTTGTAGAGCTGGAGATCGGGCCGTAACGCGGGGCCGGCGAGTGACGGCACGGTCTGGTTCACTCGGAGCTCGACGCGGTCCCGGCGGTCCGTGGCCGACGCGTGGAGCTCACGCTCGATGCGCTTGAGCGCTCCGTCGTGCCGCCCTCGGACCGCGTCCATCGTGCCGGGACAGTGGTTTAGCACGTGAGCCAGTGTTTCGGCACGATGGCATCCTGGCTGGCGGCATCTGTCGTGCGAGCGCAGGCGCCGGCGCTTCAGTACGCTGTACGTGTCCACTTGGTTAAGACGACCCGCCACCGCGAACCGGTAGTCGGCTTCCCACATGCCTCGCGGCTGCGTAAGGAAGCCGCTGCCTTCACCGCCGTGGGCGCGGGCCGTCTTCCCTTGGTCCCGCATGGATGTCCAGCGGTGCCAGTGGTTATTCTTGATGTGCAGCTTCACGTGCCGCAGCACGTCCTTGTGCGTCAGCCACTTGTCGTGGTGCGGCACGCGAAGCTGGAGAGGCTGAGCTGGTGCGCCAGTGTGCGTGTCCGCGGGGGCTGTCTGTAGCTGCAGGCCGAGAGAGCGGAGGTGGCGCTGGACATCGACCCACAGCGAGCCGATGTCGCAATTGCGTCGTTTGGGAGGCGCGTGGGCCGATGTCCCGAGCTGCGAGTTTAGCAGCCGCTCGCACAGCTCCTCCCCCCGCTCCTTCCAGTGCTCGGCGTCCAAGCGGTGCCGGGCGTCGGCGACTTGGCGAAGCTGCACGCGGGCAATGCGGCGGATGGCGGGGTCCGGCGAGTGCAGGGTCTGCCAGGCGTGCGCAATCTGAAGGGCACCGTGAACCTCTGTAAGCGGTAGCAGCCCCAAACCTCCTCGCGACGTTGGTGCATACAGGAACTCGGTGGTGGCTGATGTTGTCAGGCGGAGAAGGTGACGCAGCCCGCGCGCGAAGTTGTCGGTCAAAGCCTTGCAGCTGCTGCTGAAACGGTCGAAAGTGGCGGAGGGCATATTCCACGCGTGGGTAGATGTAAA
>NW_003303752.1:1505662-1511171 GCF_000142945.1 Phytophthora infestans T30-4
CGCGCGGGGGTCGCGGTCGGCGCTGCCGGCTTCTGCTGGGAGGCTCTGGTACTCTGTCCTGGCTGGCGAGGGTGTCGTCGCTGTCGGCGGCCTCTACGCTTCCCTCGCCGGCGTCGGCGGCGCGTCGGCGGCTGCTGCTGTCGCTGATCTTCACCCTGCTGTGACTCCGCATGCTGCTGTTCGTCCACGTTGCGCTGCGGTTGGTCGCGTTGCGGCTGCGGGTGGTCTTGCTGGTTGCGCGATGGCCGGGGTGGCCGCTGATGACGGGGCGCTGTCCGCGAGTACGGTAGGAGCTTGTCGTACAGCAGGTGAGGCAGGGGCGTTAATGTAGCCTTCTGCCGTCCCCCAGTCTTCTGCGTCGTGATCTGGCTGACACCATGCGCAGAGCCTTTCCACGATGGCACCAGCGGCCTCGAGTTCTCGTCGATGAGTTGGCGGAGTCGGAGCGCGGTCGCCGAGCAGCACTCGTCTGGCCCGAGCGTCATGGGGCGTAATTCCCGTCGTCGATGTCGGCACGACTTCGTCGTCCTCGTCGATGTGGCCTTGGTCGCTGTGAAACGGAGCGGCCGTATTGCAGGAGGCCGGGCTGCGGTCGAGAGTGCTGCAGAAGCTGTAGGCGCTGCGGTCGCTACGGAGGTGTTGGTGCAGCCCTACCATCGGGTGCACACTGCACTCGAGCTGGTGCGGCGTCGGTCGAGGCCAGCGTTGGCGAGGCGGTCTGCGTGGCCGTTCGCCTGCCGGTCGATGTGGTGGAGCGAGAAGCTCGCGAGCTCGAGCTTGACCTTGTTGCGCAGCGCTCGGAGCCGCGTGCTTCTCGTCGCGAAGATGCCCCGCACTTGCTGGATGACCAGCGTGCTGTCGCCCTCGATGCGCAGCTTCATGACGCCGTGGTCGGCGGCAGCCCTGGCCCCGCGAAGCAACGCAGTGTACTCTGCTGTGTTGTTCGTTGCCGTGGTGCTCGGGTCGTAGTGGACAGTCCACACTACGGGACGCTGGCTTGAGAGAGCTGCGCCGGCGCCGCCTGGACCTGGGTTTGCACGCAGCACGTCGAAGCGCAAAAGCCACTCGCCGTCGCGTCGTCGATGGTCTCCTCGTCGACCTGCCCTGGCGCTTCGTCATGCCGCTCGTTTCCCTTGGTCTCCTCGTTTGTCCAAGTTGGCGCCCAGTCCATCGTGTCGCTGTCCTTGGCCTCTTCCTCGCATGCAGGCGCGTCTGGTAGCGCGGGTAGCAGGCGGGCGGCGATGCGTGACACAACCAGGCTTCGTGGCAGCGGTGGGTCCCAGCGGGGGGCAGGCGTGGCTGCGAGCCTCGTCGCAATGCGGGCTGCGATGGTGGTGCGCGGCAGCGGGGGGCCCCAGCGTGGGGGTGGCACCTGAGCGAGGCGCCCGGCGATTCGAGACGCGACCAGCACGCGCGGAAGCGGGGCGCCCCAGCGGTTGTCGGTGGCTTCGGTCTCTGTTGCCTGCACTTCAACATCGGAGGAGCTCACCAGCGGGGGGGACGCTGTGAGCTCCGTGTCGTTGTTATGGGGCAGGCCGGGCTCAGCGTGAGCCACGGCTGAGACGGTGGAGTCGGCTCCGTCGACAGTGTGGCTTGATGCTCCTGCTGCCGACGAAGCCTCGGCCAATGGTGCGCTCGAGAGGCTGGCGCACGCTTGCGCGTGTCTTGCTGCAGCCAGCCTCGAGGCGAAGGGCACGCCACACGCGCAACCCGCCGAGAATCGGTCGAGGAATGCGATGCGGCGGTGCCGAGAGTTCCTGTGCGTCTTCAGTGATGCGAAGCTGCCGGCCGTGTACGCGCACAGCGTGCAGTCGAACCGCGACGCGTTGTGCGTGTACACGGCAAGGACGGAGGCCGGTTGAGCGCTGGCCGCGGATAGCCTGAGCGCTGGGGCATGAATGCCAGCCTCCTCCTCTTCTTGCAGCTGGTGAGCTTCTTCACCGTCATCTGCGTCGAGTCGGCGGCGCTTGCTCCCTACGTGCAGCGCACGCGGTCGCTGGAGCGGCTGCTGCAACGTTGGAGGGCAACTGGTGCCGGAGTCAACGTCCATGGGGGCTAACCGGTTGAGCAGCTCAAGTGCGAATATGCATTTGCCGCGTACGATCACCGTTCTTGGAATATGTGCGTGATAACTGGGGGCTCCGGCTGAAGAAGCCATCCGCCTCACTCCAATTTCATACGGTAGATAGCAAAGCCTTATGACAGATACGCCCGCAACAACCATTTCTTCCGATTACCGATACTATACGACGCGAGCAGCAGCGCGAGCAGTTGTAGCAGTAGCAGCTACCGGAGCTGGAGTAGCTGCGGTAGCCGCTGCTGGGCTTGAGTCAACCCACCCCGGGTCGGGCAGCATGCCCGCCCGCCCTGCCGGGTGGTGCCACGACTGTGTGGACTTCAACACGGGCTGGGGCGGCGGCGCGAGGGTTCTGGCCGGCGAAGCCAGCTTGGGAGGCGGGGCTTGGGTCCTGGGGTGCCGATGGGGGCGGCGGAGCGCGAGCCAGGCCGGCTGCCAGCGCTGCTGGGTCGGCGAGCATGCTGCCTGCCCTGCCGGGTGGGGCAAGCACACTCGCGACGTCTGCGGGGGGTCCTGGGGCGGCGGCGTGGGGGTCTTGAGCGTCCTCGTCGTCGCTGCTGTCGCCGTCGAGCTCCAAGGACCAATGGCGGACCGCCAAGGCCCGAGCTGTAGCGGCTGAGAGTGTAGCACCCGGCGATACCGAGTCGGGCAGCCTGCCGGCCGCCCTGCCGGGTGGTGCCACATCGTAGGGGGGGGTCTTGGGGGCTGGCGAGGGCCGTCGCCGCGAGCCCTGCGTCTGCGGAAGCCAACGGGCGCGCTTGGAGGCTCGGCGGCGGCGTGTGGGCCGCGCCAGAGCGCGAAGTCGGCGGCGCCTGGGAAGGCAGCCGCGAGGCCGAGCTGTGTACGGGCTCAGAGGCCAGCGACCGGGGCATACTTAGACCAAGTATAGCCCCGCGTACAGGCTGAGAGGCCAGGGATTCGGCTGTACTTGGTCCCAGTATGGGGCCGCGTACAGCCTGAGAGGCCAGGAATCCTCCCATACTTAGATCAAGTATGGGGCCGCGTTCAGCCTGAGAGGGCAGGGATTCGGGCATACTTAGAGTAAGTATATTTTGCCCGACCCCGCCTGGCTCTCGCACGTCTTGATGGCGATCCGCCAAACGGCGCGAGGTCGTGCTGGAAGGGCGGGGCTGCGCTTGAGCGGCCGAGGCGTCGTCCCGCGATGCCGCTTGGCGTGCAATGGGCGCTGCATGTGTTGCACACGTGCCCGAAGTTGCACCCGCTGAATCGCCGCCGGTGCCGAGCAGTGGCACGGCGCGTGGAGGGTCGAAATCGCCATTTTGGCCTGAAGTTGAAGTCGAAACGGGGGCAAAAGTGTAAACCCCTGCCCCCTCGTCGTCGCTGATTGGCCGAAAGTCGGACCAATCGGGGGCCGCCAGATCGGCCTCGTCAAAGGCGCTATAGAAAGACGCGTCGCTGCCGAGACTTGATTGGCTGGCCGTGGAGGCCTCGCTGTCCGAGGACAGGGCCCGGTCTCTGATTGGCCAGAAGAGTCGCATGGCGCACTCTGATTGGTCAAAAAGAAAAAAGCCCGACAACCGAAGACCGAAGACGAAGGCGAATTAGAAAAGTGTAGAGAAGATCGGTGTAGTTGCCTCGCGGGGGAAAGGTGAACGCCCCCGGAGACCGCTCGTCCGCCGCTAGCAAGCTAGCCGCAGACGATTGCCCAAAAATGCGAGTGAAAAAGTCCGCCAAAGGCGAAAACCAGTTTTCACACTGATTAGAACAGAATATGTGTTCGTATTTACCAGTTAGTAACCTCTCCGTAACTGAAATCTAGGCTAAAATATGTATGTCACTAAGTGGAGGGTGTTTGTGTCTTCCTGGGTTTTTTAAGGGCGGTTCCCTACCTGGGTAGTGCCCTGTCGGTCATGATGACCAGCTTATCGCCGTGCCGGTGCCTGCGATGTGCGCCGCGGGGCCCCCCCAGACCCACGCGACGCTCGCGAGGCAGTGCCGCTTCGTTGCCGATCGCGGTGCTGTCGGCAGTGCCAGCCCCAGATGCGGTGGCTGGCGCGAATGCAGTGGCTAGACAGCTGGAGATCCAGCTGCCTAGCCTCGCGCTTGTGAAGCTTGAACTTCTCAGTGTAGGCCTTGAAGTTGCTGGGCTGCACCGAGCCCAGCGTGCCGTACACTATGGCAGCAGTCTGCACTCGCCATCCCTTGTGCTGCAGCTCCGCCACGATTGGTTGGTACTTGAGAGTCTTGTGGTCGTGGCTGAGCTGCAGCGAGGAGTGACGAGCGCGAGCCGCTTGGTCTTCGAACGTGACCGCCAAGTCGGCGATCACCATCGTCTTGGCGGCCACGTTCCTAAGCACAATGTCTGGGCGTAGAGCTGCGCCTGTGTACTCGGGTACAGTCTGGTTCAGGCGCAGCTCTGTGGGAGACTTGGCGCGGTCGAGCGCTCCGCGAATCTTGGACCCAATCTGCTCCAGGTCGTCGTCATGACGCTGGCGAATGGCGTCCATGTTGGACTCGCAGTGGTTGAGTACATGTGCCAGCGTCTCAGCCGAGGAGCAGGTTGGGTCCTGCAGTCGTGTGTGCCCGCAGTCGTATGCGCTTGAGCACCGAGTTCGTGTTCGACTTGGTTGAGGCTGCACTTCACCCCGAAGCGGGTAGTCGTCGTTCGACAGGTCCGCTCAGGTCATCGAGAACTTGGAGCCCAACCCAACGTGGCACGCGCACCGTCTTGCCCTGGTCCACCATGCCCTTCCATCGGGTCTGGTGTCGGATCTTCAGGTGTAGCTTCACGTGCCGCAGCACAGTCTTGTGCGTAAGCCACTTGTTGTGGTGCGGCACGCGGAAGCTGAGCGGGCCATGGGCCTCTGTCTCGTCGCAGTGCTCGAACCGCAGGTGGTAGATGCGCAGCCACCGCTGCACGTCGGACCACAGCGAGGCAATGTCACCGTTGCGACGGAGGACCTCAGCGTGTGGCGAGGCGGCGAGCTCGGAGTTCAGGAAGCTGCGCACGAGCTCGTCATCGCGCCCGCGCCAATGGTCTTCTTGCAGGCGGTAGCGCTTGCGCACCACCTGGCAAGCCTGCGCTCTTGCCACTGCTTGGATGGCTGGGTCCTTGGAATGCAGCATCTGCCACGCGTGGGCGAGCTGTAGCGCGCGGCGCAGCTCCACGAGCGGCTGCAGGCCCAGGCCTCCCGCTGGACGTCGGGCGGTACAAACCTCGCTGGTGGTCTGGACCGAGGCAGGGCTCAGCAGGTGTCGCTAATTCCGGTGAGGACGACACTGGCCGAAGCCTTGGCAGTTTGGGACTGAAGGGTAGGCAAGGTGGGAGCGGCCTGGTATTCCATTCGGGCGTAAAGACTAAAACTTAGTACGGGACCTCAACCAGCCCACGATAGCCATGGCCAACGTAGGGAGGGCACACGCTCACATACCATTTAACTGTTGAAGCCATCTCGTTAGAGCTCTGCCGAC
>NW_003303752.1:1511919-1514349 GCF_000142945.1 Phytophthora infestans T30-4
AGCACCGTCCGCCGCGTTTTTTCGCCACGATGGCCGAGCCCCTGTAGATATCCCTGCAGCGGTCGATGAAGCCTGAGTCGACGCCAAGGTGGCGAAGCACGCGCCACATGAGCTGCTGAGGAAGCGAGCCGAAGGCGTTGCGAAGGTCGTACCACACTTGGGACAGCTTTCGGTGCTGCCGGCGAGTCTGGCCCAGCAACGTGGTAGCCATGAAATTGTGCTCGTGGCACCCGTTGAAGGCGCTGAACACCTTCTGGGCCATCGGCAGGCGGTCGTTACCTTCTAGCCAGCGTGAGAGCCGATGCGCCAGCAGCCCCGCTGTAGAGCTAGTAGATCGTGGGCTGAAGGCAGATCGGCCTCCAGTTAGTCGGCTGCCTTGGGTCGCCCTTCTTGTGGATGAGGCGTACGATGCCCACCTTCCACAGTCTTGGCACACGACGGTGTCTCCAGCAGAACTGGAACACCGCGTGGAGGAGCGGAACGAGCTGCGCGGCGAAGCGCCTGTAGATGCCGTAGTCGATGCCGTCGTGGCCGGGGCTTGAGGTCTTGGCCGCGCGTGTGACCTGGTCCTCCACCTCGTCGATCGTCAGCTCCGCGTCGAACGCATCAATCTCCACGGTGGCTGGCGGAAGGTCGCTCATCGCCGCTCGGAACTCCCGGCCGCTGGTGGCATCGTAGTCGAAGTCCGTCCTTGGTACGTTGACTCCCGTGAAATGGGCGTGGAGCGTAGCTGCATCAATGGGGCACGTCTCCGGGTGCTCGTCCTCCGCTGCCGTCTCTGTCGACGCTGTCTTCAGGATCTTGGCCACACACTTGGACTCGTCCTTGGCAAACTCGTGGCGCAGCTCCTGTTGTGCCATTGAGGCTCGCACCCGGCCCACACGTCGCCGCGCACGGCGCACAGCCCGCTGGTCTCGCGGGGTCGCTTGCTGTGTGGCTGCCATGTCGTCCAAAGCTTCGTCGAGTCGATGTTCGCGCTGGTTGCGCGTCACCCGTGGTGGTCGACGGCGTTGTTGCCGGCGAGAGCGTCCCGGCTGCGGTGGGGCCGTAGCGTATGGCTGCAGTACCTCTCGGATACGCTCGGGGGATGGAGCTGATGTATCCTTCGCCGGAAGGCCCAGCTGTCGGCATCCTCGATCTAACTCGCCATGGTGTCGGCGAGCTCCTGCATGGCATCTGCGGCTGCGTCGCGCTCTTCATCGCTAAGTTGGCGCAGACGGAGTCGGAGGTTGCCGTTCTGGGGCTAGAGCCTGGGGCCAATTTGGCCAGAACTGGGAAAGGTCTCGCCCTCGTCACGCGCAGCAATCTCGGGCTGCGATGTCGTCCAATGGGCATTACCTTCGGCTGAAGTGCCACTGGCGCTGGGTGTTGCTGCCGGTGGCGTTTCTTGCGCCGCCGGGGCCGTGGGTACGGCGAGGCAGGAGTCCATGCACGAGCCATGCGTCCCGCACTCGCTGCTGGTCCTCCGCTGGTCTAGCGCGCGGTTGGCAAGGCGATCTGCATGCGCGTTGGCCTGGCGGTCGATGTGCCGGAGTTTGTGCGTGTCCACGGAGCGGAGCGCGTGACGCACTCGGTTGCGGAGTTGGCGGAGCCGCGCATTCCTGCATGCGAAGGTGCCCTTTACCTGAGCAATTACCAGGCTGCTGTCGCCCTCGACTTCCAGGTGCGAGGCACCGTGGTGGACTGCGCTCTGTACGCCGAGCAGTAACGCCGTGTACTCGGCGGTGTTGTTCGTTTCGGAGCGGCTTGGCATGTAGTGCGAGCATGTCCACACCACGGCACCGCTGGGCGGCAAAGAGTGCGGCACCTGCTCCACCAGGTCCTGGGTTCCGTCGGCATGCGCGGCCAAAGCGCAACAGCCATGTCTCGTCGGCTGCCGGTCCACCATCCACGTCCATTGCTGCGTTCGCTGCCGCTGCCGCAATGTCTGCTGCAACTGTTGCTGCTATGTCTGCTGCGGCTGTTGCTGCTGCTGCTAGCGGCTCTGGTTGCGATGGAGGTTCTTGTGGTGGCGGTGGCTGCCGTCGCTGAGGCTGCGCTGGCTCCGTTGAAAGGCCCGTGACAAGTCGTGCGATGGCTGCGGCCCCGATCGCGCGGTGACATGGCCCCCACCGCGTGGCACGAGTGCCCGGTGCGGCAGAAGTCAGTGGTCTTCGCGCTGCCAGGGTGGCAGCCGGCTCGCCTGTCATGGGGGCTAGGCTCTTGAGTTGAGCTTTGGCCTTGGGTCCCCCAGCGTGTCGGTGTGCGCCGGGGCCGCGAAGAACCTGGACAGAGTCGGGCGTCGTAGTCCTTGCTGCAACAATGTTATCCCTGCGCCGAACTTGTGTCTTCCGACTCCGCTGCACCTTGGGCACCCCTGCATTGCTAGTTGGGTCTGGGTTGTGGCTTCGGCGGCCTCCACGCTGTAAGGACGGTGTCGTCCTGGGGTGC